>NC_090222.1:21697500-22297500 GCF_024489055.1 Chanodichthys erythropterus | reverse complement strand
ATTTTTTTTTTTTTTTTTTTGTTTTTTTTTTGTTGTTTTTTTTTACACAAATGCATCACTTCGCTTCAGAAGGCCTTCATTAACCCCCCGGAGCCTTGTGGAGTACACGTTTATGATGGATGGTTATGGATGGATGCACTTTCTTCAATTCGCAAACCCTGTTCACTGCCATTATAAAGCGTGAATGCGTCAGGATATTTATTAATATTTCTCTGATCATGTTCATCAGAAAGAAGAAAGTCATATATACCTAGGGTGGCTTGAGGGTGAGTAAAGCTTGGATTAATTTTCATTTCAAAGTGAACTAATCCTTTAAATAATTCCCAACCAAGGCATAAGCATAAAAAGTTGAGTTGCATTAGTAGTGTGTTAAAGCCCAAAGTATACTTCACTTTTTACTCGAGGGTCAGTGTAAAGTGCGTGCGTGTGACGCGAATTTCGTCATCAGAACTGATTTTTGTAACCGTGCGTACTTGTACGCACATATCGCACATGCAAATTTAATTTTTTTTTGTTGCAGTAATTAGTTTATCCATAAGGTGGCAACCGTGCCCTAGGGGCGTCGATTCACAAGGTAGTCAAAGAAAAACTACATAAACAGAACAGACCAGACCAGGGATTTAAACTCACGGTTATGGTAAGGGGTGTGACATTTCTGAAGCAGCTGACCAATCACAACACACTGGTTGAGATGACCAATCAGAGCACATTGTGCTTTTTGGAAGGAGGGGCTTCATAGAGAAAGGAACTTAACAGTGAATTACTGACAGACTGGGAAGCAATGTAAATTATGTGAAAAATATTGTTTTTAGAACATTCAAGCATGAAAACCTATTCTAGTAGACCCCCAAAACAAAATCAAGACTTTGTAAAAGGGCATAATATGGCCACTTTAAGTAAATGTATGAATGAGAAGGATCATGTATGAACCAGCAAGAAAAAAATGACTGGCTTGTATCGCTAGGGTGTGATTGAAGTGCGAGTCAACAGAAAGCCCACACTCTTTAAAGCTGTTAAGTAAAAGACAGTCGGTGACAAGGACGCCTCCTCGCATTCCAATTTCTCTCCCAAATATGAACTCATTAATCATAGCAGCTGTCCAAGATGGATTTTAATTTCGCACCGAACACACACCAGCCTCGACTCCTCTGCCTCGCTCAATGCAGGCAGATTACATTTCACTGTCCTCTTCCTGTCTCTAACCCTCTCTTTCGCTCCCTTTATCTCACTCCTTCCTCTCTGTCACCCTTCTCCTTGTCTCTCTTCTTTTCATCTTCTCATTTCTCTGCATTAATGTTTTTTTTTTATTATTCTTTTGTTATAAGTGGTGCTTGGTGCGCCTTTTACTTTTGAAAGAAATTTAATTGATGATGTTTTTGTCAGCTGAAAGTTAAAACATTTTTTCCGTAGACTTATTATTATTGTCCCTATAAATGGTATGTGGACTTTCTAATGTTTTAGAAAGAATTCTCTCATGCTCACCAAGGTTGCATTTATTTGATCAAAAATACAGTAAAATTGTAAAATATTATTACAAATAAAAAAAAAAAACTATTTGTGTTTTAATATATGTGATCCGGCAAAATGAGTCGCAATGAGCAAATTTAAATATATATATATATATATATATATATATTCACAATCTCTATTTAAAAACCTTCAAATGATGTATGATTTGTTGGAATCCGACAAAAAAATGATTGAACTACACCCGTTTGAAATCAATAGAGTCAGCAAAGTCAATTTCCAAAACAAAATCACCTAACAACCATACCTTAAAATTCCTGTTAATAATATCTAATTTGGCACACACCTCTTCAAAACCAAATATCTATAGGGAAATATAAATATTCAACATTTGTACTGGAATTCTGTTTATCTGTCAGTCAGCGTGAGTAAGTACTCCTCTCAGAAAACAAACAAATAAAGATAGGCCTACTTTTAGATGTTTAATAGGCCTATTTGAAGAATTTGGATCGCTAGATGAGGGCGTAATGAACTCATTTTTGTGAAAACATTTTTGACTTGTTTTGCCTGTAGCTCGTAACTAGCCCGTGCGCATTCCGAACCATTTTGCCAGTACAGGTCACGTAGTGTAAAATGTACAATTTATTCCTCTGATGAAAAAGCTGAATTTTCAGCAGCCATTACTTCAGTTTTCGGTGTCACATGATCCTTCATCCTCATTCTAATATTCCAATTTGTTGCCCAAGAAACATTTCTTATTGTCAATGTTGAAAATGGTAGTGCTACTTAATATTTTTTTGGAAGCGATGAGATTTTTTTCTTCGGGATTCTTTGATGAACAGAAAGTTCAAAAGATAATTTACTTGAACTAGCCTAACCATGTAGAAGTCTTTAATGTCACTTTTTATCAATTTAATGTATCCTTGCTGAATAAAAAACAATTGTAAAACTGACCCCAAGCTTTTGAATGTTAAGGTTAAGTTTCTGCCAATCTTGTTAGATCTTGAGTACATCTAGAGTAACAATGCATCCTTCATATCTTCGAAAAGTCTTTAGTTTTATCATATTTATAAAAGATAGATACGATAAACCGAGTCTTTCCAAAAAAAGCAGAGCTCCTGGAGGCGTGCCTGCTGTCAGTGCCGTGGGCAGAGCAAAAGAGTCACAAGCGCGCACAGCTTTTGTGTAGAGATCGTATAGCTGCGACATCATTATAAATACAAAGGGAACAAAAACGTTCATGGTGTTTACATTTTATACACTTTTTGGCACCGGGTTGTGCCGATTGCTAACAAAACACTGATGCAGCTTTACTCACTGCCCGTGATCTGCAAATCCAGCACTGAACTGGGACATGTTTACAAAGTATTCATCACCGAAATCCCGGGAACAAACAAACATATGTGCATAACTCCGTTGAAAACAAACTTCATCCTCTGGTCCCTTAATGCTGGGTTCTTTGGGAAGCTGAAAAAGGTAATATTTCCCTCACAACCAAAGATACACTCCTTCGGTGACAGGAGCTGCATCTCATTTCAGAGGCTGGGTCCTTCGGAGAGCGCATTTGAAGGCTGAATACTTCATCAAGGATGTCATATTTAAGAAAAGTAACCATAATAAAATTGACTGATATTCATTGTGAGATAATTTCTTTCTTACGTTGCATTCTAAGACTTATTTTTCTTAAATTTTTCTGCCTAGATGATGTATGCAGCCTTCGAAGGTTGCAGCCCCTGAATTGGGACACAGCCATTGTTGAAAAATCTCTTGGCTACCGTATCCCGAATCAAGCACGTTGATGGGCGTGTTCTTGCTCTGAGTGATGTGTGTGTGCACGCTTATCAGGGAGAAGTGCCCATACATTTTGACGTCATACAGGACACACTCGAAAAAAACTCTCCGTAACCCAGTCAGAAACCAGAAGTAGTGTATTTGCCACAGAAATACTTCGTCATACGTCCAACTCGTGTTTTGAAACTTTGGCAAGATTAGCATGAGAATGCAACTCTTTAACAGTGTAAAGTCAGAATGCATGAAACAGCATTACACCCCCTCTTTAAGGTGATGCTTTTGACTTGGACCAGCAAGAAACCAAAGAACACCCTAGTAACTGCACAGCAAAGCACTAAAAACCAAATGAAGCACCTTAGCAATGGCACAGCAATGCCCTTATAACCAATAGCAGCACTATTGAGTTTTGCACTCACATTTTCTTCAGATTTTTTTTAAAAAAATTCTATTGTTCTCTGTCTTTTTCCCCTCGAGGCAATGGCAGAAAAAGTTTTTATATCTGTAACATATCTATATGTATCCATCTAAATGCAAATGTTCCACCTACACTGCATTAAGTGCTATGGGCACAGACTAGTCTTTTCGCAGTTTTAACAGACAAAAGAGAGCACAAGCAGATGGATGTGTAGGGGGTGAAAGTACAAGCATGACCAGGAGGCCCACGGTTCTTTGTTAAAGTACAACATAATTCTGCTGCTCCTCGTCTGTCTGTCTCTTTCAATAGAATCTGGCTTCACAGACGCAGTCTCAATTTTTTTGCTTGCTCTCTCTGCAAAGAAAGAAGAAATGTTTCTGTTCATGCTTGCTAATGAAACAAAACTTATTCTCATGGTAATACATAATGAGTCTCCTATTTCAACTCTGCACTGTGTATTTTGAATGTGACAATAATAATTCAGATGTAAATTCCGCAGGTGAAGCACTTAGAGCGACGCTGTCATGATTTACCTGTTATGTTTCTCGGCACTGCTAAAGACGAACCAATCATTTTGGTGATAACAGGCTAAGCATTCATTTATTCAGATGACTGAGATGATTATTGAGATGACGGGATGGATTTCCATTTGAATGTAAGGTGCCTATTCTTTTACCTAATGATATAAACCTTTATATTTTATAGTGTATAAAACTTTGAGACTTGAATGTAGCTTATAGGAGGATTTTTTTTTTAAAGAACATATAATGTGAACATTTAATTAATTCTACATCTGTGTAACTGCTATTTCTTTAACACAGTTAGGAAATACATATGATAACACTTTACAATAATGTTCAATGTGTTAGCAATAGTTAATTTTGTAAGTGTAAAGAATTATTAATGAATAATACAATCATTTACAGCATGTATTAATCTAGGTTAATGTTAATATCTACATATACTAATACACTTTTAACATAGCTATATAAATTAACATACACTACCATTCAAAAGTTTTGGGTCAGTAAGAATTTTTCAATGTTTATTTATTTACTTTTTCATGTTAAAATTTCTTATTCTCACCAAGACTGCATTTATTTGATCAAAAATACAATAAAAATAGTAATATTTTGAAAAAAAAAAAAATGTTTTCTTATATATGTTTTAAAATATATTTAATATAATAAATATATTTTAAAAATATTTAAATAAACATTTTGTGGCAAAGCTGAATTTTCAGCATCCATTACTCCAGTCTTCAGTGTAACATGCATGATCCTTCAGAAATTATTCTAACATGCTGATTTGGTGCTCAAGAAACACTTTTATTATTATCAATACATTTTATCCTAGATGTTTGGATGATTAGAAAGTTTAAAAGAACAACATAGAAATCTTTTATAACATTATAGATGTCTTTACTGTCACTTTTGATCAATTTAATGTGCCCTTGATGAATAAGTATTAACTTCTTTCATAAAAATCTTACTGACCCCAAACTTTTGAATGGTACTGCATGTTAACTAATATGAACAACATTATATTTATAAATGAACACTATCCTAGATTAATAAATGCTGAGAAAATTTGTTCATTGTTGGTTCATGATACCAAATGCAGTATACATATGAATGAGTTGACACCACTGGTGGCCCTCGAAAGCATCTCAGTTTGCAAATCTGGCTTAAAACAACACTAGCTGTTTCATAAATAAACATAAACAGAATAATAAAATGTCTACATCCACAAAAAATACCTTTTGTTAATATGCTAAAACTCTTATACAACATTAACCTTGCGACTTATTTCCGTTCTTTTACAGAGAGCGCAAGTCTACTGCCAGACCCTTCTTGTCTCTTTCACTCTCTCTCCTCTTTCTAACTGCTTTTCAATGTAGCTTGCTTGCTGTCTCTCTTCTCTGCTTAAAATTGAAGTGTGATTTCCATAATTGCTGCTGATGTGTATATAGTACAGAAGGAACGTTGTGTGCAACAATCATCTGGTGTCAGATCAGTTATCTGATCAGTTATCTGCAGCGTACAGAATCCCCCGTCACCAACGTTCCGTCAATGTTTTAACATTCTTTAACAGGACGTTGTCTCTAACCCTTTATCAACACACCCCTCCTCTAAAGCCATGGGAAATACACCTGTGTGACTGAAGATTCCTCGCAAAAGCTCAGCAGACAGCAAAAACAGATTTATATCAATAAACAGGTTCTCACCTGTCATTCTCATCCCAGGAAATGCAGGTTTGGTTTGTGGTACCCTGTGGAGAGAGAAAGAGGGCGAGAGGCAGAGAAGGATGTCACCTTGTGATTTTGCCTTGCAAATATGTAATGGTGATTCTTCAGTTAGAGGCACTTTTGACTACCTGAAATCTTAAAATATGAAACTTCTTCAAACCGTTTTTCATTTAAAAGTTTTTACAAGTCCTGGAATAAAGATCTGATCATTGACATCAGCTTCAAAGTGTACTTTTCCAAGTGTTTTTTGATGCTTTGTGTGATACTTATATGTGATGGTAATCTTTTCTTCTTTTTTTTTTTTTTTTTGCAAAAAAAAAAAAAAGTTGGAGCCTTGGATTTGCTAAATCAATTAAGTTACAAGCTTTTTTGAAAAAAAAAAGAAAAGAAAAGAAAAGAAAAAAATCTTGGAAGAATAGTAATGACAGCAGTATTGAGGACAGTTATTTTAACAATTTCTTATTATTTAAAAACTATGTACACATAAATACAAACCTAATTAGAAATAATTAAAACATCTTAATAACAATTTAATAATAATAATAATAATAATGGAAAATGAAAAAAAAAAGGAAAACATCTTAATTAAAAATAATTAAATAGTAATTTTTTCACCCAAAAAAATCTGATAAATGGCTAAACACAAAAATTTGGAAACAATAAAATAAGCTAAAGCTATTTTTAGAATGAATGTTTTTAATAAAGCATTTTAAAAATCATCCTGCAGTATGTGAGGGAAAAATTCCACTTTGTGAAGAATTATACAAGAATAAAATTAAAAAAGAATTCATTTTAATGATTTAGAGTGACAGTTTTCTAGTCATAGTTTGAGTAATATTGAAAAACATCCCATTTGTTGCAGCACATGGGTTTAAAAGGCAGACTGACTTACATTGTAAAGGTGTGAGAACTCAATCTCGAGTGGGGTTGAGAGAGAATTGGGAGTGGGTTTGATTGTCACAGAGATCATCTTGGAGTTCAGCACTGTGCTATTTCTGTGAAAATACAGAGAAGGATGAAAGAAAACATGAGAAGGACTGCAAAAAACAGAGGGGGAAGAAGAGTGGAGGTCATGACCTTCAAAGAAGCTGCCACTTCCCCACATGAGACTCTTCAGTTTGCGCTGTCTCAAATGTGCATGTCATTTGCTAATATCATCATATGCACATTCATCTATCCATACACTACAGTCAAACATGTTTTCATCCATACAAAATAACAAAAAGCGTCACAAGGTATCTGATTCAAAATCACCACATTTCAGCAAATAAGGACTGCAGTCAGTTTAGGTTGAAAACGAAGTATAAAAACAGAAAGAACAAAAAGTATACACCTTTCTGCTGAATCTTGAAGACATTTCAATAAATTTAGACATTTTTCAACTATTCAGAAAGGCTATAATAACATTACAAGACAAAGGGCCAGAATTAACAGGGCAAATTAGCGTGAGAGCGCAATTCCATAAAAGCGCCGATGGGAGTGGAAAGTTCTGCACGTGATCTACTGACGATGAGCAAATTAAGGAACACAGACGCAGCTGGATCATTTCCATGATGACCAACGCAATCTACCAAGAGTAGCGCAAATTAGCATCTGGTTTAGGACATGCTTTTTTGGGGCGGTAAATATTGGTGCAAATACCAGTAAACTGACTAGCGTAAACCTTAGTAAATCACCTTGCATGATTCATTTAAAAATTTTGCATCTGAAAGGGAAACTCCAACAAATGCATATGCAATAAGGTTCGCTGCAAAAATAACTGTATCCAAGCCTTTTCAGCGCCATTTTTTTTCACTGCATGTCTTTAGTAAATCATAACAGTAGTTTTTTTAATGCCAAAAGAGGGTTTCCGCTGGCGCAAGCTGTTAAATCTGACCTAAAGTGTGTGTTTTTATGAAATTATTTTTCCTATTGGAGAGATAACTTTGTGTGAAGTCCCTTTAGAGGAATAGTTCACCAAAAAATTAAAATTGTGTCATCATTCACTCACTGTCATGTAGTTCCAAACCTTTTCTTCAGCGAAACATTAAAGATATTTTTAGAAATGTCTCAGTTTTTTGTTTGTCCAATCAAAGGAAGTCAATGGTAACCAAAACAGTTTGGTTACCAAAATTCTGTAAAATATCATCTTCTGTGAGAGTCATGAAAGTTTGGAGCGACATGAGGGGAGAGTAAATGGAAAAAAATATCACAAATTGTACCTTTAAATAAAACTACCCAGCAGGTTGGGCAAACATTTAACCCTACCGCTGGGTTTTTAACCCAGCATTTTTTAGAGTGTATAAATGATGCTAAATCATTTTTGAAAATTCAGTTCACTTGGTGATAGGCATACAAGTATAGCTCCCTAAGTTTGGCAAGATAAATGAAACATAAATTTGACAACAATGGTATTAAAAATGTTGGTATTTTAACTCGAATAATGCTGTAACTTGAAAAGACGGTGCAGCTTAAGGCATATATGAAGCCTAGAGTAAACAAACACTATCAAAAAGGCAGGCAGTCTTACTTTGTGTGCTACCAATTTAAGTCTCACCAAGTAAAAGTGAAGCCTCACCTCTGTAGAGAGAGAATACTGCCCAAGTTTCTGTACAATACGATGCCAGTCACAAATGCTGACGCGTTGTCTTCTTCTATAACACAAACACATACACACAAATAACAGATATATCACCTCAGTTCATGTGAAGTAAATAGTAAGAAAAATAATTTGGGAAAGAAATGCTATTAAAGAAGAGGTCACTGAGATATAGACTTGATCTGTGTGTTAATCACACCTTTCATTTAGAGGCCTGTACTGTATAGGACTGTATAGTGGAGATTATGGGTGGATGGATGGATGATGGATGGATGGATGGATGGATGGGGTCAGTCAAAGTTTGACTTACTTTTTTTTGATAGAAACTAATGCTTGTATTCAGCAAGAGGGCAGTTAATTGATTCCAATTTACAGTAAATGCATTTATATTGTCACAAAAGATTTCTATTTCGAATAAATGCTATTCTTTTGAACGCTCTATTCATCAAAGAAGCCTGAAAACAATTTCAGTTTTCACAAAAATTTTAAGCAGCACATCTGTTATTAACATTAAGAAATTTCTGATTTCTGAAGGACCATGTGACACTCGAGTAATTGCTGCTGAAAATTCAGCATTTGAAATCACAAGGATACATTACATTTTATAACATAATAGAAAATAATGAACAGTTGTTTTGAATTGTAATAATATTTCACAATATTACTGTTTTTACTGCATTTCTGATCACATAAATGCAACATTGGTGAGCATAAGAGACTTTATGCTCAAAACATAAAAAAAATCGTACCAAACTAAACTTTTGAACTGCAGTGTATATATAGCAAATCATGGTTGTATCGTAATGACAAGGTGATATTTCCTGTGCTAATGATGAGACTGATGCTGTTAAAAAGGTAAGTGTGAGGGGAAAGGGCAGCGATCCAGCCTCTGTCACACTCACACTGCATCACTGTCGGAGAACAGCACCCAGGAGAACCTCCTGAAACAACGCACACACACATACATGCATACACATAAAGTCCATCTGGTCTTCAAGCTACACTGCTCCAGCTCATGCCAAAACATGTGGCAGACTGGCATGCGTGGTAAGCGGGAGAAAGAGAGAGAGTCTGTAGGGGGTGCCAGGCGGCAGACAGAGGCCACAGCTCCAGGGCTGCAGCTGAGGTCCTATGGACAAGAACACAGACTGATGGAGGGGGACAGGGGCTGGGGGCATGACAGTTTTGAGCTCCCTCAGGGTAATCGAGTTTTTGCTTGCCCACCCCTCTTCCCCTCCGACTAATATGCCAAAGCCACAATAATGGGAACAGATGAGACCCGAGGGGGCATTTATGTATAACACAGAGTATTAGAGGAATGTACACTGTAAAAAACAAAATAAAACAAAAGGAGTTTGTAGAATTTCATATTAAGCAAGTGACTTTCATGTATGTATATATATTTTTTTTTAATATATATATATATATATATATATATATATATTTTAGGGCTGTCAAATGATTAATCGCGATTAATCGCAAACAAAATAAAAGTTTGAGTTTGATAATATATGTGTAAGTACTGTGTGTAATTATGTATATATATAAATACACACAAATTAATGTGTATATTTAAGAGAAATATGTTATTTATGTACAAAATATGTTTATTTATATATAATATAAATTATATAAAAATAAAAATATAAATGAATACGTATACTTGTAAATATTTCTCAAATATATACATGAATGTGTTTGTATTCATATATACATAATAATTACACACAGTACACCCACTTATATTAGGCAAACTCAAGCTTTTATTTTGTATGCGATTAATCGTGATTAATCGTTTGACAGCCCTAATATATATATATATATACACACACACATATATATACAAGTCCCTACTGAAAAAATCATGTTGAATTTACTTTGAAACATTTTTCAGACCTTGCGAGTACATTTTTTTAATTATTACAAAGAAATTGCAAATAACTATGGAAGCTTGTTTCTGCCACTGAATAAAAAATAAAAAAGGTAATTGTGACCTTTTATTTCACTTTTTTTCTCACAATTGTGAGTTTACATCTCATAATTCTGACTTTTTTCGGAATTGCATGATTTAAAGTAGCAATTGCATGTTATATTTGCGTGTTTTTCAGATATTTCTCACAATTCTAACTTCATAATGCAATTGTGACTTTATATCACGCAATTCTGACTTTATAACATGCAATTGTGAGTTATAAAGTCTGAATTGTGAGATACAAACTCACAATTCTGAGAAAAAAAAGTATTTTTTCCTCAGAATTGGACTTAACTTGTAATTGCGAGTTTATATCTCACAGTTGTGAGAAAAGAAGTCAGAATTGCAAGATATAAACTCACAACTGCAAGAAAAAGGTCAGAACTGCAAGATATAGAGTCAGAATTTATACAGTATCTCGCAATTCTGACTTCATTTCTCACAATTGCGAGTTTTTCCCACTTTATAACTCACAGTTGTGAGTTTATATTTCTCAAATCTGACATTATAACTCAAATTGCTTCCATAACCAACACTTTGAAATAAACATGAAATTTTGAAGTAGAAAGACTGAAATAGTATTTTCTTTTCAAACGTTTTTCAATAATATTTGCTTTATTTACAACTTAGAAAACTTTTTACAGTGCATATTAAGTTCATCTTTACATAATATTTTACGTCCACACAAGAAATTAACTTTTTAAAATTTACATAATTTAGTTACATTTAAAATAATAAAAAGCTGACGTGACTTAAAACAACAATTAGATTTACCTGAGTAATTGAGTTA
The DNA here is from genome assembly GCF_024489055.1 of Chanodichthys erythropterus. Classification (NCBI taxonomy): domain Eukaryota; kingdom Metazoa; phylum Chordata; class Actinopteri; order Cypriniformes; family Xenocyprididae; genus Chanodichthys; species Chanodichthys erythropterus. The sequence goes on along the minus strand of NC_090222.1, from coordinate 22,286,239 downwards.
CTTAATTTTTAAGTAGCGACAAATCTTTTTTTTTCCCATATTGTGCTCGAGTGTAAAAGATTATTAAAAAAAGAGAAAATGTTGTAGACTTGGTTGGTTTGGTTGATGATTGGATGTTGATTTGGGCGTTGATGTTTTCTGGAAGCTCCATTTATGACATTTTGATTTTAAAAATCAACGGATGAATTGCTCACAATAAGATATATAACATGCGTTATATAATATAATAGAAATATAACATGGTATTTGTTTGTAAACAAATAATTTAAGTGTACACATTTAGGTGAATGAATTTTTTTCACTAAAGTGTCCTTTTCTGCTTTGAAGAACCAATAGCATTAAAATGCAAGCTGTGAAGGCGCATTTTATTGGTTAGACATACTAAACGAACACACCTCTACACTGTACGAGTTAGTGAGACATCTTGTTTGATTGACTAAACGAGAGCAGATCCGAATGAAAGGGTTTCGTTCCCTCTGTGAGAATGTGTTTCATTGGATTCAGTCTGTCAAATCCCTCTCTCATTTGCCTCATTCTAAAGCAACATTAATATAAAAGCTCATCTCAGCATGTCCAAAGTTTGATGACCTGTCAATCCACCGCTGGTAGCATGGCAACGGATCTCCCAATGGGAAGGGGAATTAAACCTAATTGCGCCTGATTGGCTCCTGCCGACTCCTGATTAAGTAGCAACTCCTCTATTAGCATAGTCGCGGGGGAAGGAGCTTCTTTAATGGCCTGTAAAGTCGGACATGGCAAGGACTGAACAGCCTACAGCAATATGCTCTCTAACAAAGGAGAGAAAAAATCCTCAAACAAACAACAAAGGTTTGTTAATGAAAGCAGTTTTGTACTGTTTTACTAGCAAAAACAACAGAAAAGAGACATGAAATTATTATTAATCCAGGCATAAGAATGGAATTTACTTTATAGTGTGAAATGTCACAGAATTTGGCAAATTTTGGAATAATAAATCAAAAAGTAACACTGCAAAATTAATCAAATTGTAATATGAACTAGTGTCTGTATTTATTAAACAGCAAAAAGGACGTCTATTTAAATATGTAATCTGATTGTTCTGTGTGTCTCTGAGTGAATAAGCGGCATAGTTTCATCTATGTCGGCCATCTTAATATATTATGAGGACACTCCACATGAACTTCATCTCCAGAGCTGCTTTGGCATTAAACTTAATGAGCATTTCAGCATTTCATGAGAAACACAAAGATATTTATGTCAGCCTGCCAAAATAAAAGTTTAAATTGAAAAAAATTATGATAGAAATATATAACTCTAATATAGTAAAATGTACAAATGAAAGTAATAATAATAATAATAGTGAGGTTAGATAATTATCATTATAAGGAATATCATAATCAAGAGATTTTTACATTCAAGTTTTAATTCATGCAGTTACGTTGTGTGACAGTATTTGATGAAAAAAATAATGTTTAATTGTAAATTAATTTTCATTTGGTTACATATTGAAGAATGATTAAATTGTTAACTGAAAACACGGAATTTGGGAAAGATTTAATAGGGCCCTAGACGAGCACAAAATGCAGGCCAGATTCAAACCTGTGCTTCCCATATGAGCACCAAGGCATTGTATCTGTAGCATTTGTACGTACCACTAGATCACTGTGCTGTCATGTAAGATTGTGTGTTTTCTTACCTGGTTTTCCAGTGACCAGGATGTTTTTAGCCACTCTGACTTTGTCCTCAGAGTTGCGAGCCCAGTCCACCATCCCCCTCCATCCCTTCATTGGGAAAGTGATATCTGCATTTCCTGCGACAGGCCGCTTGTGAATACTCAACACTGGAGGGAGAATCCAGAGGGAACTGTAAGATCCATGGCAACACCAATATCCTGACTCACTGCACAGCGATCACATCTCAACTAGAGAAAGTGTCATGCTGTCAGACGACTCTGCCATACAAACTCTCTCAGCTCAAACTCTTTCATTCTGTTAAGATCTCAGCTTTCTGCTGCCAACCATAATCTCTGTACCATTTCACACAGACAACATTTCAATCACAGAAAGAATTTACAATACTTGTAAAAAAACATTTTTTATTTCTTTATGAAACTCAAAAAATAAATCTGTGAAATAAATCTTTCATAAAGCCATTTGTACTTTATGACTGAAAGAATGAATATTATACATTGAAAGTTATTACATTTAATGTAATGGAACAATTTACATACATGGTTTTACGATTGATTTACTCAAATTTGCTTTCTTTGTGTTTCACGACTTTCCAACTAACCAAACATCCAAGTAACCAACTAATTAATCTCAGCCTCAGAAGTTGTGTTTACAAGAAACCGGGCTGATATAATGACATGTTGGACATGGCATTTTTTATAACTCTCTAAATACAGTAACTGAGTCCCCACCCCCTGTTTTTATTGACAGAGACAGCAGAGAGGGTTAAAGAAATTATTTTGAACGAAATTGACTTGCAGTGCAGGCCAAACTAGAACCAAATTATGCTGGTTCTTAGCACCTGAAACTTCTTAGAAAACCATTAAAGATTTTCTCATTCAATATAATGCCCCTTTTACAAAATGTAATGTAAGTCTCTGGTGTCCCCAGAATGTGTCTGTGAAGTTTCAACTCAAAATAGCCCAGAGATCATTTATTATAGCTTGTCAAATTTGCCCCTTTGGGTGTGAGCAAAAACACACAGTTTGCTGCTCCCGGCCTGCTTTCCAAAAGAGGGCGGAGCTTTAACAGCTTACACTTCAGTTGCTCAACAACAACAAAGGTGGAGAATCTCAAGCAGCCAAAATGATGATTGTCAGTAATGGTGGTCAGCCTTACATTGTTCAAACCGGAGTCGGACACTGATGGATCCCTACCAGCCATTTGTTGTAGTCCTTAAACAGCAAATTCTTTAAAAGAAAATATCTTCCTTTACATTGAACTTTGAGCATCGTAACTTTGCAGATGTTGTTTATGCTCTAATAGCAACATTACACACTAATTAAAGTAAAAAAAAAGTGAAATCATAATCAACCATAATCAACCATAATCAATCAAAAACTGACCCCAAACTTTTAAATTATATTGTATGCTGAACATAACCACTAGTCCTCTGTGCAGAAAAACATCACAGTTTTTGTGCGGAGTAAAGAAGAGACATTAATTGTTTTGTGAATAAGAGCGAAAATGAAATGAACTTGCCCTCCCACACTAGAGCCAAGCCTCAATGGGTGTGTGTGTGATAACTGTGTTACTAACTACCTCTCATGATATAGTTCTATGTTCAGTCTGTTGATGAATGTGTACTGTAATGTATCGATGTATTTGTGTCTTAAAGCTGTGTGTAGGACTGATAGGTCATTGCTGTAGGACAGGTGTTGCCACTATGGGAGAATCAGAGCTCATAGGCTGCTCAGTGATTCAGAGGTAAACAGAACCTAATACCGCCCCTCACACCCCCTTTTAAACTCTACCAGCTGCGGCCCACAACATATGACCATGGCGGTTCATCTTCCCACTGTTTTTGCAAACCCGGGTGCTGAGTAAACCAGAGTCTTCTTTGTGCAGAAAATATGTGCGTGGTTTAGAGTGTGATTCGAGAGCTATAAAATGCCTAGAGCTACACATGGTTATTGTGTGTGTGTGTGTGTGTGTGTTTTTATATATATATATATATATATATATATATATATATATATATATATATATATATATATATATATATATCCTTAACTTCAAGTACTTGATGCTTCACCACTATTGTCTATTGTTAGCTATGTTAAATTTTGTGTTGAAAATGTAACCCCAAAAAAAAAAAAAAAAAACAATTACAGTAATTACAGTAATTTACAACTACGAGAAAGGGTCAAAGGTAACTATCCATGGAGATTTGAATTTAACCCTGAGTCCTAAACACCTTTCCACAGTACTGGACATCATGCATCTAATAATTAATTACTTTACATTCTAATTTGCCTTATGTAAATCTCCAGTTCTTTCTTGGGTTTGTAGCTGCAACTTCTAGGCTGCCTGCCCAAATATTCAACCCTTAAAGTAAATTACCATCATCCTCTGACATTATTGCAGGGGTGTAAACTGAGCTAAATGGCAGCGGAAACTGACCCAGATTGTCGGTGACCTCATAAGTATCCTGGAAGTCCTTCATGCGGAGACTGATGACGTCCACAAAGTCCTCCACTAGACGAAAAAGCTCCTTAACATTGGGCCCCAGCTGCCAGAAAAAAAAAAAAAAAAACAGAGCTGTATGTTAAAACGTTTGTTAGTTCTTCTTTCACTATGTGATTCTGTAAGTGCATTTTAAATATTTTTGCATTTTAAATATTCTAAAAATAACATGATAATCATGCAGTTATGCCGCTACACAAGCTTAATGATATCCTTCCTTCAGAATGTAAACTGAAGCTTACGTTAAGACATAAATTGTAAACTAACTAATGATCTAACTAAACAGCAGGAGACAAACAGCTGAAAGAAAGATGTGCAGTGAAGAGAAGAGAATTAGCCAATTAATCACCTTTAGAACCAGCTGAAACTTGCATAATTACTAAGTGAAAGAGAGTGAGACGATACCAACATTAGAAAGACAGAATGAGTGAATGCTGATCGAGTTAGTGGAAAAATTAACGAACGAATGAATGAATGAATGAATGAATGAATGAATGAATGACAGAGACATGGAGAGAGAGGATAGAGAGTGAAGGCTGACTCACCAGTTGTGCTTCCTCCCACCTGTCCCTGTTTTCCTCCATCAGTAAGTTACTCACGGACTGCACAAAATTCTGTGAACAAAACCACATGAAAGAAACATTCAGGGGCAATCAGGATCTTTATTTGGAACTAAGCAAATAACACTCCACTAACCCTCATGTCTGCATTACTGGGGCTGTAGTAGGACCTCCTAAATATCTCTGTCATGTTTTTCAGTACATCTATGATAGCCAGAAGGTCTCCACTGTAGCTTGTTCCATCACTGGAGGTCACTCTCAGCTTGGTCATAACTTCAGAGACCCCGTCTCCCACAAGCCCTCTTTGAGCCTTGGAAAGATGATCTCTGGTCTGGAGAAGGTACAAAACCAGTCTTAGCTTTGGAGACACTTCTGGTGTTAGCCTAGCTAGGGTTTAGTTTGGAGATCGCCTACCAGTGTTTGGATACTTCGGTAATCATTTGAGACGCACTTCATGTACGTCGGTTTCTCCCAGTATGCAATGCCCTCATCGTCCAACGAACATCGCCGAAGAATTAGTCCTGCATCACAGAAATGGGACATCATTAACAGATCTTGAATAAGGATTGGTTAAAAACTGTATGCTACATGTTGTTTTTGTTGCTTCCTTTTTTAAACCAAGCTTCTGGAGCTGTCCATGGTCCTGAAAACGTCGGTTTAGAAAGTTATTCCAGTTTGTGTTTGCATGAGTCATGTCTTACCTACAGCATTCGGAGGGCAGCGGACAGCCGCTGTGTCCCCTGCAGGTGTTTTCTTCCACACTACGTTAGAGAAATTCTCCTCATCACAAATCTCATGCGGCTCTGCATACAACAACAGAAGTCAGAAAAGACAGAATACCCCAATCAATCCCACAAAAAATTTGAGGTCTTTCAAATGTCAACAAAACAAAACAAAAAAGCAATAAAACATAGTTGTTCCTAAAGAAACTAAAGAGTAGAGTAGAAAACAGTATAAGTAAAAGGTTCTCAAGGTCAAAGAAACTAAGGTTTAACATTATATTGACGGTCCCTTTAACACATTCTATTGACTATATGTAAAATTGCACCTACATGTCTACTAACTCTCATTAGAGTGTTAGTAGAGTATTAGTAGACTGGTAGGGTTAGGGTAAGAGTAAGTTGACATACTTGAAAAGTTACTTACACTCATATAAATAAAGGTTTCAGAGGGGGGGATTTGTAGTGATGCCATAAAAGAACAATTTTGGGTTCCCCAAAGAACTTTTCAGTGAACAGTTCTTAAAACAATCATTTTTTTTTTCTTAGTGCGAGGAACAACATTTCAAATAATCTAAAATCTCAAATAATCAAATAACCATTTTCCACTAAAAAGAACATTTTGTGCAATGGAAAGGTTCTATGGATGTTAAAGGTACTTCAATGAGAATATATAGTCAGTAGAATGTCTGTTGGGGGAGCATCAAAATAAAGTGTTAGCAGATATTAAGCAGACATTTTACTAATACACTAATGACAGTTGGTTGACATGTAGTTGCAAAGTTACTTATAGTCAACAGAATGTTCAAAAGGGACCATCAAAGTAAAGTGTTACCGAAACTAATTACATGTAATAGGACAAATAAATACAATAGGCAAAAATTCAAATGAATGTGCTTTCATTTTTCAGGTAGGTCTATGTAACAACAGAATAAGAAATGCTACCAAAATTATATCAAATGTAAAATCAAACACTGCATAGTCTTCACTGTATGAAATTAATACACAATGATTCTTATTAAAGCTACAAAGGGTATCCAGTCAAGAGCAGTGAGTGATTTTCTCTTTTTCTATTGTTGTTTAACAGGACACACACAGCAGCTGGTTTATTAGGCTTCTTTCACTTTAAGACCTAATGCCAATATGTAATATATTGACACAGTTCACTTAAGACAGGCATTTTGATATAACTTTGTGTAGATTTGACAGTGTAAGGTGCAAAAAAAGAAAGAACTGAGGCGCACAATACGATGTTAAAGAAGTCTCAAGTCGGTATTTGCACGCTGTTCTGACAGTTGGTTTTCTGTGCACACAGAAAATTGTCTGTCAGAACAGCGAATTGAGACCCCTTTTGCATCTTACCTTGCAAAATTTAAAAATGCAAATGAAAATTATAAACTTCTGTGACCCCGCAAATCTGCAAAGTCACATGAGCGTAACCATGATAGACGGTGATCCAAAATGTATACCAGTTGTCAAATTTCTAACAGTTTATTGTGTCTACAAGTATATTGCCCAATGAATTTTGGCTACAACCACATGATTGTCTCACCTGGACATCTCTTCTCATTGCAACGCCTAACTTCCTCTCTGTCCCCTGGGCATGGCTCCCCTCCAAAAAAGGGCCCATAACACACCCTTTGTCTCTGCTGGCTTCCTCCACCACATGTTTTGGTACAACCATCCCAAGAGCTCCAGAGTTGCCATTGGCCATCCACAGGACACTCCCTGAGGAAGCAGTCACGTGTCTGACGCCACTCGCCCTGACACTCTAGGCCACCATACGAGGGCCCGTTACATTCCCGAGTGCGCTGCATTGTTCCATTCGAACAGGACGAGGAACAGGAGCTCCAGCTGGACCACTCATTCCACACTCCATCCACTACATAGGAAAAGATATGAACTTAGAAGAAGAAACTGAAGAATATTCTGAATATAGAGGATACGAAGCAACATTAGGGAGACAAAAGAGAGGGATTGAAAGTGGAGCATGATAAGGGGACATTATTGAAAGATAAATTGCAGGGGAAAGGAAGAGGAGCTTTGGGTTGCCAAACTCTAGTTCAGTCCGCAGTAATTTAAAGCCTCACTTAATCACCATCATTTGCTTTGAACTTCACAATGGTTCCTTTCAATCTTCTTCTCCTACAGTGCCTCACATTAGGCTTTAATTGTGCTTCTTGATGGAAGTCATTAAATCTGTATGAGAAAGTCTGTATTTAAAGACCTAATGATCACCTGGGCATACAGCAATGTTGCAGAATTTGGTCTGTTTCTCTGGACCATCACAGGGATTTCCTCCGAACTGTGGTGGCTTGCACGAGCGAGTGCGGTCCCTGTAGCCACGTCCGCACGTTGAAGAACACAAGCTCCACGGAGACCACTCATCCCATGCCCCGTGCACTGCAATCAGAGCGGCTAGGGTATGATTTATAGAGAGAAAAACGCACCTCGACAACACACACACATGCACTAAAGGAAAACTAAAGAGGGGTTCACACTGACAACAATCTGCAGCACTTTTAATTCATTTATTTTCAATGGGAGTTACCGATTTCCTGATGTCATGAGTGACCGTTTGGGATGAGATAAAGTTGAGAAACGTTTAATGAGAGGCGACATAATGGGGCGACTACCAATAGGAGTGAAGACATTGGAGCACATTGAGCAGTATGCATTGATCGTTGTTCATCTTGTTCATGATAAGATGTACTGCTGCAATTTTACGAATATTTTACACTCCATTTTTAGCAGCAAGAAATCTGATTCCATATCCAATCAGGAGAACACATTATTTTTACCAGTAATACATCACATTTGTGATCAGGTATTCAGAAGCTATAGCCGTTTATGTAACCAACCAATAATGTTACAAAAGGAATGCCTACTAGAACACTGTGCTGAAAAGACTGTACAAGACTCAAAACAGTTTACTTGTATTACTATGTACTGGAGAAACTGCAGCATGCAAAATGGCGGCTCTAGTAATGGAAGTCCCGCCTTCTAAATAAAAAAGCCAATTAGCAGGTGGCAAGGTCATAATATCAGTGCAGCTACTGTTAGACACTCCAGTTCCCATTGAAAGAACTGCACATATCAATTAGCTAGAGCTAGAACAATCATAAATATATGCAATTAAACATCATTTGAGCATAAGAAACAATGTTTACGAGATTCATTTTTTCCTGATTTGAATGCATGGATGGAGGCGTTGCAAATATGGCCATCAAGTGAACTTACTTTTGTTCCAAAGGGACTTTGCAACTAGCAACCAAAAATACTGTACAAAACAGCTGTCAGTGTGAACAGACTATTACTGGGAATGTAAAACACAAAGATACATGGAACTCTTAGTGTTCAAAGACTACTACAATTTTCAGCTGCAATTTCTGAATGTTACAGAGCAAATCATTCACTTTTTTTCTGCATAAAATGATTAGCACTTAATACAACATTGTGCTTGGCTAGAAACGTGTTTTTAACTGAATAACATGTTTTGTCTGACCCCCTGAGATGCTGAAATGGTGGAATGAAAAGAGACCGCCCTACATGCAGTGGGAACTATAGGGACTTAGCTGACAATGCTGCACTTAAACCCATTACTATCTTACCACGGCTCTCCAGGATCCAGGGTTGAGAGGGGAGTAGCCGTACATGGAAGCCCTGGAAGAGTTACCCTCAGGTGGGCAGCGACTGGAAGGTGAAGTGGCAAAGCTAATGGACCTAAGTGGAGGTGGGACGGGTGATGGGTGGTGGATAAGGAAGATGGTGGGGGTGAGGAGAGGCCTGAGGTGGGCTGTGCTTACCTGGACACACAGCAGTGTTATTGCAGGGTCTCTGTTCGCGCAGCGGCCCGCTGCACTGCGTACTGTACGACACGGAGACGCAGAAGCGTGTGCGGCTCTGCCAGCCCTCACCGCACGTGGCCGAACACACGCTCCACGCAGACCACTCCTCACCCGACGGAGGATCCACTGAGAGGGACGGGGGGAAGTGGGGGCAGGGATGGGATGGGGTAAGGTGCGGAGGAAAGGGTAGGAAAAGGGCCAAAACTAATTAGCATGCAGGATTAGCCATCTCATCTAACAGGGGAGGCTTACATCATTTCATCGCTGATTCCAAATCCTCAGCATTTACCCATAGTAGAAGTTCATGCTTTCAGTTTTAGGATATGTAAGTCAGCCATCTAAACAAGGATTTCACAAGGCTGTCCAATAAATCAGAATTTAATATCTGAGCAACTGGGAAAGCCAAGGAATCATGCTATAATCCCAAAGAAATAGGAAGATATTAAATGTCCAATAGGAAACACTGTCCTGACATTCCAAGAGATAATATGGGCTGTCATGGATATCCAATAGGAAGAGTTAGGCTATCATTGCCATCCATCGGAACGAAATGGAGAATCAAGAATGTCCAATAGAATGATATTGAATGTCCAAATGAAAAAACTGATAAGGAGGGAAAGATTTAACCTGATTCTGACAACATTAGGGGTATTAAACTTTTTAGTTTCCATACTAAATAATAGTTGTTACTATCTCCTTCCAAAAGTAAAATAAAAAATTGTAAAACAATGCGCAACATTTTTAAACCTAATTTCTGATTAATTAAGAGAAAAGTTAACTTTTAGAAACATTCATAGAGCAAAATGGCATTCATTTTGAAGAGACTCATATTGTAAATATGATGACATTTCATGCAGTACTCACAAAGAAAAGACAAAATACAAGGGATTACATCATATTAGAAGGACAATATTTCTTTTCTATTAAAGCATGCAAATCAAGCATCACCACCCCCTTGTTCTTGTTTGTTTTGTTGGTTTCGACCCTTTCAAAACTTGTTTAGCTTCCTTGTAAGCAATGGTGTCCATGATTCATGGATATCACGATGTTCTGCCATGAACCATGCCATAATACACATGACAAAGACAAACAAAACTTAAATCACACGGACAGGAGCATAAAAAAACAAGGCCATAGCCACATACGCATCCAGTCTACTCCCCTGTATGTGAACTAGTGAGTGAAACGGCTGAGAGTGTGTGTATGTGTGTGACCCCAAGCTGAAGAGGAGGCTGATGCCACCTGTCTTCTTACCTGTTTGGGAAGACTGCTGTCCACTGCGGGTCTTATCAGAGTCCTCTCGTTTACGGCTGTCCACCGAGCGCAGGGATTGGCTACGAGTGCCAAGTCTGCCTCTGCCTGCAGGATGGGGTGGGGTTAGCAACTACAGTTGACTTCTGATCGGGCAGTGCTGTGCGACCTGAACATCTAGACCAGCATCAGCCATGCTTGGGATTTTGTGTGAAGTTTAAGGTTAAATAGCTGAGTAGTGGACCTGTGTTTGCTTTGATAATCTCCATGCGAACACGAGACTCTGAGAGTTTGGACACTTTTGAGTTTACGTGACCTCCAAACGTGTGCTTTGAACATCGAAAAGTGTGCTGAAATAGGGCAAGATGGAGCGAGCAGTGGATGGCGGATGAAAAAATAAGCAGACCATGCGGAACAGAGACACAGACAATCGAGGTAAAAACATCTGCAGCCGATGGCCTTGACCATGGAGTGGGTTATTTACTCATGGCCTCCATCCATACTGAGTGAAGATCTACTCACTACAGTCACATTCACACTAACTTGGTCAGTGACGCCCTTACCAAGCATGGCCTCTTGCATTCCTTTGTATTTCACTGGACTTAAACCCTTGCCTTTTGAGGAATACTGCCTGTAGCCTATGGGTCCAATGAAAAGCACACAAAAATGCTCATTCTATCATCGGTCTATCATTGCATTATCATTATTGCTCTATCATTATGTCACACAGGAAGCAGAACATCTTTTTTTACAGTGAAATGTGAAGAATGTAAAAAAAATGAGGTGTCAAATAGTGATAGAGAGAGAAAGCAAGAGAAGTGGATGTGTGGACAGTCACGTGCATACATATATGAGTGTAGAACTTACCAATGCACGACTGAGCGTTGCAGGGACGACCTTCTTCCAGAACACCCTCGCACAGGTACGCCTCCTCGGGAGGTGATTGACAGGAGCGTGTGCGCGTCTGGACTCCGCCCCCACATTCACTGCTGCACTCCGCCCAGTTGCCCCACCCACTCCATCCACCTGTATTAAACCCACACATAGACACACGAACAAGCCGTGTGAGTGTAATTCCCAAGAAAAAGCCATTTCTTAATAAATTTCCATGACACAAATTAAATTTCCATCCCTGCTAAGCAATAATGTTCTGATTTTGTAATCCATTATGATGGCACTAAGATGTAGAAATGGACCCATAAATACCAGTAGGATATGAGTCCCTGTGTTCTGCTCTCTCATGAATGTTTAATAGCAGACATTGCTGCCTGTCTGATCCCGGAGGCCCCGACAAATATGTATTAATCTGCATGAATAGAACATGAAGCTGGACCATGTCCAACTGCAGACATTTTTAATTACTCACAAATCAATTGTACGGGGGAGGGTACGTAATTCTACACTCAGTGCAGCTCTACCAGGAAAATGGGAACTGAAATGAAAGTGAGAAAGAATCAGATACAGCCCATATTTAAAATGTTCATCAGAAGATTTTTGCATATATTACATGGGGAGGGTCCATTTACAGACAACGTACAGATCAGTTAATGGGGTTAAAGGTATATGTCGGATATAAGAAAACTAGTTGAAAAAATAAAACCAAAGACTATAGAATAACACAAGAATCCTCACTCGTATTGTTTTGAATGGGAGAAAGTGCAACGTGCAATATGGCGGAATAAGTCCCGCCTTCTAAATAAGAGTCAATCGCTGATTAGTAAAGTCATCGCATCACTGCATCAGCCATTAGAAGCTCCGGGTCCTATATAGAAACAGTTTGACGCGTTCCTCTGAAATGAGACACAAGAGACACGTACTTAGGACTGCACATGTGCATTAGCTTGATTCAGCCTGAAAAATATATATATTTTTTTTTAATGATTCGACGGTTTAGAATAAAAATTTATGAGACAGTTGTTCAGATTTCATTGGTGAAATATGAAATTTAATCGAAAGCTTGGCAAACAGCTTTGGAGAATTTGATGTTTCCCCATTAAAAGAGATAGGAGCTGCACTTGCATGCCCGAGAGGCGTTTCAAAGATAGCTGCAGAGTGAAATTACTTATCTTAAAGGGCCTTTGATAAAACCTAGTTAAAAACAAAGTTAAAATTATAAAAATGTATTTAAATTAAGTGCAAGGTTCATTTTGGTTTCATATTTTTGAAAATCTTTTTGGAGCATTTTCAAAAACTCTTAAAAGTGCCCTAGAACTTTTTTTTTAAAAGATGTAATATAAGTCTAAGGTGTCCCCTGAATGTGTCTGTGACGTTTCAGCTCAAAATACCCCATAGATTTTTTAAATTAATTTTTTTAACTGCCTATTTTGGGGCATAATTAGAAATGAGCCGATTTCAGGTTGCGGCCCATTTAAATCGCACGCTCTCCGCCCCCTCCCGAGCTCTCGACTCTATCACAGCATAAACAAAGTTTACACAGCTAATATAACCCTCAAAATGGATCTTTACAAAGTGTTCATCATACATACTGAATGCATGCGTCGGATTATGTGAGTATTGTATTTATTTGGGTGTTTACATTTGATATTGAATGAGTTTGAGGCTATGCTCTGTGGGTAACTGGCTAACACTACACTGTTGGAGAGATTTATAAAGAATGAAGTTGTGTTTATGCATTATACAGACTGCAAGTGCTTAATAATGAAAATAACGACGGCTCTTGTCTCCGTGAATACAGTAAGAAACGATGGTAACTTTAACCACATTTAACAGTACATTAGCAACATGCTAACAAAACATTTAGAAAGACAGTTTACAAATATCACTAAAAATATCATGTTATCATGGATCATGTCAGTTATTATTGCTCCATCTGCCATTTTTCGCTGTTTTCCTTGCTTGCTTACCTAGTCTGATTATTCAGCAGTGCACAATCAGACGTTCTGCCCTTGTCTAATGCCTCGATCATGGGCTGGCATATGCAAATATTGGGGGCGTACACCCCGACTGTTATGTAACAGTCGGTGTTATGTTGAGATTCGCCTGTTCTTCGGAGGTCGTTTAAACAGATAAGATTTATATAAGAAGGAGGAAACAATGGAGTTTGAGACTCACTGTATGTCATTTCCATGTACTGAACTCTTGTTATTTAACTATGCCAAAATAAATTCAATTTTTAATTGTAGGGCACCTTTAAATTTTAATATCAAATTTCACTTAATGACTATATAAATGTCAAGTGGTGTATAAAACTTTTTAATTTCGAGAAGGTGAAAATAATGTCAAATATAATGTTTTTGTTTGTTTGTTTGTTTGTTTTTTGCTCTTTTTTTTAATTATCATGGACTTTTGGATCATGGATAATATGAAGTTTATACATTTTTAAAAATTATAATAAATATAATACCAAACCATTTATGTCAATATTTTTTTTTTATTAATTTATAGCCTTTATAAAATGTATATTTGTACTGTAAAATATTTATTGAATTTATCTATAGCCAATCAGACTTTTTTACTACAAGGAGGAAAAAAACAGAAAAGAAAAAAAAAAAAAAACAGTACACATTATATACATACATTTTTATTTAAACCCCAAACAATATTAACTAAAGTTAAGTAGCCAAAAGTGTTGTCCAGCCTAGGAAAATTGACATCTTCACATTTTATTCAAACATTAATAAAAATGTGTTTAAGATAATGTAAGAATATTGCATAGTTGTGCTAGCAGTCTATTGTCAATGAAACATGCCAAATTGTGCAGAGATAATTTTTGACCAGGCTGTCATACAAAGAAATTATGAACACATGCAAATACCTTATAAATATAAATACCTTAACCATATTAGATGTTTTGTTCTTCCATAATATTTAAAATATTTAAAACATATACATAATTTTCCATCACTTTTGGCCACTACAGAATGAATAAAAATTAGGAATTGCTGTTTAATGTATTTTTTGAAAGCCAGACAAAAAAACAAAACATGACTGCCACAATACTGACCCCATATCAACTGAACCCCTCCCATACTGTTACACTTGAAACAACCCTCATGCAAAGCCCAAGTTAATACATTGTGCTACATAAAGGCCAGATATAAAAACAATTTATGCCTATTCTCCACCGCTGATACAAATCTTCCAGCAAGCTTTTGCTGAAAAGCAGAATCAATATCTATTTGTTTGAGCAGGATGAGCGATTAATGGCAAATTGTTTACTTGGGGTGCTGAGATTGGCTTTGCCGCATGTTGTGCGAGACACATTCACCTGATAAAACATAACGGATTCTAATCTTCAGTGCCACGGCCTTGAATATACAATCAAACGTCCTCCTTGCACAGCAAGTGACAATGGCATACAAAATGAACCAGGACGGCTCTCAGCGCGCTGCCCTGATTAATTCCATCCACCAATCACGCTTCAAGTCAGATGGCTTCATCAACCAATCGCACGTGGCATAAACAGCATGCTTAACCAATCCCTGCTCCACAGGGGACCGTAAGTGGTGAAAATCATTCTTAAATAAGCTTCTCGGCTTCTGTGCTGAATGACTTCTACCATATTTAAAACAAATGCGAGCATGAAAGGACACTAAAAATGGCTGAAATGAGTAGAGTGAGAATATTTGTGAGGCAAACAATCTTTAAAAAAGTGAATAAGGAAAAAAACTCCAGATAGGAAAAAAAAAATAATACTCCATTTAGAGATAAGATTTTCTCTCTCAGTGAAAAAGGATGGGAGAGTACGACCTTTTTTTTTTTCTTTTCTTTTTGGCTTAATAATCACTGGCTGAAGGAGAAAAGGGGGAGCAGAATAATGTAGTGTTTTCTTTCTCTGTCCCCAAGGACATTTTTTTATGCTTTCAATAATTTAGTGTGCTTCTCTTGTTCGGTGGTAGCTCCCTTACATCCAGACTCTTTGCAGAGAATGCTATATCATCTTTAAACTCTCATATTCGTCCTCTGCTCGGATGTTTCTTTTATTCATCAGCCCTTCCTCTATCATTCTGTCTTTTCCCCAGTTTTCAAATTGCAGCTGCAGCATGCACCTGGTTTTCAAAGGATGAGTGTGTGGATATACATCATTCTGCCCATTAGTAGCTAAATATCATCTTGTTGGATGGCTTAAGAAAACCCCAAAGTGACCTTCACTTTCCTTCAATAGTGGGCAGAAGGTCTAATAACAGCTCAGGTGACAGTGATCTGAAATCATCAATCTAAGATCTCACCATAATCTCACCCGCCACAGCCCCTTGCATATCTGCTACAAGCCAAGGTCGGTCAGTACATCTAAATTACACCCTACATTCGACTTCATGCATTGGTTTCTGGTTGCTTACATGCATTAAAACACAGACTGTGGATCAGTGATGGAAAGCGAAACATGGGAAGTGCTGACACCCAGAGGATGCTACTTGTCATTGGCATCTATGCCGGCAACAAAAGAAAAAAGAGTTTAAAAAAATAAAGAAGGAAGATTTTAAATTAATATTTGGTTCAGAAAACATCTTATCTGATCTCTTTAAAAAAGTTTATTTAAAAAGTCTTTTCTTATTGATGTAGAAATGAAATGGATAAAATCTAGATTTCTGACAGTGTTTGAACAAAAAGAAATGAGCCATCCATAATCTCACACCTTTTTTTTTTTTCTTCTCTGTCCGTCTCTATCTGTCCCTCTGATGGCTGAAGCTCACAGGTCTAATCCACTGTTCTGTGCGTGTGCATTTCTGCTGTCAGTATCCTGCTTAGAATAAATATTTGAACAGCTGTGCTTACACATCTCATTGATTAACGTCACTCCAGGGGCAGGAAACACAACTGAGGTTTGCACCCTTGCCGCTTCACATAATCTTTCTTCTCTTGCGCTGCAGTGCCCAAAATGGTCCACGCAAACCAACACCTCAATTAAACAACCAAAAATGTCATACTCATGAATTTTAAAGTGTCAGTTCACCCAAAAATGAAATTTCTCTTATTAAGTACTCACCCTCATGTCGTCCCAAACCCATAAGACCTTTGTTTGTCCTTGGAACACAAATTAAGATATTTTTGATGAGTGTGTCTGATCCACACATAGGCAGCAACCACATTAATAAAATAGTCAACGTGACTACAATGGTTCAACCTTAATATTATGAAGTGACGAGAATACTTTTTGTCCGCAAAAACAAAACTGACAACTATTCAACAAATTCGTCTGTCCCCTGTCATAATGCTGTGCTATTTTCGTTGCAGAGCTTCAGTGTTTACGCTTCAGTATTGGTCGGATCTGGTCACATGAGCAGCATGATGCAGGAGCCGGCCAATACTGAGCCTGCATTCAGAACCTATGGTTCAGACATGAACACTGAAGCTCTGCAACGAAAATAGGGTAGCAGTATGACAGGGGACAAATTTGTTGAATAAAGTCATTATTTTTGTTTTGTTTTTTGCGCACAAAAAGTATTCTCGTCGCTTCATAATATTAAGGTTGAACCACTGTAGACATGTTGACTATTTTATCGATGTCTTTAATACCTTTCTGGACCTCAAAAGGTACAAT
The DNA here is from genome assembly GCF_024489055.1 of Chanodichthys erythropterus. Classification (NCBI taxonomy): domain Eukaryota; kingdom Metazoa; phylum Chordata; class Actinopteri; order Cypriniformes; family Xenocyprididae; genus Chanodichthys; species Chanodichthys erythropterus. The sequence goes on along the minus strand of NC_090222.1, from coordinate 22,269,184 downwards.
GTCGTTGCTGCCTATATGTGGATCAGACATTTTTGAATTTCATCAAAAATATCTTAATTTGAGTTCCGAAGACAAATGAAGGTCTTACGGGTTTGGGACGACATGAGGGTGAGTACTTAATGACAGAAATTTATTTTTTGGGGGGTGAACTAACCCTTTAACAGAGTTTTCTGACCAACAGGGCATACCAATTTGCAACGTTTCGCTTTGAGATATTTGTTGAATTTAAATAATGTGGAATAATGTTCTTCTGACATACTTTGACAGATTTAGCTGTCATTACAGGCTGCAAACGATGTATTTGGCTTTTATTTAAACCTTTTGAAGTGCATAGAACTAGTAGTCAATGTTTTGAAGTATCTGATTTGGGCTACCGATGGCCAAAGCCTTCACCAGTTTAGAGATCATGATGACAATTGGTCGATTTAATGCAGATGTACCCATAATAAAAGATAAGGGATTAGGGGTAGTCGTGACTGGTAACCCGAAGGTTGCAGGTTCGATTCTCAATACCATCAGGAAATGGCTGAGGTGACCTTGAGCAAGGCACCAAACCCCCAAACACTTCCTGGAGTCCATATCAAAAAGGCCACCCACCGCTCTGGGTATGTTCACTACTCACTCCTAATGTGTGTGCACTAACTTGAATGGGTTAGATGTAGAGGACAAACTCCAAGTATGGGTTACCATAAAATAAATAAATAAATAAATAAATAAATAAATAAATAATAATAATAATAAATAAATATATATATATATATATATATAGATTCAAATCCAAACTCAAAACAAAGAAGGGTCTTTTCATTCATCTTATAATAACTTAAAGTTTCTTATCTTCCCAGCAAATATGTTTACTCTTAATATACTGCAAAGACTGAAAACACCTGCAAACAAAATCTTTTATAAAAACAGAGAAATAAGGTTCTGTCCTCTGACACTTACATATATAGATAAAGAATCTACCCAGAACCATCATTATGTTAAGAAAATATTCAGCATTTTTGTCATCCAACAACATTCCAAACACATTATATCTAGAAAAAAAGTAGGCAGTGATTGGACCATTGTTTCCAACCAATAAGAAAATATTTGAATGCTGCAGCAAACTACATTAGTCTAATTGATTTCTCAAAACTGGCCACCATCCAGATGAGATTATATGTGGTGGATTGTTAATCTCAAATAAAACACAATTATTATTATTTTTTTTCTAATAATATTTGTTAAAATTTGTAAATAACACAAATGGGCTATGTATATTTACTCAGATTTCACACACTCACGCACACACACACACACACATAAAACAAAACTCTACAAGGCTCTCAGTAGATTTGGGAACTATCACAAAGCAAGTCTAAACAAATTGAAAACTGTTTGTTCTGTTGTTTCTTCTCTGGTTACACGATTAATCACATTCTCTCATTGGCTCCCTAATGAGCAATGGGCCTGGGTCTTTTTCTATCTCATAGGTTCATCCTGGTGACCGTGATGATCACCACTTCTGCTGTCTTTCAATGGTCACACAATGACAATAGCAGTGACTTCTCATCAGCAGAGTGTATGCGCTACAGGATTACTGACTGTGTCAGGTGGGCAGCTCAGAGTCTACACTGTTTACTGATGAGCAAGTAGATAAACAGATCAAAAGTACGACAGAGATATGAATAGGGGTTTGGTTGAATGTTCTTTGGTTGCAGGTGCGGGTCAGAGAAGTCGACGTTTCAATTCCGAAGATGGATGCCTCTCCTTGGCAGGAACAAAAGGGGAAAAATCTAGCTCGAATCAAAAACACCTTCGCTAAAAGGATCAGATGGGCCTCCCACTTTTCTCAGGCCCACAGATGAGTGGAAAAATAACAGGCTTTTCTTATTTTCCCCTTGCACATCAATCTTCAGCAGAGAAACATCTGCTCATAAGAGCAAAAGGACGCAAGTGCACATGTGAACACACACACAAACATACACGTAAACATGCCATCTTGCCCTCACTTCCATGACTTTTAGCACTTGGATCAGTGACCACCGAAATGAATCATCACACTGGGGCTGAACACCAGAACGGCATCTAACTGTCCAAAACTCCAAGACATTTACAGAGAAATACATGTATTTTAAATAAGTCTATTCTAATTTTAAATGTACATATAGGCTGCATATGAAATTGTAATCTGGATACTGATATATATTAAGGTTGATTAAAGTGTCTAAATGAGTACACATAGGGAAATACAGTATTTAAAAAGACAAATAATGCATAATTGTTCCACCAGTCAACTGTGAGAAAATGTGTTTTGCTTAAAAAAGCTACTTGAAAAATTCACTTATGAATGATTACACTTAATTTCTTGAGGGTACATCTTGTAAACCTGTCTTAATATTGCAGCAAGTTAATTTAATTGAATTCTGAAAACTGGTAACTGTCAAAAATGCAGTCGGAATGTAATCGTGAGAAAATCAAGATTTTAACCAAGGATACAGGACGTGTACGGGAGTCGCCTGTCAATGGCGTCATATCCACATTACCTTCGGTTTGCGGTTTTATTTTGTAGAAACCATGAAAACACTAAAGACACTATTACATGTTTTATTATACTAGGGAACAACTGTTTGGTTACATTTATGCACAGAAAATTAATTATTGTTATATAGCTTAACATGTTTAGTCTTATTGTTTAAATCTAGTTCTTTATTTTTCGAGAGTACCATGCTTTTACCATGCCTCTGAGAAAAACACTATTTTGTCAAGCAGCTAAGGAATACAGAAACCATACAAAACGTTTTAAAATTAATTGCATGCTATTTATCAACACAAGCCACCCAGAATTTATTATTATGATTTTCTAAAATCAATCTAGCTTACTGCAGTGTGTAACAGTGTCTCACAGTAGCCACAGAGCGAACGCACAGAGTAACGTCATAACATCATTTTCAACACACTCAAATGTATCTAATATGATAAACAGTAACGTTACTAATCTGATCCATGAACATGATGTCTGCTCGAGTCCCGTCCCGATTCTTTTCCACTGGCTGTGAGGTGAAGACTGGCAAGATTCTGTGCACAAACTCAGTGTCGTTAAAGGTGCCCTAGAACTTTTTTTTAAAAGATGTAATATAAGTCTAAGGTGTCCCCTGAATGTGTCTGTGAAGTTTCAGCTCAAAATACCCCATAGATTTTTTTTATTCATTTTTTTAACTGCCTATTTTGGGGCATAATTAGAAATGAGCCGATTCAGGGTGTGTGGTCCTTTAAATCTGGTGCTCCACGCCCAAGAGCTCGCACTTGCCTTAAACAACATAAAAAAAGTTCACAAAACTAATATAACCGTCAAAATGGATCTTTATAAAGTGTTCGTCATGCAACATGTCTAATCGCGCAAGTACAGTGTTTATTTTGATGTTTACATTGATTCTGAATGAGTTTGAGGCTGTGCTCCGTGGCTAACAGCTAATGTTACACTGTTGGAGAGATTTATAAAGAATGAAGTTGTGTTTATGAATTATACAGACTGCAAGTGTTTAATAATGAAAATAGCGACGGCTCTTGTCTCCGTGAATACAGTAAGAAACAATGGTAACTTTAACCACATTTAACAGTACATTAGCAATATGTTAACGAAACATTGAGAAAGACAATTTACAAATATCACTAAAAATATCATGTTATCATAAATCATGTCAGTTATTATTGCTCCATCTGCCATTTTTTGCTATTGTCCTTGCTTGCTTACCTAGTCTGTTGATTCAGCTGTGCAGATCCAGACGTTCTGCCCTTGTCTAATGCCTTTCATAATGTTGGGAACATGGGCTGGCATATGCAAATATTGGGGGTGTACACCCCGACTGTTACGTAACAGTCGGTGTTGAGATTGAGATTCGCCTGTTCTTCGGAGGTCTTTTAAACAAATGAGATTTACATAAGAAGGAGGAAACAATGGAGTTTGAGACTCACTGTATGTCATTTCCATGTACTGAACTCTTGTTATTTAACTATGCAGAGGTAAATTCAATTTTTGAAGGGTAAGCCTTTGTTGGTAAATGGTATTTAAGGTGGCAATCACAAATCATAAAAGGATTTTGATAAATGATTATGAATCCCAGGTGAAAAAAAGTATACTTCTATAATGTACTCAAAGTGCTCTATTTTTGCGCACTAATTTTGTACTTAATATACTAAAAATTATTCTTTAGTGCTTCTTAAGATCATCTTAAGAACATCTAAGTGTACTCAACTGTGCTATTTTGAGACAGCATGAAATATGAACTTAAATGTGCTTTTAATCTCTGTATTTAAAAAATATACTTAGCTACCACTTGTAGTACACTGTGGGTTCAAATGTACTATAAGTAGTAACTAAATATATTTTTAAAGAAGAATTTTTAGTATATTAAGTACTGAATTAGTGCATGAAAATAGAGCCCTTTAAGTACATTATAGATTTTTTTTTTTTTTTTTTTTCCACCTGGGATAACAAACTAAATCAGAACTGTTTACTTTGAAATTGCCCAATGCAATGTGCCTTTAACTGATGACTGTCCTGACATGATGCACTGCTTCTGACTGAAATAAAATTTATTTTATAAATATCAAAAATGGCTTGCTATAATTTAATTCTTATTATATGTAACTTCTGACCATTACAGTAAAGCTAGTTAATTTCTAATCTGTGGCCTAAAAACTGAAATTTCTTTCTGTGTACAAAATGTCTTGCTATGCTAAAACAGCCCTTAAAAAGTCATTTTTGTACCAATGAATTTCCATAAATAAAATAAACACCTGAAGCTACTAACTTGTTGAATATGAGTGGGTCAGTGTCTAGTAAACAAGCCTTTTTACTCCAAAAGCAGTTACAATAATAGAACGATAGATAAAGGCAGTGTTGCCAAGTCTGTAGTTTCCCCGCAGAATTGGGCTACTTTAACATTGTTGCCGCAGGCTGTTTTTTTATGTCCGCAGGTTGAAGCAACCCCAAATAACATGATATTTCACCCCTGGAATGCGAAATTTACCAGGGGAGCCTTGCCTAAAATGTGGATTTTACCCCACGGAAAATGATATTTACTAGGGGAACCCCTGAAACGCGATTGGGCTTGTTTTGAGTAGCAATTGGGAGAGTTTTGTTGTGAAAACCTTTTGTTGTGAAATTTTTTTCCACGTGTCCTCATAATCTTTAATCAAAATAACCTTCGCTCCCTGTTGCAGTGACATCTCTTCTCTGGTTACGTTTTTTGGCGCAACCTGTCAATCACATGAGATCGCAGTAATAGCAAACCACAATACAATGATCCAATCAATTCCTGATGGACAAAAACAAGTCCCGTCCTACATTTTCTCTTGTTCGTACGAGAAGCAGTTTCACTCTGATATATGTCATGTAAGAATGAAAAGACAATAGCAACTTCCATTTAAAGAGAAGGAAAAAATATGCATTATGCATTGGTTAGTAAACTTGATTAAAACAGCTTTCAGACTGGGGATTTGATAGAGTACATACTGAGTGTCTCACTCTGAGTTAATGTTCCTATGGAAACCACTTTGGTGGCACATGTATGTTCCAGAGCCTTAGATGCATTAGGCATTCTTACATGCCATCTGTGGTGCCTCTCAAAAGTATGTGGCTTTATCAGACAAATAACCCCTAATCCCCCTAATCAAACCATTCATCTCTCCCCTCTCAATCTCTCCTGCTCGCTTTCACTGGGTCAATCTCAGCATGTTAGTAGAGATTTTCTATCTTTTATAGATTCTATTTTGTATGGACCGCAGGTTAGATGTGACTCTAGAGATGTGAGAGGGGGTAATCATACAGATAGGTCGGGGAGCTCTTTACAGCACTGTTGTCTTTCGCTCTCCATCACAGACACACACATACTCCCACACACAAACACAACAGGTCTATCTGCAGGAGCATGTGTTCACTAACAAGCAGCTCCCTTGGACTTTTTAAAGCTCATCCAGAGCCAGACACCAATCTGAGGTGTGCGTATATTTGTGTGAGTAATTTTAAGCATTTTGATATCACAGTTAGATCCTAGATCAACCCAGATCAATCTTGTTCTTTTTTTAACAACATATTAAATGAAAGTGGGCATGAAATGGAAGTCCCCATTGTCTTTTCTTCTTAATGTGATGTATATCTGAATGAAACAGCTACTTGAACAAGAAAAAATGTAGTCTGGGACTTGATTTAGTCCATCTGGAATTGACTGGATGGTTGTGGTTTGCTATTGCTGTGATCTTATGTGAGTGACAGGTTGTTCTGCCCTTGCCAGTAAACATGTCATCAAAGAAGGGAAGAGATGTCATTGCAAACTGGACAGACTTTCAACGGTGGTCCAGCAGCGGCAAACCGTTGGTGGTGTGCGTGCCACCCAAAAAATGCTGGCAGACTGACGGCAAAAAATGCTGGTGTGCCGATGGTGGTCTGACTGTGTTTAGCCGCTGACTTTGTGATGCTCAGAAAATGCTGGCGGACCGCGGGTCATTGTTAGCTGGGAATAGAGGGAAAGTTATTTTGGTTAGATTATGAGGACACATGAATGTATAAAAAATAAAATAAAAAATATATATATATATATATATATATATATATATATATATATATATATATATATATATATATATATATATATATATATATATATATATATATATATATATATATATATATATATATATATATATATATATATATATATATATATATATATATATATATATATATATATATATATATATATATATATATATATATATTTATTATATACATATGTATACAGACAAATTAGTTATAATAAATACTGCCATATCAAAAACACTGAAGAAAAAAAAGATTTGTCGGTTTTGATTTCATGGTGACTTAATATGAGTGGTTGAGGTATAGTCTAATGATAACTGCCTTATCCGCCTCTACCTCTTCTTCTTTCCTGGACTGATTGTTTAATTGCTTAAAAAGAAAATAACTAAGACAATGTGACAAACAAACAGTCTAATATATTATCAAATAATAGCAAAAACTTTTTAACTTAAAAAGGACTATATCAAATTGTTCATTCCAGCGCCAGATCGGATCAGATCAGATTTGTTTATTTATCGGATCAGATCAGATTTATTTATTTATTTATTTATTTGTTTATTTTTTAACGGAAATTAACATCCTATATGTGACGTGCCGGGCTCCGTACATTTGCATTAGGTGCAACATCACCTATGGGATGTTTTTAAAGGGTTAGTTCACCCAAAAATGAAAATAATGTCATTTATTACTTACCCTCATGCCGTTCCACACCCGTAAGACCTTCGTTAATTTTCGGAACACAAATTAAGATATTTTAGTTGAAATCCGATGGCTCCGTGAGGCCTCCATAGGGAGCAATGACACTTCCTCTCTCAAGATCCATAAAGGTACTAAAAACATATTTAAATCAGTTCATGTGAGTACAGTGGATCAATATTAATATTATAAAGCGACGAGAATATTTTTGGTGCGCCAAAAAAAAAAAAAAAAAAAACGACTTATTTAGTGATGGCTGATTTCAAAACATTGCTTCAGGAAGATTCGGGAGCATATCAGGGAATCGAATCATGATTCAGATCGCGTGTCAAACTGCCAAAGGCTGAAATCACGTGACTTTGGCGGTCCGAACAGTAGGCTAGATTCGATACACTGATTCATTTAAGCAGTGTTTTGAAATCGGCCATCACCATACCATTTCGTAATTTTGTTTCGTTTTTGGCACACCAAAAATATTCTCGTTGATTTATAATAGTAATATTGAACCACAAATAAATGACAGTATCTTCCTTCTTGTGCTAACCCTTTAAGTGTTATATATTGGTGGTTGTTTAATAGCCTATTTTTTTTTATCACTTTGAATAAGAACTATATTGTTTGTTTGATGCTAATTATATAACAAAAAGAAAGACTGATTAAACTAAATAACAGCCTGTGCTTGCAAAAATAACATTGTATACATATATTTTTTTTAATGTTTAAGTTAGTCATTTTCTTTCCACATTGCTAGAAAAGTAAGATACATCATATAGCCTATGTTTTATTATTATTATTATTATTATAGATGCAATATAGCATAGAAAACGTTGCAAAAAATAAAATAAAATAAATAATGCAGTCACGATGAGTGAGATGTATAAAAAACATGAGGCTACCTTGTTTTAATAGTGATATATATATATATATATATATATATATATATATATATATATATATATATATATATATATATATATATATATATATATATATATATATATATGTGTGTGTGTGTGTGTGTGTGTGTATGTGCAATCTGTCACGCACTGGAGCCTCATCAATAGGACACGCATGCGTGCAGTAACACCTATGAAGTAAACCAACATTGGAAAGTAAGTTGCTATGCCTAATTAAATACCCTGAAAGTTACTTTCGTTTTTTGAATCTAAAGTTGAGTTTATCCGCTTACTTACCCTTAAACAAACGCGGGTATGTCAACCTGTTTTCTGTAATGAAGCACTGTTTGATTTGATTGGAATGACGAACTGTTTGAAAACACCCATGTGGTCAGAAACTCCGCCCTCTTACAATACTTACCAGGAAGAGACTCAAATGTGTGTTTTCGTGTCAAACAGGCTCTCGAATGTTTCGACAAAAGCAAAAACAAATCAGCGATCAAAGTTTTGTTTTGCTGGAGCTTAAACAGTGAAAATGGATTCACTATCTGTTGAAGAACTTTCTTGTCCTGTGTGCTGCGACATCTTCAATGTTCCTGTTATTTTATCTTGTAGTCACAGTGTCTGTAAAGAGTGTCTTCAACAGTTCTGGAGAACCAAGACAACTAAGGAGTGTCCTGTCTGTAGGAGAGCCTCACAACATCAACCGCCAATTAATCTGGCATTAAAAAACTTGTGCGAGTCATTCCGGAAAGAGAGAAATGAGAGGCGTTCATCAGGGTCTGAGGAGGTCTGTAGTTTACACAGTGAGAAACTCAAACTCTTCTGTCTGGAGGACAAACAGCCTGTGTGTGTAGTGTGCTTTACTTCACAACAACACGACAATCATAAATTCAGGCCCATCAGTGAAGCAGTTTCATCATATAAGGTAAGACAGATTTATATTTGAGGATTGAAGCTTGTCATTAATAATTTTCTCAGTACCATTTTGCTCATATTACATGCATGAACATTTTACAGAAATATCTGGTGTCTTACACTGAAGATGTTCACATCAAATTCTAGGAGGAGCTCAATACAGCACTGATGTCCTTAAAAGTGAAACTTAAACACAAAGAAAACATTAAAGAAGAGTTTGAGAAAACACTTCGACACATCAAGGTGAGGATGACTCTTTAACATGTTTGCATATTTGATAAGAACAGATTAATTGGTTTGTCTGATATAATGTCATGTTCCTTTATTGACTGGAACACAAAATGTTAAATGCAGGATGACACTTACCCATGAATGTCTTAATTTTTGCAACCATTATAACATTTAATTTCATTGACATCATTGATTTCTTCAGTTTTAGAAATTTACTTAATTCATATTAAGATGTTTATTTCACTTAATCGCAGTGTGAGGGGAAACATTTTAACCTTTCACTAGGGGTGGTTGATATGACAAATTTTATATGAGTTATCTTGTTTCACAATAACAATGTATATCACAATATGGTTATTTTTGCTTTAAATAAAGTTTTCTATTTCAAAATTTTGATACCATTGAAATTTCATAAATCTCATCAATGTCAATATTACAAAAAAAAAAAGAACTGAAGACAAACAGAGATAAACTAGTAAAATATGAACAAAGAAACTTACTAAAATAAGACAAAAACTACAATAGAACAAACACACAAATGAATTAGACCTACCTGAAAAACATCAAACACTAGATAGGCCTATAAACACACTATATACATTGTAGGCTATAAAGTAATCAAATGTACAAAAACACTGCATAGTCTTTACTGTGTAAATTAAATATACTTTTATACTTATAAAATTACAAAAGCTATTCATTCAAGAGCATTGAGATTGTCTGATTAAAATTAAATGACACAGACAGCAGCAGACTTATTAGGCTGCTATCACTTCAAAGTCTGCATGAAATCAAAATTTACTTTGTTAGTGCATATTACTAGTCTTGTGGTGAACAATTAATCTGTGTAAGTTAATACACAGAAAAAATAGTTTGTCGCGGTAATCTTTAATCAAAATCTGAAAAGTTACTTCTGGTCTGGAATAGCGTTCCTTCTCTGATGACATCAGCCCTTCTCTATTCAATTTTCCATTTCACTTGGAAATACGTCACGACACTGGAGAAAAAACGTTTGCAACTTGCAGTTCATGGGGACTTTAAGACCGAATGCACTGATCTTATATATTGATATACATGTGCTTTCTTTCTCAACTGTTTACAAGGATACTCGCATTTTGACATATACAAGTGTGAATTTGACCATTAAAGCCAAATAAGGCGCCAAAAACAACTCCGTTCAATGAGTTGTATGAGTAGTGGCTTCATATTGCATTTGAATGATTTAAAATCACTTGTTTTTAAACCGCAAAGCTTAAAATGCATTCAAATATTAAGATTTCATGATTGCACAGTGAGCATAACCGCGATAGAGATGATAGTCCAAAATCTCTACCGATTGACAATTTTCTACTGGTTAATCATGACTACCACCCCTATCTTTCACGTAAATCGAAGCCTCTGATTGCTGGTTGCTTCGGCAGTGGGCGGGACTAACATGTAAGCAGAAGTCCCATTGGCTAGTGCTCTGCTCACCTTCCACAAAACACTTTCCAGTGAATCATTTTAGGCACAGACAATGTGATTATTAATATTTATAAGCCCAATTGTTGACAACCTCCCTCTTGAGGGAAGATGTGTTTGACTCTTGTAAGTTAATGCTGTATAGATGAAAATATTTTACATTTAAATAACTTTAATAGAGTTGTTATTTGTTGGACCTTTGCATTATTATTTCACATAATGTCTTTTTCGCAGAAACACCGAATGATCAATAATGTCTCAAGCATCACCAGCATCCTGGAGGCCCACTGCCCTGCAAAGTTTATATCCAACCTGCTTCAGCTTATGATTTTCAAGTGATTCTTAAGAGCTTGATTAGCTGGTTCAGATGTTTTTGATTAGGGTTGGAACTAAACTGGAGCTAAACAGTGGCCCTCCAGGAGCAGGATTTAAGAAAATTAAAGTTGTAGTTAACTAACATCTTAGTTGCACATGTAGCACATGTACCAAATCCCAATTTTATTGCCTGAAAACAGTTCATGACATCACATGTGGAGCACCTGTGAGTATAAAAGGGTATCTGTAGTACTCTGCATCATGGAGTTAATGCTATGGGGAAACAATACATAGTGCAACAATGCATAGTGCTAGCGCTACTAAGTACCAGCTCTAAGGCAAAATAGTTCATCTATATCAGCACCTTGACAAAGCTCTTAGGGAGTAGCCTACCATAGGGAGTATATTCTATGACCTTCGATATTACCACTACTTCCAGGGAAGAATGCAACCCTCAACTTGATGAGGAGGGATGCAAACACAAGAACAGCATAATATAATTGCCTAAAACTCCAGCTATCGAAACTCAACCCCTAGGGAAACTACAGGGGAGCTTTAGCTCCATTTACATACCCTAGAGCAGTTAGGGGAGAGTGCTCAGGCCCTGTTTGAGCAAAGATACTTTACCAGGATCTAAATTATCTCACTCGTCTAAATTATAGAGTGCTATAATAACAAGGAGATATGTTATCAGGCATCTTTGCTACTTATCAGGTTCTTTGAACAAGGATCATACTTGGAAGATTTTACGTGGTATCAACCAAAGGGTAGCAGATGACCCTACTTTAAGATGCAAATACATTTGGGGAGGGAGGTACCTAAACAGGGAATAAAAATCATCCACCATACTCCAGTTCACCTTACTCAACCCTGAGGAGTGTCCAAAAAGCAGCCTACAAAAGGGAGTATGCAAGCCATCAAACCCTCAGTAATTAGCTTTTCCGGCTGTAACCTTTGATGGTGCTGCTTCTCCAAGGGGGAGCCTACATCCTTACTCATACTCAGGAAAGGGAGAAAAATAAGAGAGGATAACACAGTGGGACCAGTAATTCTAATCACCAAATCTGTTCCTGGAGATCTACCTACCTGCAAAGTTTAGCTCCAACTCTGATAAAACACACCTGAATCAGCTAATTAAGATCTCCAGGAACACTTGGTAATTACAGACAGGTGTGTTGAGCAGGGCAGGAGCTAAACTCTGCAGGAAGGTAGATCTCCAGGAACAGGGTTGGGCACCCCTGGTCTATACTCTAAACCCCAAGGGAGCCACAGGGAACTTGAGCCCTACTAAAAGACCCCAGTATAACTGGGGGAGAGCAGCTCAACCCCCACCTTAAGTAAAAAAAACTTTACCTAAGACCTGTTATGGCTATCGCTCCATTCTTTCCTTTAAGCATAAGACCATAGTAGGCAGTTTGCCTCAGCAACAGCAGGACCCAAGTTACAGGGCACAGTCGCTTGTCCCTCATCCCTCGAGAAGAGTGCCAAGCTTAAGCGGAGCTTCCTCATTTTAAACTTGTCACAATGGGTGCATCCAGCTCCATCGAGTTCTGAATGCAGGTACTCCACTCCCAAACACAATGCACAGATCATATGTGTCCTCAGGTGTCCTGAAAGATTTGTTGCCTGATTCCATTTTGATCACCTTCACCACATGTTAAACATAAAAATGGCTCCTGAAGAAAAAATGCTGATGTGTATTACAGGCGCCCTTTTATACTCTTCATGCTGCTCCAGAATAAGTTGAGTGTTTGAGATGATTGAAGTGAATGTAAATGTATTTCAGTCTCAAGCTGAGCACACAGAGCATGAGATTAAACAGCAGTTTGAGAAGCTTCATCAGTTTCTCAGAGATGAAGAAGAAGCTACAATCACTGCATTGAGGGAGGAAGAGGAGCAGAAGAAGCAGATGATGAAAGAGAAGCTGGAGGAGATAAACAAACATATCTCAGACCTTTCACACACAATCAAAGACATGGGGGAGATGAAGAAAGCCAATGACATCTGCTTTCTGAAGGTCTGATTTCAGATCATTGGTTGATCACTGATTCATTGATTGAGTTCTTGATGATAAATTATGTGTTTGTTCTGCAGATGTTTCCAGTCTCAATGGAAAGGTGAGTGATCTGATCCTATCTCTGGTCTCTCTGGTTCTGATCTAAAGCCACTGTAGCTATGACTCCTGAATGTTCTTCCAGAGTCCAGAGCTCACAGCCCGATCCACAGATGGTTTCTGGAGCTTTGATTCATGTGTCATGTTACTTGGGAAACCTGCCGTTCAGAGTCTGGAAGAAGATGCAGGACACCGTCCAAAACAGTGAGTCTGCAGAAGAGCTGTGCTCTTACACATACAGTGGAAATGATGGCTGGGGCTCATATTAAAAAACTTGGCATTCGGTGTGAATAATAATAACTAGGTATTTTATGTTGGCTTGATAAATTTAAATAGTTTTAAAAGCATGAAGTTTGTAGGTTTTAAGGCCATGCTGTCGCTCAGTAACTGATAGATTGCTATGCATTTGTTATGGTGTATTGCTAGCATGTTTTTTACATGATCCTACTAGCATGTTTTAGCATGTTTATAGCATGCAAGCATACTTTAGCAACGTTGCTATACTTTTCTATTGTTTTAACATGTAGCTAGCCTGTCCTAAGTTAGATAGCTCATATTTGAAATGTATAAAAATTTAAAAAATGTAGTCACAGAATAATAATAATACAGAAAATGTTAATACTAATATTAATAATAATTTCTCAAGCCAACATAATTAGTTAATAAGTCAGGCACAATCGATGGTAACAAACTATTTTAAAACAAAATACAGACTATAAGAATAATAAAATGTAGATGATCAGATGCTGCTGCATATCAGACACATACCTTCTTCTATATCATAATTCTCAACAGATTGAATTTTTTTTTTTTTTTTTTTTTTTTAACTTTCACAATTTTTTTTTTTTTCTCTTGATGGGACACAAATGTCTGAATGAAAATGTCAGAGGAAAATGTATGATGTGTTTGATTAATATTAGGAGTGTAATTAATTCCTAATAATCTGATTGTGTCTCATCAGCTCCTGTGATTCTGGATCCAAACACAGCTCATCCAGATCTCGTCTTGTCTGATGATCTGACCAGTGTGAGATGGAGTGGTAACAGACAACCACCTCCTGATAATCCAGAGAGATTTGACCTCTATTCCTGTGTGCTGGGTTCAGAGGGTTTCAAATCAGGAACACACTGCTGGGATGTGGAGGTTAAAGAGGGTTTACGTTGGAGTCTTGGAGTAACTACAGCATCAAACCAAAGGAAGGGACGTGAATTCTTCAACACTGATGTCTGGAGTGTGCGGTACGGACTGTCTGAACGGTTTGGCTGTCGTGTTAGACAGAAGCTTGAGAGGGTGAGAGTGTATCTGGACTATGACAGAGGAACGGTGTCATTCTCTGATCCTGTAACTAACACACATCTACACACATTCACAACCATCTTCACTGACACACTCTTTCCATTCTTTCGTTGTTTTGACCCTCTGAGGATCTTACCATTCAATAGTCAGTAAACGTTACTACGGTAGCTCAGGATCTTCCTGCTTTTAATATTTAATCCATATCACATGAATAGCGCTGGGTTTTAATTTTGTGTATCATATGTATTTTTCAAATGCCGCCATACCGGTGCGTAGCTGAAACTATTGCTAAACTATAAGAGCGCTATGTAGAGTGTTTTAAGAGGGGACCTCTTTAAACTGCATACCCTTTTTTACTAATGGTTATAACTTTTTAACAACAATACTCTTTTTAACTTACTCTCTTTAACATGGCAAATATCAGCCCTATGATTTTCTTGCTGCAGGAAACGTGTAAGGAATAAATGAAAAGCAGAGCTGCGCAATGAATCACATTACAATATGGACTAGTGTCTGTGAATACAAACCGAATTCCAGAAAAGTTGGGATGTTTTTTTAAATTTGAATAAAATGAAAACTAAAAGACTTTCAAATCACATGAGCCAATATTTATTCACAATAGAACATGGATAACATAACAAATGATTAAACTGAAAAATTTTACAATTTATGCACAAAATGAGCTCATTTCAAATTTGATAAAAACGTTAAAAACATCTCAACTTTTCCGGAATTCGGGTTGTATTAAAGCTCAAAAAGACAGCTATTAAAATCTGAAGACTGCATGTTCTGTGTGCCTCTGTGTGAATGCATGCCAGAGTTTCATCAACTACACATTGAAGCAAAGGGCGTAGGGCTGTCGCGATAACCAAAATATTGTAATACCATGATGCTGACGAGACAACAGCAGAGGAATGGAAGAAACCTCCACAACCGCGATGTTCACATTTTTTTTTTTTCATAAAGCCTTCTTGTTCTACACTTCATGCACATTTACTGAATGTTAAACAATCTAATAATAACAAAAGAAAAGAATGTAATTTTTACCAACCAAATGGCTCTTTTTTTGTGATTTGCATTATGATTTGTACAGAGGCTCTGTAGTATTGCACTAAACAAGCCTGAACAGACAGTGAGTCAGAGAGAGATTGATTGAAGGCCTGCGATTACCTGCGTCTATCCTTTTTCAGGTAAAGTTATGTATTCATGAAAAAAATAAGTTTCCATGTCTGAAGAGGAAAGCGATATCTTAGTAGTATCATTTAAAGGTTTAAGGGTATTTCTCATGAATGGTGTCAGCGCTAGCCAATGCATTGAATCAGTGCCATGGGTCTCTATGAAGCTTCAGCGTTACCCCAGCGACGTCTCAAGCCGATGACATCACTTGGACCAGGCCCACTGAACATGCCCCAGTTTCTTGACTCCACCCCCATGTCAAAACAATGCCATAAAGTGAAACGCACAGAAAAGTGAAGCCAAAGAGAAAACGTTATTGTGAACTCACATTTGACTAAAATTCTGATTAAAAGGAGTGTTAATTATTACTCATGTTAATTCAGTTAATAAGTAGGTGTGACCGGGGAAAATATGTCAAAAATTGAATTCGGCTTGAGTTGTGAACGGTCGCCCCAGATGATGTCCATACATGTCCTCTCAGCAAATCATGTCCAAGTCGCAAAATCAAAAGAAAGATATTTTATAAATAATATATTTTGTACAAAGAAAATGAAGCGTATAAAATTAAATTGTCATCATTTACTTACCCTTATTCCAAAACTGTATGGCTTTCATGCTTTCATGGAACACGAAAGGAGAGTTCTTTGCTGTATGGCTGAAAGAGTTCAACTCAAAAATGAATCATTATCATAAAAAAGGAAAGTTATATGGGTGGAATGTCATGAGGGTGAGTATATTGACAGCAGTATTTTTATTTTATTTTTTTATTTTCACAATTTTCTTCCAAATAAACGTGCCTGGAAATTTAACTTTTTTGTAAGTCTATTATACTCAGTGCTAATATTCTCTTTATTGTAATACAGTAATTTTTAATTGCCACAAAACACCTGTTTTCTACAGATTTAGAGCTATTAAAATAGTATTAGCCTATTACTTTTACAAACATGAGGCAGTGTCATTGTAAACAGAGATGATATAGAAACAACTTCAGTCATAAAAGTAAACAATGAAAAACTGATATTCTCCAGAACAACAATGTAACACCCTCTTGGAACAACAACTCTCAAAAATCCCCCGGTGAAAGTGTTCATGAAATAGCGATGAACCCCTAAAGCAAGCCAGATGTCTGACAAATTTCTCCCCCAACCCCCCCATCCCCTGTGAGTGTTTACAATGGACTAGTCACAGTCTCATAACTAACATACATTCCTAAAACACATATACACACCCTAATGCACACCCAACCTGGGGCATTTTTTACTATCAAGCATAGAGGCAGTAAAACTGCTTAATTAAACCATTAATATTTCATGAGCTCTGGAGAGCTGTGGAGGGGCCATGAGCTAGCATTGGCAACGTTAAGAGAACGAGAGCGAGAGAGTGAAAAAGACAGACCATCCGTCCAGTAGAGATAAGCACTGTGCTTATCCTTCTCACAGCAGTGGGAGCAGTTTTATAAGCTGCACATCTATAAACGATTGTGCCCCTGGTGGCCATACATGCTCATAACATATACCCCCACACGCAGTGACAGAGTGCCGCCCGCACAACCGTTTACAGCCATCCACAATGAAATGGCTCAGCATGAAACGGCTCACTAGTGTGCAGGACTGTGTGTGTGTGTATGAGAGAGAGAGAAAAGAAACACGACTATAACAAAACAGTGATAAGTTAAATCTTGTTATTGTGCCTGATGAAGAACTGCAGACTATGGGGGCAGTCCATTTAAATTCCTTCGTTTAGCAACATTACAGCCAAGCTATTATGAGCTCCGCTCTCACTTCAAAGCAGCTTGCTGAGAAATAACAAGTATGTGCTTTCATCTTGCTTAACCAAAGCTCTCTGAGACACATCGGTCTCGAATAATGAAAAAGTGCAAGTCATGAGGACAGGATTTTCTTCTCTCTGTTGTTGTCACCTCACACCTCTTTCTCACTTGACTCCTCTTCCATTCTGTCTCTCAAATCCAGCCCATAATCTGTCACTGCTCTGAGCTGCAAGAGATGAATCTACTCCTCTCCCATGATGCCTTGCCTCTGAGCAATGGGTCACATTCACACAATAGTCACGCCTTTAGCATTTTAAGATGGAATGCACACTCTCTCCCTCATGAGTCCCTCTATTTAACTCTCCACTTTCCCTCTTAGGAATCAGAGGAAGGTGGGCCACTTCCACCTAAGGAGGATGTGGGAGGAAGCACATCTCCAAATTGGCCACACATAAAACGGACAGCCTGCCATTAAGACTGAGCTGGGGATATCCATGAAGTGATAGGTCTTAGAGAGTAGCTTCGTAATGATGCACAGCCTGTCTTTCAAAAGTCATCTTTCATTTGCCTTTATATCCTGGCTCCATCCAGTGGGCTCAGCCGGACATTCCTGGCTGGCCTCCCAAGCTCATGATCAATTTATGAGATGTTCACTCTTTATCATGCCCTCCGTCCATCTATTCATCTGCCTTGCTTGTCTTAGGGGCCATTCACATAAGTTCTTGCTATACATGCATTAGACAGTGTCTTTGACTGTTGTGATGTCATCTTCTTTTTTTTTTTTTCTTCTTTTTTTTTTAATACTCAACAATGAGGATGGGCCACTGGCCGCTGAGAATTTTACATATTGATCTTGTTCATCCATTTTTATGCCTTTCATGTTTAAATTTTTGGTTTACTGATGTTAAATGACAAAATAACCTTATAAAATGTATACACTACACGGTTGAGTACACAGTGCATAATTAAGTACATAGTATAGTGCATCATTTGAACCATAACTAATGTTATCTAGCTGGCTAACAGATGCGGTTTTGTTGAAATTACAAAAATAATTTGTGATAAGAATGTTGGTAAAAACACATCGGAAACATCAAGAATGTGTTGTTGAAAATTACAAACCAGTATGTAATGTTATGCATCGGATGCTATCATTTTCCAGCAAAAGTGTGTTATGCATTTATGGAGTTACATTTATACACTGTAAAAAAATATTTTCATGATTTGTTATCACAAAATTTCTTCTTTTGTCAAATCAACTTCAATTATTAAGTTAAATAATTAAGTTTAGTTAAACAAAAAACTTAATATTTAATGAAAAATGTAATATGTTTACTAAATATATACACTGCTGTTTAAAAGTTTGGGGTTGATAAGATTTTTTTAATGTTTTTTAAATGAAGTCTCTTATGCTCACACACACATGTAGGCTGCATTTATTTGGTGAAACATTTAGTAAAAACTGTAATGTTGTAAAATATTATTACAAATTAAAAGAACTCTTGTAATTAACAAGACGTAATGTAATTGTAATTAACTCCTGGAATGGCAAAGTTGAATTTTTGCAAGCTTCCGTGTCACATGATCCGTCAGAAATCATTCTAATATGCTGATTTTCTTATAATCGCTGTTGAATTTTTTATTTTTTTTTTCTCTGGATTCTTTGATGATGAAAGTTCAAAAGAATAGCATTTATCTTTTGTAACATTATAAGTGTCTTTACTGATCAATGTAATGTATCCTTGCTGATTAAAAGAGTTGCTCATTTAAAAAATCTTACTGACCCCAATCTTTTAAATGGTAGAGTAAATGCCTTGCTAATCTGTTAAATTGATAATTAGTTTGTGGTGAGTCCAGTGAAAATGTTGACATGGCAAGTAAAAATCTGAACTGCTGACTAGTTAGAATGTTCTCTGTATCAGTGTTTCTATATATTATGTATAATGTCAATTTTACTTACATATTCTATATATGTAAGCAAAATGGACATTATAACGAAAATACACCTAAATTCATCTCCATTTCATTTTTGGAAGGCAAGAACATATTCTGTGAGAACGGCTCTTTTATCATCTTGATCAACTGTTTAACAATCACTCATATTATCCATAACATGCCTTTAGTGTTAATTTTTTTCAGTCAGTTTTGGACACTGTAAGGAGTGTTTTTCTGCTAGTTTTTTTTTTAACTAGCAGGAAAAAATGAAGGCATATAAGGGAAGAAGAAGAAGAAAAAGGAGGAGAAAGGTCACATAGTGCGATGGGCTGAGTGATCTTCCACACCAATGGCTGTAGGGGTTGAGTTTCTGTGCCACATCCACTCTTGGAAAAGAGATCACATCATAGCTCTGAACTCAGTAACCGGCCCCATTCCCTTCCTAATAATCAATCTCCAAGTGCAGCACCACTGCTATCCCGTGTCACTCCCAGAGTATGTCTGCCGCATCAACTGTCCCACGGGCCGATCCGATAACCCTATCTGAACCCTCACAGGATCACACATGGCGCCAAGAAGCCAAGGTCACCCAGCTAGGACTCATCAGCTGAAACCTAAAACTCCTTTTTTCTCTCTTCTCTTTTTTTAACCTCCATCAGTTCTCTCTGAACTCTCATTTCTTCAGCCTCGATTGTTCTGTTGCTTTGCAACTATATATGACAAGCTACCAACTCCACAGTGGTAGAACAACATTTTTTAATTCAATAACCATTGAACCACGCTGAATTATAACGAGATAAAAACTGTTAGCTCACCACTTGTGTCAGTGTCAGTGGTTCCTTCTTTCACAACAGGGATGCAGTTCTCCAAGTAGACCCCATCTCGATAGCATCCATTGGTATCTTTGTCCGGCGGAGGCTGGTCCCAACATTGGCATGGCGTCTGCATGATGCCACAGGGCCGATTGGAGGTACTATAGGTCAGGCAATCCTCCAACCATTGGCACAACATTTGACAGGCAGCCATGCTGGGGTTACGCTTCCCAACCACAAGATACTCCACCTTAAATTCCCCATCCCCATTCCTGGACCCGGCACCTGCTCTGGGCAGCCCTTTCCGGATCTGCAAGAATTGTTTCCCAGCTTCCAGGAAGGCAACGTGGGTAGAGGCATCACACAGCTTCACCACCTCGTCGAAGCTCTCCATTCCGAGAAAGGTTCGTGTCGTCTCCAAGAAGGAGTCAAACTGGAAGGTTCGGTGTTGTCGGGGAATGCAGTCTCTGGTTGGTTTTGTGACCTTGATGAAAATGGTGTAGCGACGTGGGTCGGGGTTCTGCAGGGTCCAGGAGCAGGGCGTACTGGGAAATACAGAGGACGAGAGGAAGAATCCAAAGAAGCGACTCTGGACCAGAGTGGAGCAGGTGTCAGACTCCGGACCAGAGGGGGCAGCGTTGAGCATGTCCAACCGCAGCAGTTGAAGAAGAGGTATCAGCAGCACCAACGATGAACAGTTCCGTAAAAATTTTGATATCATGGCTGTAAACGACAAAACGGTTTGCAGAAAGGGGTGAGGCTGAAGATATCTGAACTCTTTTTTTCCTGCGTCTTTTCTTGTGAACGTAGGATTAACAGCCTTGTTTTGTTGACAAGCCAATATTCTCAGATGTTTGCGGGACCATCTGAACCGACAGCTCAGGATGAGAGGGAACTTTGGCTCATTGATCCAGTTTGCTGTCCATGATGCCAAACGCCCTCAGAGAGATCTGCAGGATTAGAGAAGACAGAAAAAAGACTGTATGAGCCAGATGGGAAAACAACAGCAATTATCTATTGACCAGATAAAAGTGAACATAATAACTTCAGAAGTGTGTAGACACCGACATGGCTGACTATGGTACTTAGGAATTACCACGCTGGGCTTTATCGATCGAGAAGTGCCACACCTGTGCTTCACATTCAAAAAGAACTCTTTGTTCCCTGTGAAGCAGTCACTTTCTACAAAAACGTCATCCTCAATCTTGTATTTCATCAGTGAGCTCAATAATTTGTCCAATTATGGGGCAATCAATTACAAAAATATGAACACCTGCTGTCATTCATTATTTCCAGTGCATTTGCTTCATGCCAAAATGATCAATAGCCCCAGTCCTCAGCAAATCATTAGGCTAAAAGCGGCTGGATCATCTCTCAGACAGGCCTGATTGTCATTTTTTTCCTGACAATTGAGTGTCTTGTGCAGTCTTACAGCACTTAAAGACAAGAAATATGTGAGGTCATATGCAAGAGCAGTAGACAGACATCTTGGAGACTATTCTGATGTAATCGCAACATTTCCATGTGTCATTAGTCACTTTACAAAGTGAGCACCCCGGCACCAGGCTCACCCCAAGAGCCATATACTATACAGGAAGATACCATGCAGATTTTATTCTAGGTTAATCATCCTTATCTAAAGGCATTAGCTTTGTTCCTCATATTCGGCATGCTAAGAAATGAGACGAACCCAGACGGGGAAAAAAAAGTGCACTGAGTCATATGGGTTTTAAATACGCTAAATACTGGAGGATTCTGAAAATGGATGAAGAACAATGGGAAGCTTCACATTAAGTGATGTGATATTTATAATAATCATCATTTCTGTAATATGCGTAATGAATATGTTCAGCAAACTTAGTACGTTCCTTCCTCTCAGTATCTTTAATAAATATAGCAGTCGCTATCTCTGTATATAGCAGAGTATTGTCTGAGATTAGGAGTTTCCACATCCTGGATAATGCTGTTATGAATGTGTGTGGGTGAGATCGATGTGTGTGTCTATGAGAGTGTGCATTCTTTAGCAAATGAATGAAACCAAAAGACTGTATGTTGTCTTATGATATTCATTCAAGTTTCACAAGCCTGTTTCACAAATGTTTCCACTGAAGCAATGTCAACTTGCTGTTCAATAAGTGAGTCAGATTCAGTTTGGACACCCCTGGTTTAAGTGTATTTATTTTTGTAAAACACTAACTCCCAAACCTTAACCTCTTTCACTACAGTTTGCAATGCTGGAGTCCCAGTGACATGGCCTAGAGTAAAAAAAAAGAAAAAAAAAGGCAGACCAAAATACGTGGATGTGACTGAATGCGCAGGTGGTTTCGTTTTTTATGGGCAGATAATATAAAAAAAGCTCCAATTGATCTCAGCATGACCTCAAACATTGCCTTACACAGACACACACACACACACACACAATGGCACATATCTGTTTGGTCCAAGATAAGCTATGTTCAGGATGCTCAGAGCAAAAGTCTTCAAGTGAAAGAGTGGGTGTTTTTTGAACAGAATAAACAGTGCTTTTTATGCCAGTGGTATCCGTAATGAAGCTGGAGGGTGTAATCATCTAATCCATGGCTTAACTTAGCCTTGATGTTAACCAGGACATTCTCAAGGCTGAACAGGGGTGGTTATACACTGTTTTTAGGGGGGCTTTGTCTGATGTCTCAGCACCCTTAAAACTATAATCACATATCTGAAAGATCAGGCCAATATTGCTTCAAGAAAATTTATAATTTTCACATGGTTTTTAAGTCTTATCAATTTAAAAATTCAAGTGATTTTCAAGCACAAGACGGCGTGAACGTAACTTAATTCAGTACTCGTGTGCTGTGATAGATCGTTTCTGTGCACGCACACAAAAAGCCGCCTCTCAGACAGCACAAGAGTACACACAAAATTATGTTGAGTATCCATGTAAACACAGTTGGTTATGTCTTAAGTGAACGAAAATATCGGATGTGTGTATATATAACTGTCTTTAAATGACAGCAGCCTCATAAATCTTCTGTTTCCTATGTTAATAATGTTAAACAACAAAAGATAAAGAAAATAAATAACTAAATAACTTCTGTATCTGTGTATTTTTACTTTGTATAGTAATACCTTTTTCACAAACACTGTAAAATACTGTTTATTTTATTTCTATCTTTTTTCTCTTGCATTTATTGCTTGTTGTTATTATTTTATTATTTTCTTTGTCTTTTTTGCTGTGATCTGACCAGGCCAGAAAAAAAAAAAATCCTCAGTGTTTAGCAATTCCATATATATATATATATATATATATATATATATATGTATAATAATAATAATGATATGAAGACAATTTTCTGTTGGTCAAACAGTAGCCTAAACGTGTACTGGTTTGAACGGTACTGCAGAAACACTGGTATCATTATAAAGTTTTTGTATTGACTTGGTACCAATTTAAGTAGTGGTTGGGTACTTTTGACTTAATATATAGTAATATATTGGTGCCAATTTACAAAGAGGCACCACTTGCCTCTTGGTAGGCAATGCTCTCTTGCTACACATTCTCACTGAGGGCTAAGCCCCACTCAAGATCAAATCCTAGAATCGCCCCTGAGGCTGAACCACATGAAACACTTCTACTGATGCAGGGATGAGCACTTGTCCATTCTTCTCTTCCCCAAGAAATGTAACTATCCCAGCATGTCCTGTTGCGCAGTGGCCCCTCATTACAGACATGTCTTGTTTATTGATCGACAGCAGTGACACAACAAAAACTGCTATTCGATTATTTGAGCCCAAGCTTTTACGTACTATGTCACTCTGGGAGAAAATCTAAAACTTACATTTTGAATACAAAAGAGACTAGTAAAAAAACAGATGAGCCTTGATGGGTTTTAGCTTTAAGGCAAATTCACACTGCACCGACAGACACAGACCAACGGCGACAGTCACCAGATTACAGCATGTCACTTCTCAGACATTCCAAGGCTGACAAATGCAGATTCAGCATGTTTAATCGGCCAAAACATGCTTTGACAGACGGCAACAGACAACAGTGTCTGTTTCCGTCTGTCTGTGTAGTGTGAATTGGCCTTTAAATGGATAGTTAATTCCAAAATGACCAGTTCATCATTTACTCACACATGTCATTTAGCTGAATGTTGCAACTGAAACAAGCTGAAACATATTTCTAAATATCCTCTTCTGTGTCCACAGAAAAAGGAAAGTCATACAGATTTGAACCAATATGAGGGTGAGTAAATAACATTTTCATTTTTTGATGAACTAACTAAGTAACCTGCCATTGGTGGATATATAGATAATTAGCTTGTCATTGGCATTCATAGTCAAATACATTTCCTAATCTGTCACTTACGCGCATGTCAAGTAGGGGTGTGCCGCAGAGCCAATATCTGTAACAGTCCCAAAATTATTTATACCTGTATACTGATAAATCCAGAAGTGGGCGTTATGGCATTATGGAAACACAGGCTGCTTCTCACATGCTATTAACAGCCTTGAATTCTAAATATGCCGGAAAAAATTCTCAAGCAGAAAGGGCTCATGTATAGCCACTAGCTTCTGGGAAGGTGGGTAGATAAAAAGAGATACAGGTATTTTCTCATAGCAGGATAATGCCATGATCGGGCCTGCTTTCTACATTCATTGGGCAAAAAAGAAGCCATTGAGGATTATTGTGATGTCTCCAAACTCTCGTAAAATACAAATACCTTAATTAATTTAGACTTCTGCCCCGTTACACTGTGTTGAGTTCTGCATGCCATTTCATTATCCCTTTCACTGTCTGTAATGGACAGCATGTAATCATAGCATATCATGGAAATGCTTAAAGTCTCGCTGTTAGTTTGTGTTAAAAACTTGGATAGGTGGAAAACGACGATGCAGGAGTTAGAGGACAAACTGACAAGAAAGAGAGCGACAGATAAAGTGAAAGACAGAGGGATAGAGAAGGGAGAGAAGACAGGCTGTCATGTCTCATGGGTTCTCTCGTTCATCGCCGTCTCTTTCCGCACTCCGCCCCTTATTTATTTTTTCTTCCTCTCAAATTAAAGAGCTACAATGACACCCCAGCGAACAAGGTTATTTGAGCAAACAGAAGGCAACAAGCATCGCAGCCTCTTTCAAGACCAACCTCATTCTCCTCTATTTGCGCTCCAACGTCTGTGACAACAAGCGCTAGGCCTCACGCGGTCGTGGAATTAAAGAGATAATTATCTGTCTCTGGTGATGAATGTGTTTACCGTGCTAAATGCCAGGCCTTCTTTCATCAACTTATAAACCGTTGATTTTCCTATCAGACAAAGTACAGGATGAGGAGGGATCTTGCATCAGAAAATAGTTAATGTCAAACAGAGGTTCTTTTGTTCTTAAAAAGTCCTTTTGAGTCCCTCTTATAGGGATAGTTAAACCAAAAAGTGATCATTTACTCAACCTCGTTCCAAACGTGAAGATATTTTGAAGATTGTTCAGGTTCAGGCAACATTGGACTGTCATTGAATTGATGGAGGGGGGTTGGTGGTAGTTGTATGGAAAAGATCAGCTTATTCTACAAAAAAATTCTCTTTGTTCCATTGAAGAAAAAAAATGGTTTCCAAATTATGTGAGGTTGAATAGACTTTTCTCTGAACTATTACTTTAATTTCAATGTTCAGTGCTTTCTGTGTTAACCTTAAGCTAGGGAAACAGATCAGAGGTTGCAGTATTCTTGCTTTGGAAAGGGGTGCGGAGCAGACTTATCTCTGCTGTCTCAAGCTCTCTGTGAACTAAAGGATCAGAGCTTGCCTGGGAGATTTACTGAACAAAGCTAAAATCATCTTTAAGTCTAAAATTAGGTGAGGGGTTAAGGAAAGAGATCTGCACAACCTTAAAAACACTACTGTATAGTGTTTCCGCGATTTTGTACTACTTTTGTACAGAATTTTACAGCTCTTGCAAGTCAGTATTGTATTGAAATTCACTGAACTTCTTTTTCTTCTCCATAATTTTTCAACTCATACCCATTTGTTTTAGATGTGATTCTTATGGAAGGTATTCCTAATTTTTAACCAAAGCCAAAGGGTCAAGGTCAGACTGGGTAACATGATGATACATTACTGTATAGGGAAAACCTGTACCCTCAGGGGTACAATAGTTTTTCACTGGGACAGTACCTTCAAAATGCACACCTCCGCACCTTATACCTTAAAGGGTGCATAATAATACTTTATGGATGCATGTTAATGTATAAAATTGCATTTGACCTTTTGAGTGTACTGCTCCAGTAACAAGCTGTACACCTAAAAGTATAGTGCCCTCCGTGGTGGATGCAATGACTACACCTTTTGGAACCATAGTAATATTTCTGTCAGGACCACTATCGTCAAATCTGATTGATAATGCATAGAGTTTGTATTGGCGGTATGATTCTGTTCTGGGCAAGAACTCCCTAGCTCCCTAGCAGGGATAAGAGCAGGGTTAGCAGCAATAACCCCCCCCCCCCCCCCCCCCTCTGGGGTAATAGAACAGAACCAACATATGCAGATATCATTAATGACATAATTTAGCATACACATATTTCAAGAATAAGTCTGATTCAAGGGAATCATAAGCCAAATCCTGATTGACGAGAGGAGGAGCTGGGGATGGAGGAGGGCAATTTCCTCTTGAGAAATGCGATAGCATTTATATATGAATGCTGTGATGGGCGTTGTATTCCTATAGGTTGACACGAGTAACCTGGGAGTCAGCTGATGCAAGCTTGACTGATGTGACCTGCCAGAACTGACGCGTACGCTTGATTTTATTTTATTTTATTTTACTTTAGAGGGCTCTTAAAAGCATTAAATGGCCAGTTTATTTATTTATTTATTTAGGGCTCTTAAAAGCATTAAATGGCCAGTTTATTTATTTATTTATTTATTTATTTAGGGCTCTTAAAAGCATGAAATGGACCATTTTTTACAGCTTCTTGCTTTTATCACAGCTCAAGATCATTGCCATCAGCCAAATCAGTGTTTTCATGACAATTTCCTTCTGGCTCCAGTGTGATTAGTCACATGGCATTGCCTTGACTCAAAAGCTTCTGTGGTAGCAAAGAATTCAAATGATACACAAGGGGTCCTGCACCAGCAGAACCATTGAATGGGAATGCTAACAGATAGCTTTCGCCATGTCTTATAGACCTACTTGACCTAAACCAAACCTGTTGTTTCCTAACGCAAAACTCAGATGGACGTATCACACTGAGGTTGCTCAGAGACAGACAGGGGCCATAATGCTTTGACAAGACAAAAAGGAGGAGATGGACAAACTGGCAGGGGATGTAGAGAGTGTTAGAAGGACAAATGTTGAGGGGGAAAGAGAGAAAACTGAACATCTGTTTGTGTGATGATCTAACAGGCTGCGTCTGCATGCTCTCTTTCCCCTGGCACGCCTGCTCTGGCACTGTTTGTTTTCTCTGTCATCTCTGCCACAGACTAGCGCTTACCTGACACTAATTTCAATTAGGCGTCTAACTGTCTGAAGAAATGAATAAAGCTGAAGAGCCACATCAGAGACAACAACAGAGACTGTAGGAGACAGATAAAATATAAACAAATGGACACAACATCAAGTATTTAGTAGCGTCTAACCAAGTACGCACTGTGCTTTTTTTAAAATGTCCTTTACACTCTAAAAACTCCTGGGTTATTTCTTTAACCCATTTTCTGGGTTATTTGTGTTGGGTTAAAATTATGGGTTATTTTTTCAGAGAGTAACCATTTTCTGGGTTATAGGGCTAATATTTTGACCCAATTCCTGGGTTGTTTAGGTTTCTGGGTTATTTTTCAAAGAGTAACCCATGTTCTGGGTTAACGCCCCTCCCCCGCCCCCCGCTGTTGTTCTGAAATTTTCTCACAACAGTCGTTTGAAACAAAACAACCGTCACTTGAACTTGAACGCACTCGATCCGTTTTGGCCTGGGCTTCTTCGGTGCAACTTCGTCGCGTATTCAAGGTAAGCAAGACTTTTCAGTGTCAATGTAACGTAAACTTTTCTGTGTCCATGTCCCCGTTGCTAGTTTAGCACCATTTGTTGAAAAAATGACCATGGCTTACCGTGGTAATTCTGTGGTGAGCATGTAGCCGCCTGCGGATATCGCGACAACATCTAACTAGTTTAAAGTCCGTGTAAAGTCAAAATAAATATGTGTTTTGAGTTTGTCAGATTAAATAAGAAAGTGTTATTAACCACCCAGTCAAATTTGAATGATTAAAAATAACGATAAGTTCATGAAATTAGGTGTCAAAATGGTTGAAATGCTTTTTACACATCGTTGAGAAACGTATGACCTATTTAATGTGTTTAGAAGAAAATGACTGAATTTACTTAACACGGTCTTTAAATTCTATTTTTCATAAACTCTGCTGTACGTATCTCATTGTTATAATACTGGTAATAATACGATAGGTACAGTGCAGCTATAGTGGCGACTTCATGCCGCGTTAAGGGGGTTGAACACCGGACGAGAAGCGCCGCGCCGCGTCTAGGACAACTCGAGGTATCGTGTAACGTTACTTTCTCAGTTTATGGCCAGCAATATTGTTATGTTTTAGGACATTGTGGAATTAAGATAATGTCAGTACTATGTTATGATTGTACTGTATAATTAAATACAACCGTTGCTGATTCTGCAGTCTGAACACTTTACCTCAGAGCGTCCGTTAACTGAATGAATTGAGAATATCACCTGAAAATCCAATAACATCAGCAATTTTTATTCATGCAGCTGATTTCTGTAAATTAATGTAAAACTAACTTTATATTGCAGCACATGGTGAAGTCAGTATATACATTAACGACGATTTGAGACAAATAGCTAAGTGTAAATTTAATATAAATCTATGTACATAGCGCGCTGTGGCGCTGCAGGATTTTGAACAAGGTCCTGAACCGTTGCTGGGCACCGCGGACAGACGCCGAATGGCGCCGCCGGTGTGTGTACACTCATAGAGAATAATGTGTTTGAATTATAAATACGCTTCTCTTCCGGTGTGCGACCCCCTTTAGCCGTGGCTAGAGCGACGAGGCTACACAATAGTTATGTTAACCAGCTGCGCTGTGCTTATCATATTATACAGTGCTCTACGGGCTTAAGTTGTGAGAGTTAAAGAAGTGTGTCAAGTCTTCAAATTGTTGCTATCCTGTATTGTTTTCTCCAGGTCATTTTAAATGGACAGCTTTGTCGCTGATAAGCTAACTGAGTGGCGTATGTCTGAGCTGATAGAGAATTTTAGAGGTGAGCGTTTTACTCTTTTAAGGGATAGTTCACCCAAAAATGAAAATTTGATGTTTATCTGCTTACCCCCAGCGCATCCAAGATGTAGGTGACTTTGTTTCTTCAGTCGAACACAAATGATGATTTTTAACTCCAACCGTTGCCGTCTGTCAGTCTTATAATGCAGTCAGTTGGACATAGTGGTGTTTTAGAGGTAAAAAATGATTTTCGGTTTCTTGCACAAACCGACGTTTTGTGTCTTAGGACATCAATGTGTCGTCACGATCCGCAGGGTTTAATTTGGATTTGTCTAAGCATATTTTTTGACTCTTATAAATTAGGGTGGTGAAAAAAATCGATTATTGATTAATCGCGAGTATGTTATGGACGAGTATGAATCGATTGTTAAATTTTCAAAAATCGATTTTTTTATTTATTTATTTTTTTGCATTATTTTATTTTGTAAAAAATGTTATACCGGGAGTTGAACGTCACGAACGCGCCCAGTTCCAGTTAGCAAGCGCGTGTAACGGCAGCCAGAGCAGGTGTGTAAAATGGAAGAACCAGGAACGAGCAACCAACCGATCCACCCAGCCAGGGGCGGACTGGCCATCTGTGTGATCTGGCGAATCACAGAACGGCCGGTACTCCAGGACGGCCGGCGGGCCGGCCCACCACCCACCGCCACGCACGCAGTCATCATCTGTTTTTTTCCCCCACTAATCTGTTTCACACTCCAGTACTGTAGGGGGCAGCAATGCACCTTTAAGTTGGATGCCAGCTGCACTGGCCGTGGCCGCCAAGTAAGCAGCAAAGACGTTAGATCAGTGGTCTCAAACTGCCGGCCCGCAACTGATCTCAAAAATAAAACATAATCCGGCCCGTTAAATTATTCTTATTCTTATTATCTAGTTGCTACCTGTCTGATATGCAAAGAAAAAGTCGCCGTTCTAAGGGGCATTCACATATCGCGTCCGCGCCGCATTCTCCTTTCCAATGCGCTTTCGCTCCAGTGGCGTCTGTCGTTGCTATGCAACCATGAGCCGCGCTCTCAATCGCTTCTATTATGAGCGCGCCTGCCTAAATTACAGTAAAAGCACTCGACTTTTAAGTCACAAGCGCCGATTTAAACCACCGATACTTTTTCTTTACCTTGACATGTTTCGACTGCAACCTGCAGTCTTCCTCCACCTGAACACATTGTCTTTCTAGAAGAAAATTGTCCAATTTCTACAGTATGTTGGTTCTGATCTACTTCCTAAAGGAAATAAGCCTTTCATTTATTTGTTATTGTTTAGTTCAACTTGATGAGTCACAACACAATGTGATGTATTCATTTCTGTGTTCTACAGAACATAAGCTACATACAAATAATTCTGAAGTTATAACTACAAGACACAGAAAGTGCTTTGAGTTGTTGTTACTCAATGAAAGAGTTAAGTAATTCAGTAGCTGACTTTTTTTTTAATACTGCAATCACTTTGTAGTGTATTTTCGTTTACTGTTGTGAAATGGAAAATCGATAATCGCTAATCGAGAATCGTTAATAATCGAAAATCGACTGTAATCGAATCGGGACTTCAATAATCGTAATCGAATCGAATCGGGAAATCAGACAGATTAACCACCCCTATTATAAATTGTGTTACCATTCACTCGCATTATAAGACTGACAGATGGCAACGGTTGGAGTTAAAAATCATCATTTGTGTTCGACTGAAGAAACAAAGTCACATCTTGGATGCGCTGGGGTAAGCAGATAAACATCAAATTTTCATTTTTGGGTGAACTATCCCTTAACTGCCCTCATATCATCTCTCTATACCTAAATATTTTTCTTTAATATGGCTTAAATGTGTCAGTGCAAGATTTTGTGACAGTCACAACTTCTTCGACAGTGGGGAATGCATCTCTATAATAACCCTTATAGTTAAAAGATACTTGTGCCTTGTCTTTAAGCTGTTATGCATAATAATGGGCCAGATATTCACCTTTGCATTAATGTCATTATTACACTTGTTAATGAAAGAAAAGATGGACAGTATAGACTGTCATTCACACAAAATGGGTAATGCTGCAAAAGAACCACATTAGTTAACTAGCAAATTGGGCGATGTTTTTTTGTGTTGTTGTTGTTGTTTTTTAACACAAAAAAAAACAGCATTCCCTTAAAAGTGATTATTTGTTAGCTTGATAATCAAAGAGTGTCTGGTGAGTGGTTCACAATTGTCTCGACTTATTAACAATACTCATGTTGTCTTGTTTTCTGTCTTTCAGGTGAAGACAGAGATGAGGAGGCATTTCTTCTCTTAGATGAGGACATTATCAAAACTCTTGTCCCTCAAGTTCAATCCAGTTATTGAATGTTGTCAAATGTTTGAGAGAGAATGAGTTGTTTATTTTTCTATTTTTTCTAATGTCTAATGTAATTACATTGTGACCTAAGAAAAATAGGTCCAAGTGTGTAGTTTATGTAGAGTTTAATTTAATTTAATGCAATAAAAATGTAAAAGTGCTTGAAGTGTATGTGCTTGAAGTTTTTTTTTTTTGAAATAAGGCATACTGGCATAGTAACCCAAGTTAGGTTATTTTTGACCTTTGACCTTTGGTTAAAAAGAGACCTACTAATTTCTGGGTTATTTCAACCCAGATATTGGGGTTGTTCTTTTGACCCAGAAGTTGGGTTATATTAACTACAATTTTGGGTTATTTTAACCCAAAATTTGGGTCAGGTATTTAACCCAGAATTTGGGTCAAAAAGAATAACCCATTTTTCTGGGTTGAAATAACCCAGAAATTAGTTGGTCCCTTTTTAACCCAGGATTTGGGTCAAAAATAACCCATAATGGGTTATTTTTGACCCAGGAGTTTTTAGTGTGTACGATTGTTGTGGTTCAAATTGTATGATATGAGCAACCTGCCTAATTGCTACTAAAAACTAGCCCTAAACTAGCCTGGTCGTATTTCAGAGTCCCCCGGTGAAAAACGCCTTCTGGGGGGTATAATCTACGTTTTTGTCAGGGTTCCCCTGGTAAATATTCGCATTCCAGGGTCGCGTCAACCCACGGACATGAAAAACAAACCATGGCCAACAGTTTTTTTGCAGGAAAACCACGGACTTGGCAACACTGAATCACACATCAATCGTTTTAATGACATTTGATAGTAACTCTATCGCCCCCTTGAGTTCAGTACTGGACTGCACCTTTGCATTTATGTACTTGTGTGAAATATATTTCTGAACAATGGCTAAACAGAAGAAATTTTGTGGAAATCCCCTATATGGAGATGTTTTGGGCATGTATCATGCGAATTACTAACTGTGGACTCCCTCGTATAGAAAAATCCAGATTCACCAACATTAGAATGAGGAAAGAACAAACCGAAGTGCTTACGCACCTATTGTGAATCTGAAGATTTTGCATGAGAATCATTTCTGCATGTATAATACTTAGTGAATGAAACCCAATGTCTCTACTGAATCTATTTTAAGCTCTTTTAATTTCTGGCTAACATACATGATGCCTCAGCCCCATCATTACCTTCACCGACTGATTATATATGAACCAACAGTTCATTAAATAAATAGCCTAATTCCTCCTCTTATCCAGCTTCCACATCTGTGTGCGCTTTGTCCATCCATCCAGAAGATACCCAGAGGCATCATCCCTTCACATGAAAGAAAGCAATTATCTCCTCCCGTACACTACACCCGTGCAGGGGCTTGGAAAGGATACGGCGCTGAATACTACCCTAATTGGGTTTCATGCCGGCAGAATTTACAACATCTGTAACTCGGATTATAGTGGTGCCAAACAAAGAAAATTACAAAAGTGGTTTTACAAACACTTTTATGGGCTGTTAATGATAAACGCATTCATTGCTGCAGTGGTTCGTCACAAACATTTACAATCAGGGGCTCAGTTAGCTTAAAAGGGGTCCTTTATTTCCAGAAGCAGGGTGACAAAATGAATCAAGCGTGGCTGGGAAAAACACTGGCCTCTGTGTGTGTGTGTGCGAGTGAGTGCATTTCAGCGTGCAGACAGTGTTTGGGAGAGTTCGGGAGATGAAATGGCTAATCGCTCATAATTCACACATCTCGCAGTGGGGCTGTTGCAGATGGCGTCGAGACTGTCCTCTTTTCTCTCCATCAGAATCAATCCCACAGATAATGAGTGCTTTGTGCCTGAACATAATCAGATACATATGAGAGGGAATTGTAGTGAATATCAAATCCAATCAAGCCATATCACGTCCACTGCAAATGAGCCAGACAGAGCATTTGGGTTTTAAGAGCAGGTTTTGTACCCTGAGCTGTTATGTTGCCTGACTGAACCCACTTGTTCAGGGAGCACATCTCATGGGTTTGATTCCATCATCTTCCCTCCTGTTTCTTTCTTTCTTTCTTTCTTTTATCGTAATCTTGATTTATGTATTTTCTTTCTTTCTTTCTTTCTTTCTTTCTTTCTTTCTTTCTTTCTTTCTTTCTTTCTTTCTTTCTTTCTTTCTTGGTCCATCCATCCATCCTCCTTTCCTTCTTTTCACTATTCCAATTCCTTTCTTTCTTTCTTTCTTTCTTTCTTTCTTTCTTTCTTTCTTTCTTTCTTTCTTTCTTTCTTTCTTTCTTTCTATATCCATCCATCCTCCTTTCCTTCTTTTCACTATTCCAGTTCCTTTCTTTCGTCCATCCATCCATCCATCCATCCGTCCATCTGTCCATACTTCTTTCTTTCTTTCTTTCTTTCTTTCTTTCTTTCTTTCTTTCTTTCTTTCTTTCTTTCTTTTTCTTTCTTTCTTTCTTTCTTTCTTTCTTTCTTTCTCTTTCTTTCTATATCCATCCATCCTCATTTCCTTCTTTTCACTATTCCAGTTCCTTTCTTTCATCCACCCATCCATCCTTATTTTTCCTTCTTTCTTTCTTTCTTTCTTTCTTTCTTTCTTTCTTTCTTTATCTATCTATCCATCCATCCATCCATCCATCCTCCTTTCCTTCTTTTCACTAGTCCAGTTCCTTTTTTTTCTTTCTTTCTTTCTTGGTCCATCCATCCATCCATCCTCCTTTCCTTCTTTTCAATATTCCTGTTTCTTTCATCTGTCCTTCTTTCTTTCTCTCTCTTTAATTCTTTCGTCCGTATTTGTTTCTCTTTCTTTCTTCCTTGGTCCATCCATCCATCCATCCATCATCCTTTCCTTCTTTTCACTATTCCAACTCCTTCTTTCTTTCTTTCTTTTTTCTGTAATCATCCATCCATCCATGCTCCTTTCATTCTTTTCACTATTCCAGTTCCTTCTTTTTTCGTCCATCCATTCATCCATCCATCCATCCATCCATCATTTTTTTTCTTTCTTTCTTGGTCCATCCTTCTTTCCTTCTTTTCACTATTCCAGTTCCTTTGTTTCGTCCATCCATCCATCCATCCATCCATCATTTTTTTTCTATCTTTCTTTCTTGGTCCATCCATCCATCCATCCATCCAT
This sequence comes from Chanodichthys erythropterus, assembly GCF_024489055.1. Classification (NCBI taxonomy): domain Eukaryota; kingdom Metazoa; phylum Chordata; class Actinopteri; order Cypriniformes; family Xenocyprididae; genus Chanodichthys; species Chanodichthys erythropterus. The sequence continues at coordinate 22,234,274 of NC_090222.1, read as the reverse complement.
CCATCCTTCTTTTCTTCTTTTCACTATTCCAGTTCCTATATTTCATCCATCCTTCTTTCTTTCTTTCTTGGTCCATCCATCCATCCATCCTCCTTTCCATCTTTTCACTCTTCCAGTTCCTTTCTTTCATCTATCCATACATCCATCTTGTTCTCTTTGTTTCTTTCTTTGTTTCTTTCTTTCTTGGTCATCCATCCATCCTCCTTTCCTTTTTTTCACTATTCTAGTTCCTATCTTTCATCCGTCCTTTCCTTTTTCTTTCTTTCTTTCTTTCTTTCTTTCTTTCTTTCTTTCTTTCTTTCTTTCTTTCTTTCTCTTTCTTTTTTCTTTATTTATTTTTCTTTCTTTCTTTCTAGATCCATCCATCTCATTTCCTTCTTTTCACTATTCCAGTTTCTTTCTTTCTTTCTTTCTTTCTTTCTTTCTTTCTTTCTTTCTTTCTTTCTTTCTTTCTTTCTTTCTTTCTAGGTCCATCCATCCATCTTTCTTCTTTTCACTCTTCTGGTTCCTTTCTTTTATCCATCCTTCCTTCCTTCTTTCCCTCTACAGCAGACTATTACACAACGGCTCATGCGACAATGTTTAGACTCAGAGGAACACCGCAAGGGCTGAGGTTGCCATTTGGGAAAGAGCCTAAAAAGACATGCTCTGGCTAATTAAAAATTAAAAGTGTCCACTCGGTCAATACTATTGTACAAAGCTTTGATAGCACATGAGGCAGAATTAAAGTCTTGACCCCAGCAGCTGAGAAACTAAATGACCTCACATCATCCACCGGGTGACATTGACACCAAACATTGCATGCTTCTTCTTATACACACACAGACACATGGCTCTCATCAGCTCCATAACAGAACTAACAATCCCACTCTGTTAGCATGAGTCAGTTCTCACCCAAAGACTATAGGGGACATCTGCGGCGGGAGACGAAAGGGGGAATTAGTTTGCTAAGGTCAACCATAACCAGGAGTATTGCATCATAGTTCTATTACACACACACACACACAAAGATATCTGAACTGTTTTTGGTCTTAGATGGATGACTCTGTTTTTTTGTTTATCCAGAATAACATGTCCTACATTTAAATGACACTTTTTTAGGGAGAAAGGGAGAGCTGTCACACATAATCGGGCTTTAATGTTGCAGATAATAGCCTTTGTTAATGCATTAGTCAGAGACTGTATTATCATTCCATATTTTTTTTCCAGGTTCCTTCACTTTGACCACTTACAAATGATATAGGATATGATAGAAGAAGACATCCCCTTAAAAACATTGCTCATTAAAAACTGTAACATATTTAGATATGAGTTCAGCATATACATATAGTATATAATTAGGGAAAATTAAAGGAAAACATTTGCTAATTAAGTAATTCTGTATTGCATAAAATTAAAAACCATGTGCCACTACGGTACATTATTGCACTAATATTTTAAAATATTTTTTTATGTAATATAAAATACTAAATGCAATATTCTATGTAAAATTATTCATTTTGGTAATTTCTTCATAGGTTTCATAAATGTATTCTTTTAATTATATTAACAAAACAAAAAAATACCCCATTAATCTAAATGAAAATACTGTCAAAATCCCCCATTAACTGGCAAAACAAAAACAAAAAACACTTAAAAATACATCATAAATGCACTATTATCCAATAAATGGTTAAAAAAAAAATAACCTCAAAAACTTTCTGGTGTACAGTCAGAATTAAAAGTAAAATCTAATTTAGCCCTAAATATTTAGAAAAGTTAAAATAATTAATAATATAATATAAATTATAATATAGTATAATATGATGTATAATAAGGAATATTTTATATCTTTCACTCACCTTGACTTGATCTCACACTCAACCACATACCATCTATCCCATACTTTGTGTCTTTCTGTCTCTCTATCTTTCCTCTGTCTCTCTATCTAGCCTACTGACCTCACGGCTGCTCTAGAGAAACAAGCGCACAAGTGTGTTTGTAGATACGTGGGACTGAGGGTGCTCTGGCCGTACAATGCCCATCCAGTGATAGAGAGCTGTGGTGTCAGACCTCGAGAGAGAGAGTTGGGGTGTGGGAGTGTGTGTGCGTGAGAGAGAGTGTGGGAGCTGAAGGGACCCATTGAGCCAGAGTCCCTCGCCTCTGCCTTCATTAACATGCAGATGGGAACAGCTGTCGACACTTTGCCGTGACGGCTGAAATATTTACGACTCGCTGTTTGCTGAAAGACTCTCGGACTGACTTGCCCACGAGTCCATCCCTCGCCTTTTCTCCTCCTCTGCTGTTTCTCTTTGTCTCCGAGTTATCTGGGCCTCTCTTCTCGCATCCGTTCTGAGCGCGGTGCTTTCGTTTGGTTTGATAATGGAACGTTTGAGCGACAGCTTTTAATCCGGCCTCCTCTCTAATCATATTTGCTTTTTTTCCAGTACATCTTCAGCTATCAAAATGTCACAGGCAGATTTACACAAGGCCGTCCACCAAACAAAGCTTATTTCACCCCACCACTTTAGAGAGAGAGAGGAAATCCATATCTACTACAAATCAATGGTAGGAAATTTACGAGTTTTTCCTACAGACCGACGCAGCTAACATTTCACTACACGGGCAGGAATAAATGAATACATAAACAAGGCGGATGGGTATCGAGAAGCGAAACGGCGATTATGGAGGGGGAGCTCTGTCGCGGGGTCAATGGCACTGGCACGCAGATGTCTTACAAACAAAAAGTCAATGAGTGTGTTAACATTACGCTCAGTGGCTAATTACATTAAATGCTTGCTGAGTTGATCGCAGTGCCATCAAAGCAATAAAAGTTTAAAGAATGATCCCTTCTTAGTCTTTTCCTTTTTCTCTTTTGCTATTTGTCTCCATTCTGCCCTGCACAGCCTGAGGGGCCTGCCGTGGTTGCTCATCACAAAACTAAATAAAACAAAACAAACCTTCAGGGCACAATTACCCAATGTCAACAATTAGTTCTCCATGCAGACACTTCACAGAGGGGTCTCTGAAGGCACGCACATGTCCATATGGAGCCCAAAGGAACTTATGTGTATCCTTAACCTCACTTAAAAAATGTACTGAGGTTATGTTTTTTTTTTTTTTTTTGACATGTAGCATATGTACCATCATTCAGTACCATGATATATTATCTTCGGCTGTGAGCACTATTGAGCATGTGCACTTAATTTTCTAAAACAAACAACAAACTTTCACTAATTTTTCAGTGAACATAGTTTATCATTTTTATTGTACAAGCATCACATTTTTTTTTTTTTTTTTTTTTTTTCACCCTTTCCCCAGAAGTCATGACCATTTTCACCACATCTGAAGTTATGTATTGGAAATCATATTTTAAACTTTTTTTTCTTTAATTTTGGAATAAAATGGCCAACATTTCTTGGTCTTAATAAAGCTAGTTTCATAGCTAGCATTGAAAATGATATATTCAGTTTTTGCATGATTTATACAAGTGATATTTACAATATTTTGCTTCGCGTTTTGTATTTCCTTTCAGTCATTGTCTTCACTTGACACCATTTAAAAACTTTATTAAGGGCAAAATTGGTCATTTTGGTGGGAATGACAGTTTTTTTTTTTTTTTAATATTGTTTTTTTTTTCCCAAAAAATATATTGAAATGGTTTGTTTATTTAAGTTCCAAATAATATAAAATATAAATATAAAAATATAAATAATATTATCAATGATTTTTTGATTAAATAAAGATAAAAAATCTGGGACAAAGGTAAAACTGTAAAATCTACACATTGATCGCTATAATAAACAGTGTAAATAAAGATAAAGGTGTGGTAAAAAATCATTCATATACCCAAAAAAAAAACAAAAAAACTGTCCACTCGTGTCTTACATCTTTTCCAGTGTCTCACACATGGCACAGCATTCTAAAAACAGAATTTAAGTTAAAAAAAAAGTTACATTTTAAAAAAGAAAGTGTCTCTTGCTTTTTTTCCCGATTCCAATGCCCTTGTATTGCAGTTTTCAATGCATAAGCCATTATGTGTGAATGGCCCCTAGAAATATTAGTTTGAAGCAGAAGAAACACACTGTATCAAGGTACTGCTACTATTTTTTGTAAACAACATCCAGCTAGAACCAGTCTGATCTGTGTTTTGGAACTGGTTTCATTTGGTTTCTAGCTGGTCCAAGCTGTTGGTTCAAGCTGGTTTAGCTGGTTGACCAACTGCACTACCAGCTGGTGAGGACCTGGCTGGGCTGGTAAAACATCTTGAACCAGCAAAAATAAAAAAATAAAAACATTCACCATGTTCCAAAAACCAGCTTGACCACCTTATGCTAGTATGACCTGGTTTCCCAGCAGGGTTTTGAGTGAGAAGCCAAGTCACGCAGACTCCACAGGGGGATATGGATGATTACACGCATTGACAGTACCGGTGGGACACTATTTCATGCCAGCAAAGACATACAGAGTAATCCAAACCTCTTTCTGAGGTAACCCCACCCCATCTGTCCTCAGTACAGTAATGATAATACTAAAAGAACAGGAGGATGACAGGAGGAGTGAACGAGAGCAACTGAGCCATGTCACTATCTGAGGGCTGACACAGGCTATCACTGTCAGCGCCTGAGAGATGACCTCCTCCATCCATCAAACTGTCCCGACCTGAGAGCGAGAGAATGACGAAGAGAGATTACAGCCTGTTTAATCTCTCTCGTTCTCTCTCATTAGAAAAGATATATAGTCCTATTATAAGAATCTGTGTGGACAATGTGGACAGATTGACATTTGCAAGACAGAGTGAAGTGGGGAATAAGTCCTTTAGAAGCAAGCTACACAAAAAAATGCATGTTTTAGCCAACCTTGAATAGCATATTAATCTGAATTCTTCACGAACGGTGCAGTCACAGACAGGTACTCAATATGTGTTACTACGAGAACTGACATAAATTTTGCATACATATGAAAAAATCATCTATCTGCTAAATCTGTAAATGATGGTAAAGGTTAGTGTTTCAGACTGATTTGGAACTGGTAATTTGTCTTATTTGTTATACTATTCATTAAAAGAGTCATTTGTGAATTGGGACACACTGGTCACACTGTATATTTTTGATTCACTAGAAAGTAAACAGTTCATACGAGTCATTTGATTGTAAATTGGTGCTACGCTGCTAATGCTGTATGTTTTTGATTGTATGTTTTTGAAATATTGGTTCATAAGAGTCATTTGTTAATAAATCAGACTACATTGGCTTCAAATTCAATACAAATGACAAACTCACATTCACAACATGTCATCCAAGATGTTTACGTCTTTCTTTCTTCAGTTGAAAAGAAATTATGGTTTTTGAGGAAAACATTCTAAGATTTTTCTCCATATAGTGAACTTCACCGGCTACCAACGGGTTGAAGGTCCAAATTGCAGTTTCAGTGCAGCTTCATAGTGCCCTAAACGATGCCAGCCGAGGAATAAGGGTCTTGTCTAGTGTAATGATTGGACATTTTCCAAAAAAATAAACATTTATATACTTTTTAACCACAAATGCTCATCTTGCACTGCTCTGCGATGCACCACGTAATTACAGAATCACATTGAAAAGGTCACGCGTGAAGTCAAACGGTCTTTACAAAAAAGGTAAAAACAACGATGTCGGATGATTTTGATAGTTGGATAGTTGGAGAAGAAAATGAGTTTTTTGCCCAACTGCGGTACTTCCGCCTACCTTTCCAACGCAATGCAAGACATGCATTTGTGGTTAAAAAGTATATTATAATATATTTTTATATTTTTAATTTTTTTTGTTTTGTTTTTTAGAAAATGATCGATCGTTTCGCTAGACAAGTTTCGTGTAGAGCCCTTTGAATCTACATTGAAACTGCAGTTTGGACCTCCAACTTGATGATAGCCGTTGAAGTTGGAATGTTTTCCTCAAAAAACATAATTTCTTTTCGACTAATGAAAGAAAGACATAAACTTAAAATTAAATAAACTTACTAAATTATAATTTTAAAGTGAACTAATCCTTTAATGTAGATTTCAGAAAAGACACATGACCCCTTCAAATCTGGGCCTGTGTATGACACAAGGCATCATATGTGCAGTAAACGGAAATGCAGCTGCAGTTTGCCTGAGGAAAACCACATTTGTGCAGAATTTGGAAATTAATGGAATGGAAAGAAAGAGTTTTCACTGCCACAGATAAACGCTCTAATTCACCAGAGTCTACAAAAAGGCTGACATGACCAGATTGGACAGTCTGCACTTCCGGGAGCAGATGTTTTCACTTTTCTTCTGCTTTTCTCATCCATGTGCTTGTTTATCGAAGGAGGGAAAAATACAAAATACTTTTATGATAAACACAGAGAGAAAAAAGCAAGTCTAAATTACTCGCAGATGTTCAAAAAGACAGATTTGGTTACAGCATGTTAGCCAGTAAAAAGAATCACAGATGAGGAACACTGGGGTTTATCTGTTCTTGTTGCTTTTTATGTCTACACAATCATAAAAAGCAACGAGAGACGCGCCGTCTGCCGCGATACGTTGAAAGGCCGCTATGAACTCAGAATTGAAAACCGAACGACGACAGAAAAGAAAATAAGAACGCTGCGTCCTTAGAACAGTGACTTAAAGTCACAAACATGTCTTCAGGTAACAAACAGTTACAGTGATGGAGTCAGGTATATTACAATAGCAAACACGCAGCGCTGACAGCTATTCAAGCACTACAACGGTGCCAAGAGTGACACACGGCGCAGTGGGGGAGTTAACGACACTGCTCCGGAGACGCAGGCCTTCCGAGATTTGAGGGGGCTTTACTCCGCGACAGAGATGCAATGTCAGATACAGAGGATTATGCATGCACTTCACATCAAAGACAGCTTTGTTCTCACAAGAGAACATAGACAGGCGGAAAAAGAGCGACTACATTCATTCATTCGCTATTACAGACCCCTTTGATTGAAGTTTGTACACAAAATGGCCTTAAACCGGCACGGCACAAAGCCCCGAAAAGTCTTTAAAAGAGCTTTCTTGTACGAAATTGCGTAGGCACTCCAGGATGTAACGATTTTGAGCTATTCAGTCTTGCACACACTGCTGTAGACAGGGACTCCCTTTGTGTCAACAGTTTTAGCATGAATAACACTCAGTCTTTTCAGAAAACAAATGACTAAAGAGTAAAGGAAAAAAGAATTATAAAAAGTGAGTCAGAGATAAAAGCAAGTCGCTTTGCCTTCTTTTGTCTTTTTTTCCTAAATGTTCTTGGTTGCTGCAAATGAAGGGTCAAACAAATATTTGAAATGAAATCACAAAGAACAGAACACTCACCATCTGTGATATGTATCATAGCTTTCTCCTTCACTCTGTAGTTTTCTTTCTCTCTTTTCACCTTTAACTGACTCATTTTATGTTTTTAAAGGCGGCATGAAATGGAAATTGCGATCTTTTCTTCTCTATTGTGAGTGAAAGAGATTCTCAAAAGAGATTGATATTGTGCAATATGTGTATATACATACATTTTAAATATATATATATATATATATATATATATATATATATATATATATATATATATATATATATATATATATATATATATATATATAATTTCCCATAAAGTATTGTGGGTTGCAAAAGCATACTTTCCAAGGAAAATAATTCTGTAATTCCTGACAGTTTCAATCATAAAACAAAAATGTCATTTTGTAATTAACTTGTGAACTTGAGGAGTTGATTTCATGTCTCCACTAAGACCTGTTGTTTAAAAGTAATTAAATAAATGGCTTGGAAAAAGGGACTTAAGATCATTATCTTACTTTTCACTAAACATGCTCAGCGACATAGCATTGGAAGTCACTCCAATTAAATTATGTATCAAATCAACCACAACAAAAAATCTCTGCACAGTACTGCAAATGTCTGCCAGGCTAATTTTCACTTCTTAAATAGTGAGAAACAGTGCTGAAAGGACAACATGCTATGTTATCTTCACATTAGAAGAACAGTGGCCTAATTTGACGCTTTGCTTAGAGGAGAGAATACAAATAATATTTACAGTGTGTAGGGGTGTTTGATTGTGGCATCCACATGGATGCCAGTGAAACAATGAAACGCCTCGTGTGCACATGCATTTGACATTTAAAAATATGAATACTCGCATAGCCAAGAAAAAGCTTTCCGTCATCAAGCTCTAGTCGTACTCTGCCATCTATAATTAGCTGACAAAGGTGTCATACAGCTCCGGTGTCCTCACACTTGTGTCATCTGCCATCCTTCCACTCACGGAGTTTCACTGCATAATTTAGGTTAAAAAAAAAAAACACACACACACACAGAGAGAGATGTATGTGTGTGAGAAAAGCATTCTCAAACAAGGTGTTTCCCTCCCTGAAGCAATCACAGGTTTATTTTAAGCTCAGAACTGTGAGATCGCTGCTTCATGGAGCAAAACCATGGAGCCTTTCTGACTCTGCACTCAGTCAAGACACAAAGGCCTCATTATTTTCCATGTACTTCACCTTTATGTGGGGCAACGACCGGTGAACGAGTCATTGGTCCTGTTTACACCTTAAGATGTGTTTTGGTCGATCAGATCACAAGTGGACGACGCTAAATACAGGTGTAAAAAGGGTCTAAAATTATTTGAGCTTGTCCACTTTCGACCACTTCCAGTCGAAAACGGATTGCAAAAGACTTCCTACTCTCCGCCTACTGACCTAATGCGTAAACATTATGGGAAGCACGCCAGCCAGACAGGATTTAAACTTTGTTGACTGAAGACCCAAGTTTGGTTTGAAGACGAAATACATACCAATCACAATGATCTCTCACCATTCCTGGTTTCTAACTCACGCTCAGCGTTCAGCGTCATCTTGCGGCTGTCAGAGCAGAAACGAAAGCTGCTGCTCTCCATATGTTTTTCCGTTGTCTTCGCTCACGTTCACATGTGAATTGCATGAGCTTATTTCTTCTATTAGATCTGAAAAAGCCCATAAATTAACCCATCCATAGAGCCTCCCCTCAAAGAAATCAGGAGAGAAGTGGTCGAATGTGGAAAAAAGGTGTAAACGGGAATGTGTCTCCCTCATCTACTTGTGATCCAATCAAACAAAACACCATCTGAATATCTTAATACCAGGTGTAAACAGAGCAAAATGTGGATGCTGATTTTGGTATCAAGATTTGTTCATCCCAGATTGCCTAAAATCACAGGAGAGGATAATGTGTTGGATCTGAGAAGATGGCCTGGGTGATTTATATATATATATATATATATATATATATATATATATATATATATATATATATATATATATATATATATATATATATATATATATATAAAGGTCTGTCTTTTATAATATAGCAGAAATGCTAGAATAATGATTTTAAATAATTGATGATTTTTAATAAGCAATATAAATAATATTATTATTTTAATGGAAAAAAGTTAGTTACTGATTTTCCATCAAGCACAAGGATAAAGTGATATTTTAACGACTATATCTATCATTACACAGTAAAGGTAAGTCTGTGAAGCCAATGAATGGAAATGTGCACAGTGTGATTTCAAGTTCATTCCATTTCTCCATTTTTTCTGCAGGTCTCAGAAACTTGAACTTTCCAAGAGTGAAAATTAACTAAGATACAATGGTGTGAATATTTTACACTTTTTAAAATGTCTTTTAATGTTTTTAAATAATACTATTTCATGTATTCTGACTTATTTACACTGTTAAAGAGTTGGATTCTCATGCTAAACATGGCCAAAGTTTCAAAACACGAGTTGGACACGTGTTACATGTACAAATCCTCATAAACTTTGCGGTCTTTTTTCCGAGTATGGGGCTGTTTGACGCCATATAGGTCTTTGTATGGGCACTTCTCCCGGAAGAGCGTGCGCACACACGTCGACCTGAGCGAGAGAGCAAGAGACGCCCTTCAACGTGCATTTGGCTTTACGGAAGACGTCGGCAGCGCTGCACAGGTTACAGGACTTCACAAAATCAAAAATGTCACCAAAGAAGTGTGTTTTTGGTTGTGAGGGAAAGTTAACCTTGCTTCCCAAAGAACCCAGCGTTAAGTGGAGCTGAGAGTTTTGTGCTCACGCATTACATTGATGTGCTCTCGATATTTGTTATTAAAATAACCATAGAAACTGATAGTTGCAATCACTTTTTTATTGGTTAAAATGAATGGAGATTATCTCATGTTTTCTGTGGCTGCTCGAGCCCTCAGGATCGGCGCTAATGTTTTCATAAACAAGGCCCAGTTCTACTCTGGATTTACAGATCGTTTGAAACTGAAAGATGGAGCGGTCACAGCGGTAATGATCTCGGTCATGAGTCGGAACCGCAGGTGGTGAGTAAAACTGCTTCATACGTCTGTTTTGTTGGCATTAGGCGCCCTTAGTGCATATAATGTAAACGACACAAACGTAGTGAATTCATTATTCATCATTCACTATATGCTATATTCATTATAGGGATTCTAAGGTTATCCAGGGATAATGCGATGATGTATTGTGTGTGTTTAAATACATTTGTTTAGCTGACCATTGATAGCTTGCAGATGATCGCTACGCAAAAGCTGCGCGTGCTCGTCACTCTTTAGCTCCGCTCACACGGCACGCCTCCAGGAGCTCGGCTGTTTTCGGAAAGACTCGGTACAGCGTATGTATCTTTCATAAATATGATAAAACTATAGACTTTTTGGAGGTATGAAGGATGCACTACTACTCTATAGGTACTCAAGATTAACATGAGATTGACCTTAACCTTCTGAGCGAGTGTCTCTAGCACCCAACATGTATTTTCTGAACAATAAGCATTTTTTCTTTCTTTTATTTATATTATACAATAAATATTTGCTACATAGAAACTGTTAATGGAATAGTTACATCTAAATTTGGGCACTTCTGGTTTAAGCCCCACCCACATCCAGATTTATCCAAATCAGATATGCCTCATTTTGTCATTGCATCAGATACATATTGGCTTCACTGCATAACACACACATTTACTCTTTTACTCTTAAGCGACCAAAGTTGCATCATGCAGCACCAGAACAAACACACACAGTGGCAAAGCCATCTGTGCAGCGTTTGAAAACCAGCCATTAATACACTTTCATGGCAAGGACCTCAGATGGCATGCTGGAATCTGTGTTCTCCTCACCACCTCATTCCAAGCCTGCTCTCCCTGTCTCTCATCTCTCTGTCTAAGATTCATTAGGCAGGAGCACAGGCTCTGATTTAGACCCTAATTAGAGAGCGAATGGCCAAATGCGCTGTGTTCCAGCCCTGATCATTGTGCTCATCGAGGATGGCCAGGGGCCACAGGCTCCTGTGCACAATCATACCACTAATCGGTTAGCACCTTGCAAACATACCGACCTCATTCGCACAACACCTGCTGCCCTCTCTGTACCAACTCCATCATTAGAGGTCAAAATAGTCAGCAACATAGTTTAAGGGATGTATGCAGCATCACGGAGTCTTAAGTGAACTCATGGTATAGGTTGTAGAGCCATAGTACGGCCACACTAAATGTGGTGCTCATGTTGGCAGCGTAGGTTCGAGTTTGGCCTGTAATGTGTCCCAATCTTATCCCCCATTTCTATACCAAATCATTTCCAGTCTATATCTACACTACCAGTCAAAAGATTGGAATAATTAAGATTATTTAATGTTTTTGAAAGTCTCTTATGCTCACAAGGCTACATTTATATGATGAAAAATACAGTAATACTGTGAAATATTATTACAATTTAAAATAATTGCTTTCTATTTTAATATATTTTAAAATATAATTTATTCCTGTGGTGTCAAAGCTGAATTTTCAGCATCATTACTCCAGTCTTCACTGTCACATGATCCTTCAGAAATCATTCTAATATGCTGATTTGGTGTTCAATTATTAATAATGGTCCTTATTAATATTTGGTGGAAACAATGATGCCGTTTTTCAGGATTCTTTGCTGAATAAACAGTTCAATGAACAGCATTTATTTGAAATAATAATTTCAATATATTATAATGTTATGAATCTTTCACTTTAGATCAATTTAAGGCATCCTTGCTCAATAAAAGTGTGTGTGTATATATATATATATATATATATATATATATATATATATATATATATATATATACTTAATTACTGAAAGCTGCAAAAGCAACATTGAAAATAATAAGAGATGTTTCTTGAGCACTAAATCAGCATATTAGAATAGTTTCTGAAGGATCATGTGACACGGAAGATTGGAGTAATGATGCTGCAAATTCAGCTTTGCCATTACATGAAAAATTTTAATATTTTAAAATATATTAAAATAGAAAGTTATTTTAGTAATAATAGTAAAATATTGATAATATTTCACAATATTACTGTTTTGTTGCATTGTATATATAATCAAATAAATGCAGCCTAGCATAATTTTTTTTTTTTAAATTATTAAATAATCAAATCTTTTGACCGTGAGTGTATTCAAAAATGTTTATTGTGGCTTATTAAGTGTAGACATTTTTTTTTTTGTTGATTGACTATCATTAAACTGTGTACTGAATTCCCTTCCAAGTTTCTCTACTATGTAAAGCCTCAAACACTATTTTCAGACCATGAGGTGCTGTGTAAACCAAGGGAGAGAGCTTGAGAAGTGTTTCTGTGTATGTTGGGAACAGGAACCTGTCACAAACAGACTAGTCGAGAGGCTTGTGCATGCACAAATCTGGTGTGATAGCGCATGTATGATTGTGCTTAATAATGTGGCTCTTATAGAATCTTGGTCCTCTTTGGATTTGTGGTCATTTGGACGAAAATAAGAAGAGACAAAGTAAATGACAGAATAAGGATGTACAGGAAAAAGACAAAAGCGGGACATCTAGGTTAAAAGGCATGCATGGCTGCCCTCCAAAAAAGCCAATAATGCCAGCTTGCCCAATTTCACCCCAGCTCGTGATTCAGAACTATGCTGTCAGCCTGATCTATTTTTATTCTCAGTTTATCAACCCTTCTCCTTTTCCTCAGATGAAGAAAACACAGCCGTCCAAATATCTGTGTCCACAGGGCAAGCGCTGTGTTCTATGTTTGCCTCTTAAGCTCAAAATTCCCCGGAGACTCGCGGCAGACATGTATCTAAAAGAGGCAGTCGGGCAGAACTGATATGACTGTGCCATTTAGATTTAACACAAAGATTGTGACATGCAAATTTCACCAAAATCCTTCAGAATGATGACGTATTTTCTGCGATGATACTGAAAGAAATGCAAAAGTAATGTTTTATTATTATTATTATTAATTTTCAGCACCCATTTCTCCAGTTTGTCACATGATCCTTCAGAAATCATTCTAATATGCTGATTTATAATATAAAATATTATTATATTTATAATATAATATTAATAATGTGAGCTCAAATCATGTAGCTTATTGGAGAGCAATCAGGCATGCAAAAAAAATGGCTAAAATCCCATAGACTTACACTAAAAAAGAGAAAATCAGGCGGATCATATTCAGATCATAGTGTAATAAAAACTTGCAGGTGGGGTTTTTCACTAACACACTAGCAACTTCCTAGCCACACCCTAACAACCAGCCAGAACACCCTAGCAACCGTATAGCACCAGAATATCACAGACTCATCGAGATGGGCTCTTTTGACTTGGGCCAATGTACTGAGGACCTTCAGTACCATAGAGAGGCACATACAACATTTTGGCAGAGAGTTTCATCACTAAAAATATCTAGCTGTTATTATTATCATTATCATTATTTTATTTTTAAACTGTGTTTCTAATAAATCCTATCCTTGTTGCTATTATTGGTGATGCTGATAAAATACATATTATTAATATGTTTTGTAGATATCTGTAAAATAGTTTTGACATAGGTCGAGCACATCATAACCTGTTGTTGTGGAGCTTGGCTGTGTGCTTCAAACGGGCACAGCTCGCGCGTGCTGCAGTCAGAGGGACTCTCGTGAGTCTCAAAGTGCGCAGTGAGGCATCTCCTGCTCCGTGATCGCCGTTTATTCCCCTATTCCCACGGAGGGAATTGAGCGCTGGCACAGTCCCCCCTACTGTACAAACACGGAACTTCTACTCACTCACCATCAGTACCTCTCCGCCAAACACCAGCAAACCACATCTATTATTACCAAACGAGAAGTTTCCATACTGTCGGTGTGTAATGGCGCATGCTTTCGACATTGTAAGCAGCATGTGGTAAGACAGTTTAACAGAAAGAGAGAGAAGAGGGAGCCAGAACTGTAGTTATTGTTCATTAATGCTTTGCTGTATCTTACTTTATATTGTATATACTGCAAATATTAGACTATTTTAATACAATTACTGGCATATTATTATTATTATTATTTTCTGTATATTGTGTGATTTTACAACAGCCGGCAAATTAAGTACTCGGCAATCAAAAAAAATAGAGAGGGAGAGAGAAAAAGAGAGGGTTTGCCTTTTATTCTCATTGTTCAAGAGGGACATCATCACTGAACCGGACAAAACACTAGCTCTTAACCTTTTTTTCTTTCCATGTGCTGCTGAATGCTGTACTGGCTCTCCATCACAAGTGTTTTGCTCTTAATATCAAGTGACATACGGGTTCTGTAATAATATTTAAAGTAGACTATGTCACGTGTGTTATGCTTAAAAAATGAGCCAATACAAGATTCCATCTCACTGGAATTTCAATACAGACAACGTGTTGTTGCAATTATAATGGTAAATCGATTTAAAATGCGACCAATACGATTAAAAACAGACAAAGTTGTGAAAAAACAACTGTCTTATGTCGTAAAAATCTTAACTTGAGGAAAACTTTGTTCCTGGTTCATGCTGGAAACAGTTTTGCAAATAGCATAAAGTATTAGACCGTCCATTTATGTTGTATAGGGGAAGCGAAGGAGACACGAGACGGGAAGGTGTATTCCCATTCCACAAGGGAGATACGAGCAGCAACTATTGCGCACAATGGAAAACCAATGGAAAAGACATAGACATCACCAGCTTAATTGCTTCTAGAGACGCCAAAATGATCAAATGTTGTTTGTTCTGAATCATGTTCTTATGTCAAAACTATTTTGTCCACTGGACACTGGACTGGTCAACAGCGCAGGTCTGGACAGCGAAAGCTCTCTGACGAGAACCGCAAACACAGCATAATCCTCTTCAAACAGAATTATACAGATTTGTCATGTGATTATCTGATAAAGCGACAAAAGATGCAACAGAGTTGATGAGAATAGCCCTGCGTAAAAGGAGATATCACTCAATTGTTGTTTACAAGGCATAATTGATATGGTTTTATATTTAGATAAATGCATTATGTGTGAGCAAACGCATTTCATTCAATAACCATGTAAAGTGATGTCTCTAATCACATTATAGATATCAGCAATCATAACCAGTGTTTACCTCCAAAAAGTTGGCGTGTCCCATCTGTTTGTCTGCACATAAAAAGCCTTCGACTATTCCTCCAACTTGTTCAGAATAAGTTCGGTGTATTCATTCTTTCAACAGGCAATATCTGCTTGAACAATGACACAAAAGGAGGTCTGTTTGCTCCAGTGGAAGAGAGGTGCTCAAATGACCGAATAAAGCAACAAGCATCCATAAATTCACAGCGGTTCCTGTTAATGTGTGTTTCTGTTCTGTCACTTCTGATAATGTTACTCTTTTCCCCAAATGTTTATTATTTAATCCAGAGCGCAAGTCGTAATGGTTCTCCCGTTTTCCGGATAAAAAGTCCTCAAGTGGTGTGTGAAGGCTCCAGGGAAGTGTGCGGTGAGTGTAGCCCAGGCTGGGGTCGGGTGTTCTCTCGGTGCGTGTCGAGGCAGTAGGAGTCTTCCTCTCCTCGCCCGCTCTGTCCACACAAACTGGATTCAGTGTTTGAAGGCAGGGAGTTGGGCACTAAAGCATATATCCAGCAGCCCCCCCTTGTGGAGCAACAGCACTGCGTGGGTCACACAAGAATGAAGGAGACACAACGATGAGAAAGTGAAAATGAAGCGCACAGAGAGAAAGAAAGAAAGGGAGAGAGGGAAAAAGAGAGAGCGCGCGCACGGAAGCAGTTGTTTAACCCATTCAAATCCGATTATAAAAATAATAATTTTATATTACAAGAAATAATTAAAAAATATATATTTGATAAAATATATAAATGTGTGTCTATTTGATAGTTAATTAATTTATTATTTTTATTAATTACTTTATTTATTTATGTATCTAAGTATGTTTTATATCACCTCTGTGAGACTTATTTTAAATAGTAGTTCTACCTGCACTAGTTGCAAAAATGTGTTTTTATGGATATTTATTAAACTGTAGAGGGGAAAACGTGATACACAACAATATGCGACGTCAATTTGAATGTAAATTGTGCTCGCACAGATTTTTGGCGCCAAACCACCGGAGGTGAGCTTGGAAAACGCGCTTCGGCTTCTCGCGGTTTCTCCAGCGTTTGGCTCGTGGGCGGCCACCTGCTCACCGCGCGCGTTCGAGCTGGAGACTCTGGGTTCTCCAGCTCGAGGGCGGGGAGTGGGAGGCTTCTGATGCTAAAGCTGTTTCTCATGGAAGCGATCAGAATCTGACAGAAGCAGGGAGAGCAATATTACGCAAAAAAACATGTCGTCATGGCACCAGACGCCAGTTTCTTGCGCGCAAAGGATGCAAATCTGGATCAGCAGTTGGCGTCCTGGGCTACCTGTGCCATGTAAACATGGGGAAGTGTGAAATCTTTGCAACATAATGTGTGTAAGATCAGAATTACAGAATACTGAAATGATGAATTATGTGTTGACTATTTCTAAAACCATTTCTTTGTTTCCAGAAAAACATTTTTTTTTTTTTTTTTTTTTTTTTGGTCCATACATCTACATTACATTGTCTCAGCATGGAGCATTTCTCTTTTTGTTTCACAGAAAAAAATAATAAAATTGAAATAATTTTCATTGTGGGGTAAATAATTCCTAGAAGTCCCTCCCTGGGGTATACATATCACTATTTTGTTTTTCATTTATCTATTTTAACTTCCAGTTTAATGCCAACATCTTTTCTACTGCGTATTGAGATGTCAAGCACAAATGTGTCACCTTTATGTTCAAATAACTTGTATTTATTTCAGTTTTGCCCTTGGCTTGGACATCACAGCAGGGAAAACCCTCTGATGTGAGATTGAAGGAGAAAAATGTGTTTCCGAGCAGGAGCATGAGTAAAGGTTTCCAGTTATTTTCTCACATATCCACATGAAATACAGAGATACAGTGAGATGCATGTTTGTAATGTCAACTTCAATCCCTTTCCCCATCCCACAGAAATCTTTATACACTCTCAGCTAACAGCATCTGCATTTTTAGCCATTATAAGTTTTTTTTTATTATTATTATTCACAATATTACCATAAATTTCTCTGTAAAATATTTAACCAAACATAACTGCAAATACAGTAATTACAGATGGGCTTCATTTTTATTCTTTCAGATGCATATTTGACATAAAAATGAACGTCCTCATGTATGATAGATGCCTAAAGTAGCTCAAAGTAAGCAGTGATGCTGATGTCGTGTCTCAGCAATGAAACTCTATACTCATCCTGTCGACAGTTTCAGTTAGATTTGAGTTATTGTTTTGCTCCTTATTTAGTCTCAGTTATAAATGGAAGTGTACTGTGAAAAACATACACTTCTGCAAGGTTTCACCTTGGAAGTTCCTGTAAATGGATCTAATGTTAGATGAGAATCACTGATTTGGTGGAAGTATTCTAATAATAATCTGGAGGATACAAGAACGATCTGACATCTATAGAACAGATGAAGAGTTATATTACTTACCCCCGGTTTCACAGACAAGGCTTAAGCTAGTCCTAGACTAAAATGCATGTTTGAGCTGCCTTAACTGAAAGCAACTTGTACTGACATATCTTATGTCACTGCCATTGTTTTATCTCAAGATGCTCACCAGTAATGTTTTGTGTACATTTATAAAAGTTACTAAAATATCCTAATTGAACTAAGGCCTAATCCTGGTTTAGGCTAAGCCCCGTCTGTGAAATCGGGCTTTAGTTGCCTGGTGGTTGAAGCAAAGGTCCTCCCTGCTGAAAAGGCCAGCTTAGTTTATGCTGGGTAGTGCTGGTTTGATGTAAGCATAGCTGTGCATCTCTCTATCTATATCTGGTCTATAATTCAAACTTTAAAGGGTTAGTTCACCCAAAAATGAAAATAATGTAATTAATTACTAACCCTCATGCCGTTCCACACCCGTAAGACCTTCGATAATCTTCGGAACACAAATTAAGATATTTTTGATGAAATCCAATGGCTCAGTGAGGCCTTCATAGGGAGCAATGACATTTCCTCTCTCAAGATCCTTAAAGGTACTAAAAACACATCTAAATTGTTCATGTGAGTACAGTGGTTCAATATTAATATTATAAAGCGATGAGAATATTTTTGGTGCGCCAAAAAAACAACAAAATAACGACTTATTTAGTGATGGCCGATTTCAAAACAATGCTTCAGGAAGCTTCGGAGCACAAATTAATCAGTGTATTCTTTCTTATTGTGATCTTATCATATGAATCAAGTGATTTAGTCCAAATTTTCTGAAAAGATTCAATGTCTTTATATGATGAACAGATTGAATTTAAGCTTTTATTCACATTTTGGCAGTGAGTTGGTGTTTGTTTGTTTATGGGGGTCATTCTCACATTGAATCAGTGTATCGAATCTACTGTTTGGAGCACCAAAGTCACGTGATTTCAGCAGTTTGGTGGTTTGACACACGATTTGAATCATGATTCGATACGCTAATTAATTTGTTCTCCTATGCTTCATGAAGCAATGTTTTGAAATCTGCCGTCAATAAATAAGTCGTTATTTTGTTTTCTTGGTGCACCAAAAATATTCTCGTCGCTTTATAATATTAATATTGAACCACTGAACTCACATGAACTGATTTAAATATGTTTTTAGTACCTTTATGGATTTTGAGAGAGGAAATGTCATTGCTCCCTATATCCTCACGGAGCCATCGGATTTCATCAAAAATATCTTAATTTGTGTTCCGAAGATTAACGAAGGTGTGGAACAGCATGAGGGTGAGTAATAAATGACATAATTTTCATTTTTGGGTGAACTAACCCTTTAAGGCTTTAAAAAACTTTTTAAAGGGGTCCTAAAATGCCCCTTTTAAGTCTCCAGTGTCCCCAGAATGTGTCTGTGAAGTTTCAGCTCAAAATACCCCTCAGATCATTTATTATAGGTTGTCAAATTTTCCCATTATTTGGGTGTGAGCAAAAACATGCTGTTTTGTGTGTGTCCCTTTAAATGCAAATGAGCTGCTGCTTTCCAGAAGAGGGCGAAACTTTAACAGCTCACCCTTCGGTTGTTCAACAACAAAGCTGGAGAATCTCACACAGCCAAAATAATGATTGTCAGTAACAGTGTTCAGTCTTACGTTGTTCAAAACGGAGTCGGACACTGATGGAGAGACTCAGGAAGAAGTTACGACTCATTGAATGCATCTGGACGTTTCTGAACGTTTAGTGGATACATTTATGTAGTTGCTGTGGAGTTGATTCAACTTATCAACTAGTATGTGCTGTTATGTTAATCTTGTAAATCCAGTGTTGAATTGACCCTCATTTGTGCAGCAGTCCTCGGTAAAATGACGACATGGTAACAACACTACAGCAACTCTTTCTCTTCTCTAAAGCAGCCCAACATGGCCTCACCCCCTTTGTTGCATGTTTTCGGGGGAAGGGTTTATGTAAATATTAGGGTTAGTGATGTCACTAGCCCAGGAAGAAGCTCTTTGTAGTCCCTACCAGCCATTTGTTGTAGTCCTTAAACAGAGAATTCTTTAAAAGAAAATATCTCCCTTTGCACAGAACTTTGATCGTAACTGTAACAGACGTTTTTTATGCTCTCATAGCAACATTACACACTAATTAAAGTTAAAAAAGTGAAATCATAATCAACAACCCCTTTAAAAAACTTTCAGATAGGGCTTTGCTTTGTATTTAAAGTTGGCACAAAACAGAAGTTGTGATTATTGTGATCTTATCATATGAATCAAGTGATTTAGTCCAAATTTTCTGAAAAGATTCAATGTCTTTATATGATGAACAGATTGAATTTAAGCTTTTATTCACATTTTGGCAGTGAGTTGGTGTTTGATTGTTTTGGGGGGTCATTCTCGCATTGAAGAGCAATATTCAGTGGATCACAGCTGCACGGGAGGCCAGAAAAGCTGTATTGAGTCTTACTCCTGCCACAAAGGCATAGCGTGTGAAAAATTCTGCAGATTGAATACAAGTCAGACAGCAGGCAGTGTTTTGGTTGTGCTCAAGGGGGCAAATGACGGATGAAGGCCAACAAGAAACGAGTGAGCTGTAATAATCTAGTGGAAAGATAACTAAGGCCTGGGTGAAGCAGGAATGAACAAAGGGCATCAGTTTTGAATTATGTCTTATCTGTGTTAGTACCGTCTAACTTGTCATTTTCACAGCCCCATCTTGTTAGAAATCCAATTACAGACATTAAAGGCACGTCTGCTGGCATACTTGCCTAAAATTCCCTCAGCCATACCCTGAGGTTTTTCAGTCATTTGGATTCAGATTAGGGTGCATGGAAACTATGGCAAGAAGTGAGGATAAACAAATATTGTATAGAAATGTGAATAAAATATATGTGCAACACAAAATATTGTCGGTTACCATCATGGTATAATGTTCATACCACAAGCTTCATGTACAACATGGCTCGGTATCTATGGAGCATACCAAAAAAATGGTTTAATCATGCCTTATTTATGAAGCAAGTGGTTTTGTTGGTTTGCTGACATGTTTGTTTGTTTGTCTTATACCCAAGGTGTTTGTTTTTTTCACTGGTGTGGCTGCTGTAAAGATGGTGAGGCTTTAGGACAGCAGTCCCTGTTCTATCTAAGCGTCTCGTCTTGCTGGAATACGGGGGAGGTTTGGACGTGTGAACGCACAGCACTGTGGGCCGTGATTCTGCTGAGAAAGGAAGAAGGAGAGGGGGATGAAAATATGTGTCAGTTTTAGAGTCTCAGATGAGTAATGCAACCATCTGCCTCTGCCTGTGAGTGTTTGCGTGCGCAATCTCGTATATGGACCATCAGATGCACAAACGCACACGTAAACACCTTGTTAGAGAAGTAGTTAAAGGAATAGTTAAACAAACAAACAAACAAACAAACAAACAAACAAAAAAGGGTTCCTCAAAGCACCATAAAAGTACGCCACAAGTCTTGAAGCCGCACAATATTGGCATACAGACACAGCCAGATCACTGAATCACTTGAATTTGAGAACCAGATCAGTGAACAAATTATCATCATGTGAAGAATTATTTTTCCAAAAAAAAAAAAAAAAAAACAGTTCACAAACTGGACTGAACAAATTTGACTGAACTGACTGGTTTGTTCAAGATTCAAAATTCAGTTCACTGATTCAATAAACCAGTTGATTTGGTTAAAAAATTCAGTTGAACAAATTGATTTGTTCAAGAATCGCAGTTCAGCTCACTGACCCAATGAACTCGTGATTTGGTTTGCAAATTGGATTGAACAGTTTATTTAAACAGATTAATCTGTTCAGGAATTAGAGTTCATCTTACAGACTAAATGACTCATTTGATTTGTATCACAAATTGGATTAAGCAGTTCATTTTAATGGACTGATTTGTTCAAGAATTGGAAATTCATCCCACTGGCTCATGTTGATTTGGTTAACAAATTCGATTAAATGATTCAGTTTAACAGACTGATTTGTTCAAAAATCCAGTTTAGTTTATAGTCAATTAAACTAAAAAATTGATTGAACTATTCAATTGATTGAACTGAGTTCACCTCAATGACTTAATAAATCGGTTGATATGGTTAACAAATTGGATTAAGCAGTTCGACTGAAATGACTAATTTGTTCAAGAATCAGAATTCAGCTCACTGATTCAAGGAATCAACTGATTTGGTTCACAAATTGGATTGAATGATTCAGTTAAACAGACTGATTTGTTCAAAAAATTTAGTTCAGTTTACTGACTTATTAAAACTGTTGATTTGTTTAAAAAATGGATTGAACTATTCAATTACTCAGACTGATTTGTTCAAAAATTAGAGCTCACTGACTTAATGAATCGGCTGATTTGTTTCGCAAATTGGATAGAACAGCTCAGTTAGACACTGATTTGTTCAAGAATCAGAAATCAGCTCACTGACTCAATGAATCATTGATTTGGTTCACACATTGGATTGAGTGATTCAGATGAGCAGTCTGATTTGTTCAAGAATCAAAGTTCAAGTCACATTGACTCACTGAACCAGTTAACTTGGTTCACAAACTGATTTGTTCAACTGAGAATGCGCGATTTAGGCGGGGACCATAATGATGGTTTTGTCCAAACCCCAAGAATCACTAACTGCAGCCCTGATTTGATGTAACACGAAAAGAAAAACAATTTCTAAAGAGAGAGAGAGAAAAAAAATCCATCTTCTGAGTCCAGCATGTTATAGAGGGGTCAGATGCAACTTGGCAGGGTGTAGCTCTGTTTCTGTGCTGAAATGTGCTGTGCTAGTCATTCAGCTGAATGCTCGCTCTGCTCTATTTGGTTTTGCATCCCTTCCTGACTGTTTTCCCTCCAAAGAGAGTGAGAGAAGAGTATCTCCGTGTTCGAATGAGTGTCAAGACAGTTTGACCTCAGGCTAGAAAGGTCATGGTCGTGGAAACAGAGTAAGCATTTTATGTGCTATTGTGAAAGCCTGGAGGTCATTACAATCTTCCACTCTCAGGGAAAACCTGTACACACACAAATATAAACAAACAGCCGGCCCATATGCTGTCACAGCTGAAAATAACAAACACTTTCACACCATGCATATGGACGCTTCTCAGGGTTAAACCCACCGGACTTCCTTTTTATGGATGGATATTATTAATCTTGCTGATCTACTATTCCCAACACACAAGAAAACTTCAAAAGCTAGCATATTTCACATGAAAGACAACCCGCAATTTCAACAGACTCAACGAATCAGTTCCACATGAAACAATCTGATAGCTTTGAATATGAGAATAATCCAGATGAGATGAACTTGCAGACTTGAAACGGCAACCATATGGTGGCACTAAATTCAGCAAGTAGACACATCCACTGTTCAGCTCTGAGAAACAGTGTTTGATGTGGTGTGTTAATAATTGTTTCCCTTCTTTGCTCACTTCATCTCCTTTCATTTTTCCTACACATCTATTTTCCTCGTCTACCTATAGCCTTTGATTCTGTAAAGCTTGCTGATTAGTTTGGAATGGATACCCTGTTTAGTTGAACTCCTTTGAGATATATCAGTGTCACATGATCCTTCAGAAGAAATTCTAAAATGCTGATTTGCCGCTTTAGATGCATTTAATGTTATTTATTATTATTATCAATGTTGACAGCAGATGTGCTGAATTTTGTGGAAACCATTATGCAATTTTCAGGATTCTTCAATAAATAGAAAGCTCTAAAGAACAGCATTTATTTGAAATAGATTTTTTTGTAATAATATTTACTGTCACTTTTGATACATTTAATGCATTCTTGCTAAATAAAAATATTAATTTATTTTTAAAAAAAATCAAACCTAATAAAAATGTCATTAAAATCATATGTTGCTCCTCATTTGGAGATCAAATAAAAAAAAAAAGAGAAATGAATGTACTATTTAGTTCTATAATGTTTTTTTTTATTTTAAAATTTGTATTTTTAGGGGATTTATGGTGCTAAATTATATTTATGCAGTAGTTATAATCCAATAATTCTCTTTTTTGAGCATGAAATTTCCAGCTTAAACTGTCATGTCTTGAATGCTTTGGAGACTGAAGTTTGGTCTCTTTTTAAAGAAGACAATTGGTGAATTATTGCTGAAGTGAAAAAAAGTTTAAAAAAGTGAACAAAGAAAGTTATAGAAGTTCAAATGTATTGTTATGAAAAGTTTGTTTGGACGCAGTACCAAACGTTTCCACTAAATGAAGTTAGTTTCCCATTCATTTCCAATGCGGTTATTTTTGACCACGGGGAGTACCAGTGCAAAAGTCATTACCAAGGTTTGTACTACTCCGAAGAAGTTTTTTTTTTTTTTTTTTTTGGGTCAAAAATAACCGAGGAGCACCAGAGGGTTAAGATTTTGGTTATTAAACTTTTTTGTCATTTTTGGAGTATAAGAGCATCTGTCCCTCTTCACTTTTATTATATGGAATAGAGCAGCATACACTTCTACAAGTTTGGAATGGCATCAGTAAACAAAGAATTTTTTTTTTTTTTTTTTTTTTTACTATCCCTTTAGGTAAGTCTCCATTTAAAGGTTCCATCGAACGTTTTTTTTTACAAGATGTAATATAAGTCTAAGGTGTCCCTTGAATGTGTCTGTGAAGTTTCAGCTCAAAGTACCCCATAGATGTTTTTTGATTAATTTTTTTAACTGCCTATTTTGGGGCATAATTAGAAATGCGCCGATTCATGTTGCGGCCCCTTTAAATGCTCACGCTCCCCGCCCACGTAGCTTGCGCTTGCCTTAAACAGTGCATAAACAAAGTTTACACTGCTAATATAACCCTCAAAATGGATCTTTACAAAGTGTTCGTCATGCATACTGCATGCATGCGTCGGATTATCTGAGTATTGTATTTATTTGGATGTTTACATTTGATTCTGAATGAATTTGATGCTGTGATCCATGGCTAATGGCTAATGCTACACTGTTGGAGAGATTTATAAAGAATGAAGTTGTGTTTATGAATTATACAGACTGCAAGTGTTTAATAATGAAAATAATGACGGTTCTTGTCGCCGTGAATACAATAAGAAACAATGGTAACTTTAACCACATTTAACAGTACATTAGCAACATGCTAATGAAACATAAAATTATAAAAGAATACCTATTTTTGTATTCATTTTTTGTATAAATTGTATAGGTCGCAAACGACCCGAGGTGTATATGAGTGTACTTATATTTTTTTCTGCACAACAATAATTGAATCTTAGATGACAGAATAAGTGCAATTCACCTTTATTCCACAAGGTGACAATGTCTGCTACACAATGCTGAAATGACAACTCATTTAGACAGAAAACAAAATATTAAGAAAAACATGAAATATCTCAGCGATTTACTGCAGAGCAAGTACTGAACGCAGTCAAATATGACTGTCACTGTATGGATCTGGTAAAGCTGTTAGCGATCGAAATATTGATTTTGAAAATGTTGAAAATTATATAGTTTTGAGAATACGTTTTAGATCGCGAATGGGCTCATATTCGTGACCTCAAACATAAAACTAGCCCATTATTTGCTGAATTTACTGGGAAATGAGCTCTTACGAGGACAGTGATGAAACATCTACTCAAACCGAGCCCTTTCAAGCTCCAAAAGGTAACAAAATACGATTTATTTTATTCTTCTGTAATTGTTACTCTAATATCAGAGGAGTTTTATATTATTGTGACAGGTAGATTGTGTTATTGTGTTAGATATAGATCCGGGTCGATAAAGACCCGAATATGTAAGAATGATTGGTGAAACAGTCATGCATTTAAGGGTTAAACAAATGAGATTTATATAAGAAGGAGGAAACAATGGAGTTTGAGACTCACTGTATGTCATTTCCATGTACTGAACTCTTGTTATTCAACTATGCCAATATAAATTCAATTTTTAATTGTAGGGCACCTTTAACTCACTGTCGTCTAGGTGAAACAACTTAGCAGATCTTAAAAGATCTTATAAATGATTCATAATTTAGAAGAATGATGCTGTTTCATTTGACCATAAAACAACTCGATAAATGTGAGAACAAGGAGACTCTTTTAAAAAATCTGTTCTGTCTACCTTTAGCTCTTCAGGAGGGATTTTCTCGCCCTGTTCTCTCCTATTCTTGGTGTTCGGTGAGTGATGGATGCAGTGAGAGGCTGGTATGGAACCTTTCCACACCTTTAATTAACAATATCTTTAACAGGATCAGTCAGCTAAAGCGAATTCACAGGATGCTGCTATTATACTGCATGTGTGCAATTCCTTAACCTTCAAAACACAAGCTCTAGCACCTCTCACAATTCCACATCCACTTCCATCTCATAGACATGCAGTAGAAAAAAGAAAACTTTTCATGCTTCTCTAAATTTGATCATTTAGAAACCTCTGTGTAAGGTTATTTGACTGTGACCTACGCTTTTGGTTTTTCGGACGTGGACATTTTATCTAATGAGAAGCTAGTCTGCAATTCACAAAGCTCTTAATGGAAATTGGTCTGTTCATTGAGTGAAACTGTGAAGATGATATCAGGTTCCTCCTACTTTAATGCAGCAGTCCAAGGGAAATTAGGTAGTTGTCCAGAAGCACAGTGCAGAAATAAAGATCAAGAGAGAGTGTTTTTAAAATATTAAAGGGATACCCCATTGAAAAATCCCTGAATTTGTGTTGGTCCAGTCTGGTTTATGCTGGTTAGAGCTGGTATAGTGCTGGTCTGAGCTAGTCCCAAAACATACATTATGCTGGTGACCAGCAATACTGAATTTTTCAACAGGGCAGTTCATCCAAAAATTAAAATTCCTCATGTTGCTTTATATGACTTTCTTTCTTCCGTGGAACACAAGAAGAGACATTTTGAAGAATGTTTACACTACTGTCCAATAAAAATGGATGTGGATCAGGTATTGTCACATTCAAAAAAGCATCATAAAATGATTTCATTCACTTTGTGCACTATATTCAAAGTCTTCTGAAGCCATATGATAGCTCTATGTGAGCAACAGATTTTAACTGTTATTCAAATTCTACATTATGGTATAAAAACTCCTTTGAATGATTTCTGAAGGATCACGTGACACTGCTAAAAATTCAGCTTTGCCATCAGGAATGAATTACATAAAAAAAAAAAAAAAAAAAAAAAAAATTAAAATAGAAAACATTTATTTAAAATAATATTTTGTTATATTTTTTTTTTTGTTTTTACTGTATTGGTGAGCATAAAGGCCTGTTCACACCAAAAGTGATAACTATAAGGATAACTATAACAATAACTATATTTGCGTCCACACTAATGAACGATAACGGTCTGTTTATTCTAATCTCACCAGCTGCGGTTTTAAAGGTCCCGTTCTTCGTGATCCCATGTTTCAAACTTTAGTTAGTGTGTAATGTTGTTGTTAGAGTATAAATAAAATCTGTAAAATTTTAAAGCTCAAAGTTCAATGCCAAGCGAGATATTTTATTTAACAGAAGTCGCCTACATCGAACGGCCAGTTTGGACTACATCCCTCTACTTCCTTCTTTAATGACGTCACTAAAACAGTTTTTTGACTAACCTCCGCCCACAGGAATACACAAGAGTTGCGTTTGTAGAGTGTGTTTGTTGCCATGTCGTCGAAACGCTGTTATTTTCATCCCGCAGTCCAATCACCGGGTCTGATTCTGGCTCAAATTGATAGGGTAAAATTAAAGACATGTTTACAATAACACTGAGCGCATGCATCTCCACGTTATGGTAAGAGGCGTGACCTTTCCGGGACCTTTCCGCTAAGCTGTTGTCGAATCACAACACAGGAACCGCTGGCACAATCAGAACTCGTTACGTATTTCTGAAGGAGGGACTTCATAGAACAAGGAAGTCATCAGCACGTTTTTATGACAGTGGAAACAGCGGTATACAGATAAGTAAATGATGTGAAAAATACTGTGTTTTTTTACACGCGAAACATGAACACATGTTATATTGCACACTATAAACACAATCAAAGC
Source organism: Chanodichthys erythropterus (assembly GCF_024489055.1). Taxonomy (NCBI): domain Eukaryota; kingdom Metazoa; phylum Chordata; class Actinopteri; order Cypriniformes; family Xenocyprididae; genus Chanodichthys; species Chanodichthys erythropterus. The sequence goes on along the minus strand of NC_090222.1, from coordinate 22,206,492 downwards.
TTCAAAAAAACACGAAAAACGGGACCTTTAAAGTGTACATGTTTTTGCTGTTCTTGTTGCATTTACATGGCTTCAACCAGCAGATGTCACATGCTACACTCTAAAAAATGCTGGGTTGTTTCAACCCAAGTTTGGGTCAAAAATGGACAAAATTTTTAAATGCATTTTTTAACCCAACAGTTGGGTTTGTCCATATTTAACCCAAATTTGGGTTGAAACAACCCAGCATTTTTTAGAGTGTATGTTTCGAGTGAACCAGTGTAATCGATACAATCTAACAGTAAACTTAGCTGATGATGTCAATATATATGGTGGAATAAAAACAACGCCTAGTCTTTTTCACTGCAACTTCAAAGCTGAAGAAGCAAGACAACATGTTGTCGAAACTAGCGCTGGATACCTGAGGTAATTTTATGTTACAGTTTGCTAGCCTGGAATAATGATCTCATCATTCATAGGCTACTTCTCACCATTTATTCCAAGGGTAGGGTTTTCCATATATCCATTTTCTATAAAGTATCCTTGAAAAGGGGCTTTTACTTGTCAAACAGTGGTGGCTTTTTCTGGACCTCAGCGATTAACTTCTCCACAATGACATCTGCCATTTTAAATTTGCGAGCCCTTAAAGGTGCCCAATAACATGTTTTCAAAAGATGTAATATAAGTCTTAGGTGTCCCCTGAATGTGTCTGTGAGGTTTCAGCTCAAAATACCTCATAGATTTTTTTTTTATTAATTTTTTTAACTGCCTATTTTAGGCATCATTATAAACGCGCCGATTTATGCAGCGCGGCCCCTTTAAATCTCGTGCTCTCCGCCCACGGAGCTCGTGCTTGCCTTAAACAGCTATAAACAAAGTTCACACAGCTAATATAACCCTCAAAATGGATCTTTACAAAGTGTTCGTCATGCAGCATGTCTAATCGCGTAAGTACAGTGTTTAATTGGATGTTTACATTGATTCTGAATGAGTTTGAGGCTGTGCTCCATGGCTAACGTCTAATGCTACTCTGTTGGAGAGATTTATAAAGAATGAAGTTGTGTTTATGAATTATACAGACTGCAAGTGTTTAAAAAATGAAAATAACGACAGCTCTTGTCTCTGTGAATACAGTAAGAAACGATGGTAACTTTAACCACATTTAACAGTACATTAGCAACATGCTAACGAAACATTTAGAAAGACAATTTACAAATATCACTAAAAATATCATGATATCATGGATCATGTCAGTTATTATTGCTCCAGCTGCCATTTTTTGCTATTGTTCTTGTTTGCTTACCTAGTCTGATGATTCAGCTCTGCACAGATCCAGACGTTCTGCCCTTGTCTAATGCCTTCCATAATGTTGGGAACATGGGCTGGCATATGCAAATATTGGGGTGTGTACACCCCGACTGTTACGTAACAGTCGGTGTTATGTTGAGATTCGCCTGTTCTTCAGAGGTCTTTTAAACAAGTGAGATTTATATAAGAAGGAGGAAACAATGGAGTTTGAGACTCACTGTATGTCATTTCCATGTACTGAACTCTTGTTATTCAACTATGCCGAGGTAAATTCAATTTTTGAATCTAGGGCAGCTTTAAATTAGAATGGATTCTGATTGGCTGTCAGCGTTATATTGTTCAACAGCTGGGAAAAAATAATTCTGAAAGTGATATTGTATCTCTTTATCGTTATCATTATAGCTGTGGTGTAGACAGTGATATTCTTTTATATTTAGAATGATCTTTAAAACTATATCTTTATCGTTATCTTTCTTGGTGTGAACGTGCCTTCTTTCAAAAACGCACAAATCTTACCAACCCCAAACTTTGGAACGGTCTAAATAAAATGTGTTATTTGCATGAGTAAGGTTAACTGGGTTCACAAGCGAGGAAAACAAATGCATTCAAGTCACTCCTGACGAGGACAACAGTCAGAGGTTATGAGCAGTTGCGCACAGCAGGATGAGGAAGAAGACAAGGAAGCAATGTTGTCTCATGGCAGCAGGTGGAAAAATCTCCTGGAGGGTTTCTTACAACACTGTGGTAGAATAAATCAGTTTTAAATGTACTGATCATTATAGAGAAGAACTGTGTTTGTAATGTTCAGTTTCATCATCTTCTGCCACTTCCTCCAGGGAGTCCAGTGCTAGACCATTATGACACATATCCTTCCTCAGGTATACAGTATGAAACACCTCCACATTATTATCTCATAGAACAATCACCGTAAACGGGTCTCTTGCAACAAGATCTCTTTTCTTATGACAAATTTACTGGCGAGAGGGCGGGACAACCTGTCACTCACATGAGATCACAGCAACAATGATCCAATCAGTTACTGATGGATAAAATCAAGTCCCGCCCTACATTTTTTCTTTATCGAGTTAATAATTCCACTTTGATATACATCACAATAAGAAAGAAAAATATCACAACTTCTGTTTCATGACGACATTACTTGAATGTGAATATGCTAATTTAAATGCATATAATCATTCAAATATACTTAAATAATATTTAGATATTAATTTTGTAATATGATATTATTATTAATATTAATGATTAAAAAATAATATTCATTTAAAGTAAATAATAAAATATCCTGATCTCAGTTTTCTGGTAAAATTTGGTAGATACTGTAATATTGTCGATCTCAACTAAAATTATAATCAGCTGAAGTTTTAATAGTTGTTATGATCTGTCTACAAACAACAGCTTTCAAAATAAATTTGAAATTATTAAAACTTCTGCTTTCTCAATGTCATTTTAGTGGTCTGTGATCCAGGATAAATACCCCCCCACCCCCCTCTGTGTGATCCAGGATAAATACCCCTCTCTCTCTCTCTCTCACACACACACACACACACACACACGCATAGCTTTCTGCTTCTGATGACAAGTGGAGCCAGTTTGCGATGTCATCCATTCAGGCAAGGTGAAGCCTCCTGGGGAGAATTGGACTGTGCATTGCATAATTCACTACAAGATGCTCAAAACTGATAAAAGATTAATGTTTATAGAGTCTTTGTGGAGGCAAACAAAAAGGAGTGACGTCAAAAGAAAAGCGTACACTTAGATTTGGAACACAGATAAAGTAGTATGAAAAAACTCAGAAGACAATTATAGTGCTCAAAGGTCAAAGCTTAGGAGATATTTCTTCTTCTTCTACGGCATGTTAGGAGAAATAAAAATATAAAATGAGACTATTGTTGTCACACAGTATTAATTTGCATATACTCTATATAATTTGGTCTTGAAAGAATTTGATGAGAAATGTTTACATTTGAGGTCTGAGAAGGGCTAAAGCAATGCAATAGAGAAATTAAAGATCTTCTTTTGAGATTTGTTTGTGTTATTTATTTTATTTTATTTTTTTACAGAGTACTACTAAATTTTGAGCGGAGGATAATGGCTTTAGAAACACAGCAAGCAGTCAATAAAAAAAAGAAAGCAAATGCATCAATATCTTTTTAGTAGCATTCTTGCTGTTAGAATCAAAGCTTTTTTATGAGAAATAGACAGTGTATAATCCTAATAGCCAATCGAAACCTCTGCAGTGAGTCCCATTCATAGATGAATATGATTCAGCATTGTGTCCCTGGGCATCATCAAACCAATCAGGGAACCCAGCAGACCATGTTTATAAGCTACCAATCAGACATGCCTCGCCAGCAGCTCTAACCCCTCAGTCGCTGTGATTTTGCCAAGCACAACATGTTCCAACATCTTTTGTTGATCCTGGAACAACATTCCTGTCCAAAAATATAGTCCAAACCCTATCCCACCACTAAATCTAACCCTACCCCACCCCTAAACCTAACCCTACCCATAGCTTATCCCTAAAATCAGAGGGAAATGATAGGTGAATAAGAATGGTGTAGATAGAAGACCCTAACCCTTGTTTAAACTTAAGCTTAAACTTGACATTAACTGTAAAGCTGTCCTTTAAATCAGATTGGTTAATTGGAATGTTGTTCCAGGATCAACAAGGATGCTGATCCAGGCACATGTTCTACTTGGTGAAATCACGTTCACCCTACCCCCTCCTCTTTCGTGCCTCTTTGACCTGCCAATCAGAGCCCCCCACTAATGATCCTCACATTAATGAAATCATCTACCTGTGCAATTCCACAGCAAGCCATTTTTGCTGCATCACAGGCACTCTAATTACATAGACATGATTCAGTAAACACCTTCAACAAGAGTGTCCCAAAATATAATTCAAAAGGATGATTTCTTCATAGTGTTGCAGCACGAGAAACCGGGCCAGGAAAATGTAGAGGTAACAGGAGCATTGATGTAGGCCTATAATTTGTGGTGGGTTAAATGACAGCCAACAGTACCCTTACTTGATAGGCGTGGTGTATGCCGGAAAGTATAGCAATCAATGTCATTCTCGCATGAAGAAGAAAGCGACACAGTAAACAACAATGGATGACATACAGCAGATCTTGTTCTTGCTTTTCGGCATGTGGCTGTTTGTCACAACTTTAAAAAATGGCACCTCTTGTGTTGTCATTCCCTTTGTAGCAGGCGCAAGTTCTCTGTCACCCAATCAACGCTCTGCAGTGAGTCTAGCTCCACAAAAGAGTGGTACGGTTGGGAATTAGGGTACCATTCACAACTTCTGACAATAGAAAAGGCAAAAATTGCATACCGTACTGAACTGTACTGTATCGCACTGCTGGGTGGAAATGAGGCATAATTCTTGAAGGAATGACTCTTGTGAGTCTGCTCTTTTTAAAGAGGAACTATAATGCCACTTTTACAAGATGTAATATAAGTCTCCAGTGTCCCCAGAATGTGCCTGGGAAGTTTCAGCTCAAAATACCCCACAGATCATTTATTACAGCTTGTCAATTTTGCCCCTATTTTGGTGTGAGCAAAAACATGCAGTTTTTGTGTGTGTCCCTTTAAATGCAAATGAGCTGCTGCTCCCGGCCCACTTTCCAGAAGAGGGTGGAGCTTTAACAGCTTGCACTTTGGTTGCTCAACAACAACAAAGCTGGAGAATCTCACGCAGCCAAAATGATGATTGTTAGTAACGGTGTTCAGCCTTACATTGTTCAAACCAGAGACTGATGGAGAGACATTTAGAATTTAGAATTTTTTAACATTTAGAATGCATCTGGACGTTTCTGAATGGTTAGTGGATACATTTATGTAGTTACTGTGGAGTTGATTCAACTCATCAACTAGCATGTGCCGTCATGTTAATCTTTTGTGCACATCCAGCATTAAATTGACCCTTGCTTGTGAAGCAGTCCAGAAGAAATGTAAACAGAAATGTATTTATAATAAATAATGATCTCATCATTAATTGTGTACCGTACTGTACTGTACTGTACTAAACCATACCACTTGGTGGAAATGAGCCATAATTACCATTCCTAACCACGTGACTAACCGGCCATCCTTAAAATACCAGTAAAGTTCTGCTTCAGCTATGTTTTTGGGATAAAATTTGTTGCATATTGATGTGTTTGCTTGTTCTCATTGCCTTTCTTGGCTTTTTCACTAATGTTTTAATGTTTCTTAATAATTGCTGTGCTCATCAACACTCGGATCCAAGTCAAGTAAGGCGTGCATTAATTTAGCAAATTATTACATTACAATCTGTCCAAAGGATACAAATTATTGGCAGACATGGTGAACACACAAGAACTAATAAAATTATTATTGAATAACTATTATTCAAGATTGTATTGGACACTTTATGTGTAGGGCTGCCAATGTGTAATTTCAGCCTTTCAGTTCACTTTACTTCCTCTGCAAGAGTGTATGTGTGGGACTGAATCAGGGCTGATTAGATGGGCGTTTTTGCTGTGTTTACGAAGGCCCATCCAGATTGATCAGGTCCACAGAGTGTCTGAGCAGGCCACCCATAGGGACGCATGGTAGCGTATGGGCACACGTTGTGATGTGAGAAAAAAAAAAAACCTGGTCAGGATTCCCAGAGCCTCTTCATAAACCCAGGGAGCGACAGGAAATCCATTTCTGTCGCATGCAATTATAGCCATGCTGATTCTGTGAAAAAAAGCTCCTTTTTTATTTATCATCAAGGCCATGGAAGAGCTGAGGTGGTCCGTACCCTGACAGCCAGGTTCATGGGGCAATCCAATTGCTTCTCACTGAAGCACGCCATCACGATGACACATTCACACTACTGCGCTCGTATGTGTACACAGAAACCCACATACACAGTCTCCACACTGTCACAAGTAAGACATAAATACAAGCAGTTTCTTGACAATAATACATGCACACACAATCTGGTCAAGGAAGCATATTAAACTGGATTCAATTATAAAGAAGGACTCAAAATCTGGTGTGTCCGCTGCCCCTGTGGCGATATTGGCCAATTATTTTATGGTTAAATTTGCCTCTCTAAAGGCAGGGACACACCAAGCCGACAATTGGCCGTCGGGCAGTTTTTGTTTTCTCAGAGTGTTTCGCACCGCCGGCTGAAGTTGGTCCTCATCTGCTATTTTTCGGCAGATTCAACATGTCAACTCGTCGGCCCATCGGGCCATCTGATCATTCTGATTGGCTTAGGTGGCTACTGCCACCTGCTGGTTCGGAAAGGCATTTCATCTTACGCAGGCGCAGAACGGACGTGCTACTTGGCCGTCGGCTGTTGAGCGTCGGTTTGGTGTGTCAGGGCAAGTTTGGACACAGACGCTGCCGACGTGAGCCAACCCCACAGTCTGCTTTCGTCATCACTAGTTCGTCGGCTTGGTGTGTTCCTGTCTTAAAGCTATTTAATCAAGTGGAAAATATACAGACTTTTTAAAGTCTCACAGAGGGATTAAATGTATCCAAATGTAGATTGTGTTTCAGTGACTCTGATTACATCATTACACCAGTAGGAGGAGACCGGTGACTGTTTTTATGAGAAAGTGAGTCACTGAATCACTCATTCAACCTATTTGTTCAAACACAATGATTAAAGGGTTAGTTAACTCAAAAATTAAAAATTACTCATCCTTATGTAGTTCCAACCCCATAAGACTTTCGTTCATCTACAGTCCACGCAACTACCAATTTGACCAAAAATTGATCAGCGAGCATAAACAGAAGTTCAACCATACATGCTTGACACACGAGAACAAACCTCACTGGTTTTTGCGGAAGCTCAAGCGTACTGAGTAACACGAGAATGATGTGTGTGTTGATGAATGTTCATATGTGAATATAAGCCTAAATTAAATCCTAAAATAAATCTGTTCATCATAAAGCAACCGAGTCTCTTCAGAAAATATGGACTAAACCACTTAATCCATACATATGGATTAGTTTACAATCTCTTCAAAAGTGGTAGTTGCGCATGGACAGAATTTTCTCAAGATTTTATTAAAATATCTTAACTTGTGTTTCGAAGATGAACGGATTTGGAACGTCATGAGGGTGAGTAATTAATGACAGAATTTTCATTTTTGGGTGCACTGACCCTTTAACTACAAAAAAATGCTTGTTCTTTAAGGAACAAAACAAGTAACTTTCAACTTTCAGTCAACTGATTCATTCAAACACACTGATTCATTGAAGTTTTTATGAGTGAGTTGTTGAATCATTCAGTGATTTGATTCATTCAAAAACACTCTTACATTATTTTATTTATTGTATTTTATTTTATGATGGTGATGATGACGATACTGTATTTACTGATAATAATGATAATAATAACTTTGAGGCTGAGAATAAAACATTTTTTTGTTTGTCCCTTGGCTGTGATTAGTCAGACATATCGTTCCAAATGAAGAGTTTGGTTCCAAAACGCGATAAACGCCATTTTCAAAAAAATTGAGTTTCCGCCAAAATCAGTATTGTATCTGGTCGGTATTGAAAAGTCATTTATTAATTTTGCGCAAAATGCGATATCCGTTGTGTTATTCTGTCATGTTTTCTCCCTTTCTTTCCAAAACGCGACAAACGCCAGTCTCACTTCTCTGCAGAACGCGATATATCCGCTCAACCAATCACAGCGCACCATTCCATGCACTGTAAACAGTAATGGCGGCGCTCTGAATACACCCCGCATCCTTTATCTACTTTGTACTTTGTGATCAACAAAAACAGAAAAATTAATAATTTCGATGAACATTGCTGAACCTGTGGTGCTTTCTGCGGTGGGGAAGAAACGCAAGCCATCGAAATCATTTACGTGAGGAGATTAAGAAGGCGAGGCACTCGAGTCGGGAGGAGGAAAAATGCCGGCTGTTGCTTGTTTCACGACAGCATCAAACTTCTATCACGCTCCCTAAACTGAACTGTTTATTTTAACCATGCGGTGACGCCAGATACGCCTTGATCGGTAATGACAAACAGAGACATAATTCATTTATAAGATTAACAAGATGACTCGTTGAATTCATTTTGGGAGCGATGACTGAATGTATTTTTAGTCAAATGCATGTACATACGATTAGTATTGACAAAGTTCAGAGGCTGTCATATATGTGAATTAACTTACTTTCAATATGAAAAATAACTTTTATATTGATGGATTAATTGCATTTTGAAAAAAAAAAAAAAATCAAAACAAAAAAACGTGTCATGCATTTATTGCATTTTGGGGAAAAAATAATAAATTTTTATAATAAACCTTTGAAAATCAAAATCTAGATTTGAATTTTTAATGTTTTTATAACCAAAAGATGCTATGTGAAAGTTTGAAACAGAAAAGAGTGGTTTTCATTTTGCCAATTTCTTGGTAAAGAAAACACCTTTTTACTCAAATTAATCAAAATGGATTTATAGCGTTTTGGAACCAAACTCTTCAAATATAGTGTCACAGTGTTTACACTTTTGTCTTTCTTACAGTTGGCCTAATGGTTCTCTCTGCATATTAACTGGAACAGGAAAACCTTTTATTACTTAAAATAAATTACTCGTATCACCTTCAAACAGGTATTAACCATGGCGGACAAACTAAAGACAGATTATACTCTATTGCTCAGTTAAGGACTATTTATAGTTAAGCTCATGTTAAATTATCTCACCAATAGTAACACGCGCTGTCTGGGCTGAATCATGAAGTCATCTTCTTTAACTCAAGACTGTACCCCCGGCCGGGCAGATTCCATGCCGAGCAGGAAGCAGAAAACAGCCCAGATGACATACATTTTCCCCAGTCCCTTTGCCAACCCCCCTTCTCAGTTAGTCACACACCACCACGCCAACACTGCCTCTGGCACACAGGAGCTGGAGCAGTACCAAATGATTATATACGCTTATTTTCATACAAACTCACACACACACACACATATTGTCCCTCTCTCACGTACACCCGTAGACAGGGAGACTGTCACATTGAATGTGACGCAGCATTATCATTAACATGCAATATAGCTGAGGGAGGGATGTATCAATTATATGGAAATATCATAAATGAATTCCGTGTTGTGCACACAATAGTCTCACTTGCTGACCATGTTTTATGCGCACGGCCTCTTGTTACCGATTGCACCTGGTTTGCCAGAAGAGAAGCAGGAAAAAAATCCACCCAGCCTAATTAATGTACCGTGTCAGTAAAGCCTCTTTGCTTGTAGCCTGAAATCTTTCACTGCTTAATACAGGATAATTATGCTGAATTCTCCCTCTCTAATAAAGAAGAATGCTTTGAAAGCACTGGCAGGCTGAGCATCAGCCCCTCTGATGAGAGAATAAGAGATATCTGTGTAATTATTCACTTCTCTTTGTGCAAATGGCAAGATTACTGTACCGATCAGACTAATGCACCTGAACATACAGTACAGATATACATGAGTACAATACACAAAAGATTGTGCTACAAATGCTCACACCTGTGCAGATGCACACACCGGGGTAAGAGGTGCCAATTTGGAGTGGAGCGAGGTTTTGCCTTTTTGTGTGATTTTGTCTGGGGCAAGGAGCATTTAAAATAAAAATCAAAACATCTGTGTTTGATTATGCCGTCTCTCTCAAAAACTGCTCAATCTTGAAATATGTCAGCAAAAAAATAGCACAGTGATAATATTAATGATGGCACAAAGCAAAGCTGGAGCAAAGAAAACGGTCCTCTGGCAAATTTGGTAAATTATACTTGACATCGACCTCTTGATTATTGAACGACTCTATAAATGCAATATCTATCTAATACTATTAGATAGACTGAAATACAATATACTTTGTGAAATATTTTTGGAAAGATTACGTGTTTAAAACACAAAAATTTTGTGACAATTAATCATGGATAAATGTGAAGGGGATGATTTTGTTAAGAACAACATGACAGTATTTCTTTTCATTAATTAAACAATATCTGAGTTACCTCAATATCTTCCTTCACAACTGCACAGAAATTGCACAAACAAGATTTTGTCTAGACTTTTTGTAGGCCAACCTAGAAGTTAGTATCACCTTGGCTCCCTTGACAAAAACCAATAGGATTTTTCCATTAGCTTTTGGATTACTGTAGTAGAACATAAGTGCTCTCACCAACAAAAGTTTGTGCTTACACATTTTGTAATCTTCACAAGCAAACATTTATGAAGTTGTGAAGGATAAATACAACTGGCAGTAGTAAAGTTAGTCTATAAATTAACTATGGTCCACAGTCGGATGGCATCAGTTTCTGATAACTTTTTTTTTTTTTTAAATCCAGGTTGGAATGTTTGAGTTAGAACAGCTTGTAACACTTTTTTTTTTTCAATGTTCCACTTTAGACATTCTACTAACCCAAACCCTAACAGTCTACTAATATTATAATAAGAGTTAGTTGACATTTTACAAGAGCACTACTTATTCGCTCTACTAAGAGCACAAGTATAAAAATGAGGCTGTAAATGCGAACTAGTGAGTTGATGAATTTACCTGTTAAACGCTTTGACATTTAATGTCCCAAAAACCTCTTTAGTCCCATTTAGAGTGGGGTTTTACTGATGCAGTTTATACCACAAAATAAAATGGGAAGCTTGTGTTAACCACAGACCTTGTTTCAAGCATTTAATCAAATGAAACCAGAAGTTCAAAAAGTATTTGCCCTCAGAGTGAGAAATGGAAAACCTGGCATGAAGTCAGAGCGTTGCTTCACTCTTAAAAATAAAGGTTCTTTATTGAAATCTATGGTACCTTTAACATCCATAGAATCTTTCTATTAAACAAAATGTTCTTTAGTGCAAAAAGACTTTTCATTGTGAAAAAAATTATTCTTTCGAACCTTTTACTGAAAGGTTCTTTGGGGAACCAAAACTGCTCTTCTATGACATTGCATGGGATTTAAAGAGTATTTAATAGCAGTTTATAAACTGCAAATTATATAGGCTCCATGAACAACATGAATGCCATGTTATGTTCAATGTCTTTGTGTTTTAATCAAATAACCATGAAATCTAGTCTGACTGTTTTACTAAGTGAAAGTGTCACTTCCCTGGATTTTCTCAGCACCAACCTCTCCACGCCCCGACAGGTCTATCCCCACTCCTGCTAGGTGAGAAGGAGATGACAAAGAAACAGAAATTGAAGTTTCTCAGCAGGTGGGAGCCCACACAGCCACGCTTTGACACTTGTCTGCAGGCTAAATATAACCGCTTGTTAGCTGAGCATAGATATATCGATCCTTTGGGCTCCTGGCACCTGTCAGGGTGCTTTCTTTCTTCACGTGGCTGACGTGTCGCCCTTTGCCCAGTCACTCTTATTCACTGTGTGTTTATTGTATGGTCCTTCCCCAGCGCTGATATAGATGTTGTCAGCTCAGTCATCTGATCATATGCTGAACGATTCAATAATAGAGAGCCTGATATATGTGACAAGGCATCAGCATTTCTGCATGGATTTGACAGACGTCTGTAAAAGGATGTCTTCACAGTCTGAGGTGTGATACACAGGTCAGCATGTCTGGCTGCTGCTAGTTTCTTGCTTAGCTACTTTGAAACTGCTAAGCTACAATATACTAATCAAGCTTGTCATTTTTTGTCACATTCTTTGGCTTGCTTCAATCATATATAATGGAAACAAGTTTTCTTAAATACTTTTGTTGTAATGAACTGATTTGAATAAACCTAGATGAAGTTAAATGTGTATAAAAAACTTACTTGAATCTATTAGCAAAGCACACACTGCACACAAAATATAAGGTTTAATGCCATTACACAAGCATTTACAACAAATACCCTTGATAAAAACAATAGACAAGAATATAAATGTATAGATTTTACATTTACTCTTCACCACAATGGTAAGATCCAAATTACCAACATAACAATCTCTTATAAATACCAAAAAATGAATATAAAACAACATGAGTCTACATTTTGTCCAAGGCTGTGGGTCTCAAATGAATTAAATTGAGAAAAATTTTAAGAATGGTTAAAATTTTTCTCTCTCTCTCACACACAAAACACATACACATCTTCTTCACTTTGTTATTGTTCACCTACATTAGCCAACACATCATTTAAAATATGAATGCGTATTGTAGCCACTTCCTGTAAATCTGGAAACACAGAGCATAACAGGGCGGAGAGATTTCCAATACGGCCCCGCACCTCTGAAGGTCCCCTTCAGCCTGTAGCTCGGCACACGAGATCAAAGCAGAAAAATCGATACGCAAAACACAGGAATACCAGCAAGACGAATGGGCTTTGAATGGGGAAGTGAAGTGGGAAATGGATTTTTAAGTTGGCCTGGAAAGCATTTGCAAGTGGCATTTAAAACAGAGGGGGACTATAAGGGAGAGGTCGCTCGGGCAGTAAAGAACCTCTTCGCCAAAGTGCCGCATGTCCATTATGATCACATTCATTACACAAGCTTAAGCACCAACACATGCCCTGGCTTGTTGATTCCCAACTAAAGAGAGTAATGCAACTGTGCTTAATGTCAAGTGTCAAGCTTTTATTGAAAGTAATAAATAAGCTTGATAATTGAACCTGCACTGATGGGACTACAAGGTTGTAACTAAATCACAATGCCAATTGCCGTATAACAAATTAGCCTCAACCTTGAGAGGGTTTAGTGTAAAAAAAAAAAAAAGAGTCCTATAAACTTCCAGAACAAACCTGAAGAATCTCAAAGACATATAAGCTAATGAGACCAATGATTTCACTCACAGTTCTTTAAAAATGATTGAAGTGACCTGGAATCTAGTGGCATATAGATTCATTCTCCTCTCAGGGACAAATGTTTGGTTTCATTAGAGCAGGACCCTTCACTTCGATATTGATGCTACTGATAAAAGTTGTATTGATGCTTTCCTTCGCTCATTAGCCCTCTAGGATAGAATGCTAATAGTGTGCTATCCTGTTTTTCCACTTTGACATTGGTGAGTTAGAAAATTAGGTTTCTAGTTGTTTCTTCAACTATAGGCACTTTTGGCCCTGTGGACTTTAAGAAAGTAAGCTCTCTTAAAACACTTTTCACAATCTCTACTTTGTCTACTAACAACGTCCAACATATAGGCTACAGGAGAATTCAGGAGAACAGTAGAATTTTTCTGAACATAATTGCAATTCCTTTATGAAAATAATGACAAATTCAGTTTCATTCCTGTTTATATGATGTAGTGTTCTGTGGTGAAAATGGCGTTTTTTTATTTACTTTTTTACTTTAATGTATTTATTTATTTTATATACCCCTTATCATACTAATGTTTTATTGTTATATTTTCACTTACCATGAGGATATGTATCGTTTTCCCCCTTCCTTTTCATATTTGAGACAGCTTTAAATGCTTTGCCAAGAATGTGATCGACCCATCACGTGTGATGTGTGTGAAACTCGTAGCACCATAATAACAAGGTGTGAACACAAGAGACTTTGAAGATGGACAGCGGGACGACTATCACGTCCAGGTGAACATTCAAGCATGCAGTCCTGGGCCATTATTTCAACCTTCAAATTTATCCAGAGGTAATTTAACTTTTCATTGTTGCTTTGAGTGCTCACGCAGGGCGAGGACTGAATGTAGTCGACACCGAAAAGCTGAAAATTACGAACAGTGTGCGAGTGCCAATACCCAGCCGGCGTTCCCAATGAATAAAGTCTTTTGGATTACACCAAGCTCCTGCTGTTCACATTTGCAATTCCAACTCAAATCTCTTTCCACTTCCTCCATGCCCTTGCTTTGAAATACACATGTTTGTAGCCGCATGAGCGCAAGTGTGTATGTGGAACACACAAATATATATCTTAAGTGATATACGCACCCCTAATTTCAGCGTGGGACTCGACGTGAAAGTGCTCAGAGTGCTGACTCAGATGCAAATGTTTTTATGGTATAAGTGGGAAAAGATCTTCGTAAAAAGCGTTTTAGTAACATTCCATAAATGTGCTGAGCTTCTTCTCATAGTCCGGTCTGTGTATTTGCTGAGGAGGTTTGAGGAAAATGTGCCCCCGTAAGAGGTTTTCTATGCATCTGTGTCTTGGTGAGAAATGATAATGCGATATGTGGCATGTGATTTGAGCAGTTTCAGTGCAGCATCAATAAGAATAAACGCTCAGGCAAAGCATCTCACTCCTTTATTATCAGAACTCTCAAAGAGCATGTGGGATTCATTAAGTTTTCATTTTCATTCACTTAACGGAAGCTAAGAACAGTATTATTAAATCTTAACCATGACAAAGTCTGCCGTTTAAAAGTGAAGTCAAATAGACAAACAATCCACGCACACTCCTCCACCTCACGTGGAATCACAAAATATTTTTACCGCCACCTCGAACTGTCTCGTGTCACCTCATTCATCTCTCCACAAAATTCCCTCTTGGCCTCTTGCTGGACCTAATCCATTATCTTTCACCCACAGAAACAATATCCCAGACTGCCGAGCGGCAGACATGCTTCTCTCCGCAGGATGTGAGTGGAAGACGGGGACCTCGGCATTAACCTTTCAGCCGGCTCCTCACAGAAACGCTTAAGTCCACAATTCATGTAAATCACTACACCACTGTTGGCAGCTCACAGAATAGACTGGTGCCGATTTCATTTCAGTCCTTTTAATTAATGTCATCTAATTCCTTCCCCCCATTTCTTAATTGTGTCAGCATTCTTTGAAGGAAATCACAATGTGTAATAGCAGCCGGTGGGAGCGCCTGACCTGGTTGCTTATTGAAACTTTAAACCCAATAAGGAGACATTGTCCATAGGGTGCAGTTAAAGCGAACGTTACGTGCTGCCAGAGGCGACTGGATCATAAAAGCCGCTTTAGAACTATCCTAACAATGTTTAAGATGTTATACCGTTGGAACAAAATCTCCTCGATTCTCAGGGCTAAAACTCATTAAGATTATCTTTATCTTTGTTTTCATCTCTCTGCCCAGACGTTGCCTGCAGTGATTGCTGATTTCCTGAATTTTATCCATACTTTATTTAAAGGAACTGTATAGAAAGGGCAGTACTGGTTACTCAGCATGCTTTGTGAAAAGGATCAAATTGATCTGATTACTCTCTAGAACAGTGGTTCTCAACTGATCTGGCCATGAGACCCACCATTTTTACATGGTCATGAAGCCGCAACACAAATTTTTAGGAATTTCAACCAAGAAAATGTATTTCTCCAAAATGGTTGACACAAACAAGTAGGCCAGACCGCCTTCCATATTCAGCTTAGAAGGAATGTGTAACACACAGTTCAAAATGCTTACGCTGCATCCTACACCTTCCTTATTCATCTTAAGAAAAACACGTAACAGGCGCGACGTTGAATACGTAAGGCAGTCTGGCGGAAGTTACTGTAGATATTTTACTTTATAACTTGTTAAAGGGATAGTTCACCCAAAAATGAAAATTTGATGTTTATCTGCTTACCCCCAGCGCATCCAAGATGTAGGTGACTTAGTTTCTTCAGTAGAACACAAATGATGATTTTTAACTGCAACCGCTGTCGTCTGTCAGTGGTATAATGCAAGTCAGCAGGAACTTGGACTATAAGAGTAAATAAAATATGCATGAGACATCACTGCCGCTGTCAGAGCGCGATCAGACCTCACGAATCGAGTGATGAATGCAGTTGGACATAGTGGTGTATTAGAGGTAAAACATGATATAAATACTGTTCGGTTTCTCACACAAACCAATCGTTTCATGTCTTAGGACATCAATGTGTCGTCACGAGCCGCAGGGTTTAATTTGGATTTGTCTGTCATGTTTTATTTACTCTTATAGTCCAAGTTCCCACTGACTTGCATTACTGACAGACGGCAGCGGTTGGAGTTAAAAATCATCATTTGTGTTCTAATGAAGAAACAAAGACACCTACATCTTGGATGCATGAATTTTTGGGTGAACTATCCCTTTAAATATGGATATTTTTCTTACACAAACACATTGCTTCACTTTAGAAGGACTTTATTAATCCCCCGTAGCTGTGTGAAGTACGTTTATGATGGATGAACTTTCTTCAGCTTCATATTCGTTGCTTCCCATTCGCTGCCATTATAAAGCTTGGATGCATCAGGATATGTATTAATATAACTCCAATTGTGTTCATTAGAAAGAAGAAAGTCATATACACCTAGGATGGCTTGAGGGTGAGGAAAGCTTGGGGTAATTTTAATTTTTAAGTAAAGTAACACATAAATTGTAACAATATCACTAACACAAGTTAAACCATTTTTATCTTATCCTCCAATCATCCTATAGTTTTACATAATACATTAAAATTAGTAAGTTGGTATGAGCCACCACAGTCATCAGAAATATAGAAAATAGCACAAAGTAAAATAAAGTGGTATTTTTGGGTTAAGGTTACGGAAACTATAAGGTAAATACACAATACTAGCATGAACTGTTAATAAAAAATAAGAACACTGATCCTGATTAATAGAATGAACATCAAATTCTATGCATGCAATACCTTACCAGCTCTAACACACAATGTACCAGTTACATAATTTATTGGAAACTTCATGACTTACTGATTGACAACATAACTATGACGTTGCATGCTCATAATTTCATTCGCTGTATATATGTTCTAATGTAATGATATTACGTTTCTTTTCTTTTTTTTGTTTTTAAACTTTGAACAAATTAATTGGTTCACAAAATGATTCACTCTTTCGAAGAGCTCAAAATGCTATGCATAAAACACCTTTTACAAACCAATTTCGAATGTTTAATGAATCTATTAAATGCAGATAACAACAATCATCTAATACCATTAAATACGAAGTGTCTGTATAATTCGTTATTTTATTAAATTATAGGGCTTGTTTGTTTTATGGAGAGCTTGTGGCGAAACATTAAAATTTTGAAACGTTTTGAAACAGTTTTGACGTAACAAAGCCTTGTGTACATAGTTGACTCACCTATGTTTCTCGACAGTTTTTCTACATACACAGTTTTCTACACCCCGACTCCTCACTCTCGGCTGCTTCCTATCAGCCAGGGATATGGGGGAGTACACTGGGTTCGGGCCAAATTCTGAGCTCAGAACCCTCTCCTCGGACAGTCCGCCAAATACGCATTCTCTTTTACTCTATCTGATTATTTGCAAGTGTGAACTGGTGAATTGTTATAATCATTTAAATGTTGGCTGTCCCAAAAATGTCACCATTTTGCTTTGCTCAAGTAGATCTGGTGTGGGATTCAAACCTACAACCTTCAGTTATGAGCTAAGCTACTAAATGTATTGCAATATATTTTATTTCTCACCTTGAATTGTTCTCCCATAAAAAGAGAATAAATAAAGCTCTAATTTTTCTGATTTGGGCTTAAGTGAGTATGTGTGGGTTGCATTATATCCTGTCAGACTTCTTGGCAGATTTACAGGTCCAAACCCAGGTGCCCGTTGTCAGGGGCGAGTGATAATCGGTTCTGGTTTGTTCCGCTCATTTTTCAGAGCAAACTATGCGTCATTACATTTCATTACATGCACTTTATTATGTATTATTATCAGGGCCAGATAACTGTGCATGGGTAATAAAATGAATCCAGCTGTACAACCCACTCCCACCCTCCTATCCTACCTCAGAGACCACGTCTCTGTTACGAATTAAAACTCTGTTTAGTCTGGGATGGCAGTGAAGCACACTTAGAGGATTTCTGCTAAGAACTTGGCACTGTACTTGTGAAATGAAATATCATTTTTATATTCTCTTAATGATAGCTAGTGTCAGGGCACATGAGGCTAAAATTGTTGTAACAGTTTGAAAGGAGAATATATTAAACTATAGTGTATGTGAGAGGGGTTTACTGTATGTTCATGTTCAATTGGAAATAAGCCAGCTGGGTGTGTGTCATACTGAATGGGGACCAGCCAGGTTTAGTCCTGAAACAGGGGAGATTGGTCTGATGTGTGGTAATTTGAGCTCTCATTCCACAAAATAACGCTGGAGGGTTTGGCACCTACTTGTAAATGGCCCATGTGCATACAAAAGTGGTCATTTTTACTTAATAAATATTTGTAAGTTACAGATTTAGCAAGGTGCTAAGGGCTACACACAATAGAAAAGCTATTTTTAAGTGTGAAATTATTATTCACATTTATAGTATTCACAAACACCCTGCAAGCACAGTGGAAATTAAACCCTGCATGTTAATGCTAGTTTGCACTTATTTACTGTCTGTCATAATGCGTCCCCCTCTGTTTCTGCCCTATTAGACTTTTGATTCCTAATGATTTTGTCAAAGGGCATTGACTAAGGGCCGTTTTGCTTTTTGGTTTTGGACAGGGCTGTGTGAGTTATTCATAAATGAATGGTCAAGCAGGAGTCCAAGTCACTATTGATCGCAGAAACACAAATTATAGTTTAAAAGGGGTTTGCATTTTGCGGGAAATGTAAAAATCACCTGGGGGAAAACAAACAGGCATTCAGACATTCAGTAGATAAATGCAAGAATTGAAACAGGGCTACTGAACACATCTTAAAGGGGTGGTTGATTATGATTTTACTTTTCTAACTTTAGTTAGTGTGTAATGTTGCTGTTAGAGCATAAACAATGTCTGCAAAGTTATGATGCAAAAGGTTGCAAAGGGAGATATTCTCTGTTTAAGGACTACAACAAATGGCTGGTAGGAACTACAAAGAGCTTCTTCCCAGGTTAGTGACAACACTAATACTATTATTTAAATAAACCCTGCCCCCGAGAACATGCAACAAAGGGGGTGAGGCCATGTTGGGCTGCTTTAGAGAAGAGGAAGAGTTGCTGTAGTAGAGTGCTGTAACCATGCCATCATTTTACGCCAGACTGCTTCGCAAACAAGGGTCAATTCAATGTTGGATTTGCATAAAAGATTAACATGATGGCACATGAGTTAAATGATGAGTTAAATCAACTCCACAGCAACTACATAAATTTATTCACTAACCATTCAGAAATGTTGCATTCTATAAGTTGTAACTCTCCATCAGTGTCCGACTCCAGTTTGAACAATGTAAAGTTGAACACAGCTGCTGAGATTCTCCAGCTTTGTTGTTGAGCAGTGTTGCCAGATTGGAAATGTCCAAGTACCGTACCAGAAGCTCAAAATTATCGTATTTGGAAGAAAATTAAGTTTTTAGTACAGATAAATAAACTAAATTAATAGCTAATGATTTTTCAAATGGAATTAATCAGTACTGAACTTACTAAAGTTGGACAATCACACTATTTTAGCTGCTGTAGTAGGCTACAGCCAAAATTCACTCTATAGTTCCCTCTATAAAGCTATACTTTGACACAATCTGCATTGTAAAAATTGCTTTATAAATTGCTTTATAAATAAAGGTGACTTGATGAGTCAAACGTACAGAATACAGGTTATTTATCTAGACATGACCTGCAAATTACCACAAGCAACTGACCTAAAAGTGCTGCGGCAGGAACGTTAACTTGTGCTTGTGAGAGAGAGTCATTCTCCACGATGATTGGTTGAGAAGACATAACATAGCATGAACATGTTCAAGTACTCATGACGTAGAGGATCCACAGCTAGATCGTACATATTAATGGGGGGGGGGTACATATTAATGATCCCGACTGTTACGTAACAGTCGGTGTTATGTTGAGATTCAACCTGTTCTTTCGGAGGTCTTTTAAACAAATGAGATTTATATAAGAAGGAGGAAACAATGGTGTTTGAGACTGTTTGAAACTGTATGTCATTTCCATGTACTGAACTCTTGTTATTTAACTATGCCAAGATAAATTCAATTTTAATTCTAGGGCACCTTTAAACTATATATTTTAAATAATATATCAAATAATATATTTCTAATCATTAAAAAAGAAAATAAATAAATATATATATATATATATATATATATATATATATATATATATATTTTTTTTTTTTTTATTATTATTTTTTATTTATTTATTTTAATGATTAGAAATGTATTATTTGATATATTATAAAAAAAAAATATATATATATATATATATATATATATATATATATATATATATATATATATATATATATATATATATATATATATATATATATATATATATATATATATGTATAATTTTTTATTATTATATTTAATTATTATATTTTAATTTATTATATTTAATAATATTACATATATTATATTGCTATAATTTGTTATGTTAAAATTTAGTGGGCTCTACTGTGTGGAATGAAATGATTTGTTTTATTTTTTATTTTCAAATCAACTAAGCGGAGTTTGATTCTTCTTTTATAGAAGTCTCAAATGTGAGTGCTTTGCAGTCAATTTCATATAATTTTGCAGAGTCACTTTGACCCAGAAACATGTTCTGATTTCATGTGCTGAAGCAAAATGGAAAGTTTCAGCCAACATGTAAATGATCTTGGCAAATGGATTGGAGTAGAAATGCAATAATTATATAATTAGAAAGCTTTTTACCTTGAAGCGAAATGCATTTTTGGGTCATAATGACACAAAATGTAATGCCTTTAAATACAAAAAATAAAAAATTACATTTTGCTGTGTTTTTTCCCAAATGACTGTCTATTTAATATTGTGAATTATTTGTAAATATAATGACCATCAACTTAGAATTTAGTAATTAGTTGCTGTGATTGTTAATTATGTCACTGCTCCCATACCATTCTTACTGCTGAAAAATGTCAATTTTCATAGAGAGATCAGTTGAAGAGGTGATTCTCTTATTTCAGCAGGAGGTGAGAATGAACGGGCCAGGATCTCTGAGCCCCCAGAGTGGTGACACTGAGGAGGCCTGACAGACTGCTCCTCTGTCAGCAGATGGGCGGCATCTATAATTCAGTCTGGAGACTGTTGCATGCTGGTTCATTTCATGTCCTATCACCACAGCTCTCCCACAGTCAGTGTAAGGAAACACAAGGGCCACATCTTCCTCCTTAGCAGTGACCTCAGAATCTGTATCACACAGGCCCACCTGTCAGACATCAAAACCAAATGAGAAACAATAGATAGCTGGCATGTGGGGAGCTTCAGAAATTAAATATATATATAATCCAAAGTAAATTCATGTTTCAGTTCCCTCTCTGGCATTGGAAACAACATTTAGCTTACATTTTTAATAATATAATTAAATGATTTATTAATAATAATAATAAAAATAATAATAATAATAATTACTATATTAATTTTTATAAACATTTTTTTTTTCTAATTATAAACATTTGTTACTTTGCCTGTTTTTAATGGCACGACGCCTCCTGCCATTTAAAGGTAATTTAGTAAAGCAATGCTATTCTGATGTTTTGATTGGTTCTCTTGTTTGATTTGCGGTGCACCACATCTGCCAAT
The DNA here is from genome assembly GCF_024489055.1 of Chanodichthys erythropterus. Taxonomy (NCBI): domain Eukaryota; kingdom Metazoa; phylum Chordata; class Actinopteri; order Cypriniformes; family Xenocyprididae; genus Chanodichthys; species Chanodichthys erythropterus. The sequence continues at coordinate 22,184,844 of NC_090222.1, read as the reverse complement.
TACATCAATCCATATTGCCTCTGAAAGCTTTAGGCTACGTCCACACGAAGCCGGAGCTTACCCTAAACCGATCTCTTTTTCCCTCGTCTCAAAAAATATCTGCGTCCACACGAAAAAACTGAAACAAACCATGAAGAGGAAGACTTGGTGCATGCGCATAAACCTTGCGCGTTGAACGTCACGTGTTGTCATTTCAAGATTCCAGTAAATACGAGGTGGCGTGAACGCAGCATAATATCTGTAACGTATTACATTTACAAAGTAATCTTCCCAACACTGTGTGTGTGTATATAAACATACTATATAATATACAGGTATATACACAGTATACTAAATATATGCTATGACTAATAATATCGTAGCAAGCATATTTTGTGTAGCTTTATTTGTACCATTGTTATACCTGTATATTACTTTATAAATTGCTGTCCGAAGTAGATTATAAAACAGTAAAAGCAATTGACAATAGGATACAGTAACTTGAGGGATGTGAATGTGATGTCTTTTACTGACATTTTTTTTTTTTTTTTTTTTTTTTAAGTCTCCTGTAAACACTACAGGTGTCATGACGGCACTGGGCCTTTAATGTACAGAGCTGAGTGGTTATTAAAAACCAGCTCTCTTACAGATTATTATGTCCATTTCATTTCCATTTGGATGTGACTGAAAGAAATGATGTCTAAGTGAGTTGTTTACTATGCTATTAGGCTGTCCATTTCCACCACTTTCTACTGATTTTATTCATTTGGTTGCAAACATGATTTTTAACTGACAGGATGTTCAGCTAATCACAGTGAAGTAGAGGAGTTGCCTCTTCATTGGCTGTATTTCATGAATTAATGCCGGTTCCTTTCTGTTGATGATGAATTCTCAGTGTCTCATTTGGCCGGTGGTCCTGGCACTGTCCTAGATCCGGACTTGAGGTTGACATGCATTGCATATGCAGACGGTGTGAGTGTATGAAGGTCAAGGGGTGGCGGGAGTGACATCCTGTTTCACTTAATTCAGTTTCTCTGTACAGCCCCTGCAGAGGCTCTTTGTTTAACAATTCCATCACCTTTCCAGGAGAAATGTGCGTGTGTAGCAAGAGGACAGAGGGCTGTCTGTCAGGTCTGTACCCTCCTTTAACCCAGAGGTGTTTGCTGACCCACCAACCCCCTACACATCCACACACAGATAAAGGCTAATGTAATATTAACGGCCACTCTCTTTGCCCGATCCAGAGGTCATTTTCTCAGTTCAGTCTTTTCTTCCACTTAATCGTCGTCTTTTATTTATTTCCAGTGAGCCCACATTAAAAATTAATTTTAATGATTTAGATTCTACTTTGCAAAGTAAAAAAAAAAAAAAAAAAATGAAGAAAAAATATTGCAGAAATGTTTAATTTGTTTCAAAAATCACATAATTGTAAACAAAATTATTAAATTTTTATTTATAATTATTTATGATAATTATAATATTTATCCTGCATTTTTAATTAATATATCCATATGCTTTTTCACATTTTCTATGAACTTTTTAAATCTATATCACAATTGAACATTTTTAATGCATTCTCAAGATCAAACTACATATCCCATAATCCATTTTCATTCAGGTCACATGATTATAAGCAAGGAGCAGATGGTACAGAGTCATGTGATGTTGTTAGCCAGGCTTGAATCTGAGAGGTTCTCCTGCATCTGGTGTGAGTGCTAAGGCTAAGTGCTCTCTGAAGAAAAAAAAAAGGGTAATGTATGAAAATTACCCTTGTTCAGTTTTTGCTCTGGTTAAATGGATTGTTCTTTTCTGCTGATATTATGTCAGGCGGAGGTCATTGTTTAAGGATGGAGAGAAGGTGAGAGAAAGGGGGAGGGTAGGCCTGAAAGGATGCTCTCTTGTTACCGTGGCATTCAGAAAGAACAGTGTGTTGGGATAATTGCATGTGATGTATTAAATTATAAACATGGTGTCCCATCTGTTATGTGGGCTGAAGACTGTATTTATTAATTTCTCTGTTAATCCTGAGTTGTGTTATTTGGTTTATCATGTCTGCGCAAGGAGCTAGATTTTTTGGAGGGCTGGTATGTATGTCTCGTCTTCTTCTGCTGGCCAATCAAATTTGGTTGAATCATTTGATTACATTTCAGCTGACCATTCCGTTAAGTAGATTTGGCATAATAAGCCATTGTTTTTCTTTTCGGTATCTTTTGTTTTGCAGAGTTGGACATGTAAACTGATCTTTGTTCACAATGTGTGTTGTGAACATGCACATGATGCTAAACTATGCCTATACTTTATTTTAAACACTTTACAGAGTTGTGTGGCTTTCAGAAAATAATTGAGAATGCCTTTTAAATTAAAAACTCTTTTTGACTTTGGATCGAATTTGAATTGAAATGGCTAACACGAATTGCAATTTGAATTCGAGTGTAAGGAAGTTCAAAGTTTTGAAATTCAAAGTTCATTTAACCTCACTTAATATACAATTTCTGTACAGAAAAGCAAGGTTTGTAGAGACAAACGTTGCATTTTGGCTTGACAAAGCCTTGATGTTTGAAAGTTTTAGACCCCAGCAAATGTCTTTTATAATGAACAATCATAACTGTGGACTTTGTTAGTTAAGGATTTTTTTTTTTTTTATGTGTGAGTAATTCTCTAGTAATATTTGTCAAAAGAAGCCCATTGGTATTGGTATTTCCTTTTATATATAATATTGTTACAGCATATTACATTATGTTTACATCAGTAGACCAGAGACCAGGGTCTACATGCCTTGAAACATGCAGAACTGCGATTCACTTCTCGTGAGAGAATCAGCAAAATTATTTTCTCTCCTGCCGAAGATTAAGAGATTGAAGAATATAATATTCATAAATGAATTTATACAGCAAGAAGAAAATATCTTGCTATCCGTGCAAGTGGAAGCTGTGAAGTTGCTTTATGTAGTTTATAATATAGGTATACAGAGACTCGGACATGTAAGCTCACATGTAGTCATTTTTAAAGCTTTATACCCATTCCAAATCATATTTATATTACATATTATATGTATATAATTTTGTTCATTTAAACAAAATGTTTAATAATAATTCTTAAATAAAATTGCTCATGTGTAATGGATTAGGGGTATAATAATTATATGAATCATATATAAAACATATAAAATAATTATAATAAATAATCATTGCTAAAAGCCAGACAATTTTGTATTAAAAAAATCTTTTACTAGTGACCTTTAATTTGCAGCAAGAGAAACTGGGGGAGTGACTTGATTGCATCAGAGATGTGACACTTTGCTCACAACTGATACAACTGGTACAATTGTGGTTTGAACTCTCTTACCCAGAACATAACCTGCCCTGGAGCAGGTTAGCCGTGGAGTTAAAGTTACTATGGCAATGAACACCGCTAAAAGCCAAGCCACTGTCCTGCTGCCTAAAACCCAGGGTTGGTGCAAACTAAACTGAAACATACCATGGCTATCCATCTAAACCGGCTTCATGGTATAGGCCCCAGGGGCCCATTCCATGATGGTAGTTGAACAAACTCAGGGTTACAGAATTAGTTTTGAGTTGACAAAACCAAACTAGTCCAATTAGGCTTTGTTGGTACCATGAAACTGAGCTGATCATCAACTTTCGCTGTCAACTCAGGCTTTGATCCTGAGTTCATGGATCGCGTGCACATGAAAGTGTGACAATAACGTGAAACATGCAAAACTGCGATTCACTTCTAGTGAGAGAGTCAGCATGATTCAGATCTCTCTTCTGCCGAAGATTAAAGGGTTAGTTCACCCAAAAATGAAGTTTCTGTCATTAATTACTCGCCCTCATGTCGTCCCAAACCCAGCAAGACCTTTGTTCATCTTTGGAACACAAATTAAGTTATTTTTGATGAAGTCCGAGGGTATCTGAACCACACATTGGCAGCAATATCATTGTACACTTTGAGGTCCAGAAAGGTATTAAAGACATTATTAAAATAGTCAATGTGAGTACAGTGGTTCAAACTTAATGTTATGAAGCGACGAGAATACTTATGGTGCGCAAAAACAAAAAAACTGCGAGAAAATTATTTAATATGTGTTTTTCATTTCATATTGACGATGTCATTTACGGAAAAGATCGCTAGTGTTTTGTGAAGCAATAGTGGGGTGAAAATTTTGTTATTAAACTTTATCTAAAGAAAGTTTCTGGACTACGGAATGTTATTCGAGTTCAAATCACACAATATGAAAAGTTTTAGCTTTTGCTGTGTGGTTGGTTGAAGCCCAATGTCGTTAGCTTGAAATACATAATCATACATTACATACATAATCATGTTTTGTCTGGTCTGCTCAAAGTCGTGCTGGATTTTCTCCTTAGCATAAGGATGAGAGGTCCTATCATTATTTTTCATGTTTGAGTAAATATATAGGCTATGTACATGGCTTTTTAAAAATGCCTGGTGCTGGTGTTTTGCGTGCGTTCAACCAAAGACTATAGAATAACACAAAACCCGTCACTCGTATTATTATGAATGGGAGAAAGTGCAACGTGCAATATGGCGGAATAAAGGTGCGTTCACGCGGCCTCCTAATTCCTGTAGTTACGCGATTCTAACTTGTAAAAAGCGTTCACGTCCTGGTAGAGCTCATAATTACAGCTTGTAACTTGGGAGTTTTCTGAAAGCTCCCAGATGTACCACGTGGCCGCTGTACCACCTGACCGCTGTAGATTGATTTATTAGGCGTTGATAGTGGTGCCATGGAAACGCATAATTCCCAGTCCGAAGACCAAAAAGACGTAAACAGCTCCAAATATAACGTCACGTGTTGTCATTTCAAGATTCCGTTAAATACGAGGTGACGTGAATGCAGCTTAAGTCCCGCCTTCTAAATAAGAGCCATTTGCCGATTGGTAAAGTCATCGCGTCACAGTGGCCGTTAGAAGCTCCGGTTTCTATAAAAAATGGTCAGACGCGCGCCTCCAAAATGAGGCACAAGAGCATGCGCATTAGCTTGATCCAGCCTGAAAAATATTGTTTTTTGTCATGATTTGAGCATTTAGAAACAAAATTTAAGAAACAGTTGTTGTTAGATTTCATTGGTGATTTCAAATAAGGCATTTAATGAAAAGCTTGGCAAACAGCTTTGGAGAATTTGATGTTTCCCCATTCATTGAGATATGAGCTGCACTTCAATGCCCGATAGGCATTTCAAAGATGGCCGCAGAGTGAAATGACTTGTCTTAAATAGACTTTGGTTCAACATATCAGCGTACACCTACATCACCGGTAGCTCCTTTTGTGCTAGGTTAGACCTTTTACATTCTGAAGTAGTCGTGATTCACCTCTTGCAATGTAACATGCTCTAAACACACCTCTTAAACACAGAATAATGTAAGTGGATATTGTTCCTTGTAGTCGCGCCTTTAATCGAATTTCTTATTGCTATTTCGGATGCCATGATTTCATAATCGTTCAATTGTGCAGTCCTAACCAACACTAGGTTGCATGAAACATGTTGTCATGTTTAAAGAAGAACTGGTTCTATTGTAACAGAAAATAAATAGATATAGAATAAGCAACACTCAGACCTCTTGTTTTCTGTTGCTGTAGTTTGTTTACAATTATACTAAACGAGAAATGGTGCACGGTCCTGACAGTCTCAGACCAATCTAGGGTCTGGTCTGCTAATTGTTGACCTCTGTGCTGCAGATTCAGTAAATTTTAATTCATTATGAATTTATGAATTTGAAGTCATAATACAGATTAATGTGGTATCTCATATAGGTGTATCCACTGGAAGTATAGTGATTAAAAATCTTGTCATGAGAGGTTTGATGAGATTTATAAAGCATCCCCCCTCCTCCTTTTTCAGATGGTTCCTACGCCCCTGCTGATAAGACTAATTGCAAAATAAGTCAGTTTACCTCGGCATAGATCACATTTGTTCAAGTAGGATGGATTACATCATACAATCTCATTAATTAAAGCAAGTATTTTTAGTTCAAGAGAAAGATGGAATACTATAGAACAGCAATGCATTCTGGGAAAAGAAATTAATTCTTATCCTCGTCACGTTGCTCTCTTTCCCCACTTCACCTTATCAAACAGAACTGTTCTGGCCTTGCTGTCAGGCCAAGATGGTTCACAAAGTCCTACATGGGTTTTAAAGCAAACCTCGAGGCCCCCTTTAGTTCCCGAAGCTGCCAGACATCTCTCTCTGACTTCAATTTTAAGAAACTGATGAGATAGCAAGAACCCATGTTCCCTACACCAGTATGATTAAAATGCAATTACAACATCATGGTCCACATCTCAGGACCACTTTCATGATTACACTCGCTTTTGATTAGGTTGAGAAAGCAAGTTGACACAATGGCATCATAATTAAGAAGGCAATTGTCACATCTCGAAAAATGGTGCATCGTTGGACATAATTTCCCTGCCAATCTAAAGATTATGTTGTGCTTGCGACGGGTGAGATTGGGTTGTAATTACTTGATTGCATAAGTAAGTAACTCGAAATCTGCGTAATTGGTCTGCATTATAGCAGCCAGTTGGAAAAGAGCCAAGCTGCGATTTAATATGTGTACCCCTGCAGACAAGAGGTTTCACCCAACAAGATAACAAGCCCTGTGCTTTAGAGATGTGCAAGTAAGGAGTGGACAAGGGTTAGGTTTAATTAAACTAATAATTATTGCAATAAAAAGTACTTAAATATAAGGTATGAGACATGTGGAACTGGTCTGGTCTGAAGCAGGGTTATTTTGGCTTTAACATTTTTCACTTGTGGAGACAGATCATTCAATTAATATAAAAACTATTTGAAATGTATTTACTTATATATTTACATTTTTTAAGTTTTATTAAGTGTTAACAATGAGATTATGTGTTTTTTATAATCAATTAACTACAAATTTAATTACAAATGAAATTGCTGTATTGACTTTTGGAGGTTAAACCGAAAGAATTTTGACACTTCAAAATCTTTAAAATACCTTTATATGTAGCAAAATATAATTACATCCTTTTGGAATCAATGAAAGAGATCTTGTTGTACTACCTACATACTTTAGATATATCACATCTTAGTTTTTATCATTATCAAGGTCACGTCATTGACCTATATACATTATATATATATATATTACCAATCAAAAGTTTGAGGTCGGTAAATTCATATTCAGTGAACTGCGAACAGGTGCGCGTGCCAGAAGGGAGCGCGAGTGCATGGAAATATTAACGCGAAGGGCCTTGCATCACCAGTGCAGACCACCATCAGAAGCTGAAAGCATGCCTGGCCTCTGCGATTTACCTGACTAAATTTGGTGAGTGATGGTTTCAGGCCCGGATAGGCTATTTGGGAGCACCGGGAGAATTCCCGGTGGGCCGGTCAGTTTATTTGGCCGCGAGGACCGGTGTTGTCATGGCACATGGGTTGAAATATGGATGCTCTAGAAACTGTGGACGCTGCCACATGTACTAAGATGAGTAGCCTAACTTTTTCCCAAAAACCATTCAGTGACGGATTTAGGCCTGAACGGCCAAGGGCGGCACGGGACACCCGCGCAAGAAAAAACAAACAAACGAATGCGCGATCGGGTTTTTACCGCTCATTTGCACGCAACGTCAATGATATCGTGTCACTCGGTGGGTAAATTAACCTAGACTCGGAGTGTGCGCTCGGAGAAGACAACTCACTCAAAAGTATACGAGAAGAAGGGATGAGGTGACGTCTGTAGGGACAGCGGGACAAGTTCTAAATCAACACTAAATTATGGTAAGGCAAAAGGTCTAAGCCACCGGAGGCCGATTTAAGTAACGTAAATAAATAAAAAGCAAGAGGGGAAAACATGCAAAATATAAAGGCATGTATGCAGCTTACTCATATCGTAATAATAGTAGGCAAATAATAAAATATGCCCTATCACTTATGTTATGTTGCTTGCTATGCTATAACACATTGGCCAACAATATTCATTTTTCTGTCCAACTAGCTTAACCAGAGAGTAAAATGTCATTTTGTAACATGTAACATTTAATATATATATATATATATATATATATATATATATATATATATATATATATATATATATATATATATATATATATATATTAGCCTAATTTAACATTTTACTGTCAAGCTGTGCAATTTTGTAGGATTTATGGTATTTTGTTTTATTTATTTGCCCCAATTTGTAATAATTTAAGTATATACATTTATATAAAATAGCAAAATTTAATGTTTAATTCACTTAAATAAAGATATACATTTCTAAATTTCATTCATAGTGATAGACATGAAAAATGTGCCTGAGTTTAGTGGACGATTACTGCCATCTACTGGAAACCAAACACTTAATTAAATTAAAATTAAAATAACATGATAGCCACTAGATGGCTAGAGAATTAATCAATGTTTCACATTATAAAATCATTATTATAACTATAAAAATAACTTTATATCAAATTTTAGCATTTTTTGTACTATCATTTGTACTATCATGGGTATTTAAAGGTATTTTTGAAAAATACAATTAATTACAAGGCTGTAGAGAGCAGTGCACTATTGCAGACTTACAGTATATACTGAGGTTTTAATTACATTATTTTAATATAGTCAGTCGTGAATTAAAGTGGACCTGTCTAAGGCATGATACTGCAGGGCTGAAAATGAGTCCCAATCCGGCCTTGTATGGTTGCAATAATTTTAATATTTTCTGGTATATCTAAGTTAAGTTACAAAGGAGCTCTGTTGACATAGACTTAGCTAACGATAGCTACAGCTTGATGAATTGAGTCATTGAACACAGCAGGAGAGAACGCAACGTTAGCCAGCTAGCTAAAGCTCTGGTGGAAAATTATTAACTAACGCTACCGTTTTTGAGTAGGTAGATTTTGAGGTGAGGGGACTGACAAGGCAGAAGGTAAAGAGGTCCACCGTTCTATCAATAGGCAGATCTGCCAACCTGTACGCAATTTGCAAAGCGGATACACATTTTGACTTCAAAGTACGGTGGTACGATTTGTCACTCTAAACTACGCAAAAACCTGGTGACGCCTCTGTGCACGCGCAGTCCTCAAATCAAGCAACAGCAAAAGAAGATTAGTTCGACCAATCATAGCGCTAGGTTTTTTCCCCAAATAGCAAGTGGGCATGATTGACAGATGCGTAAAGCCTATCATTAAAAAAGAGACTGAAAATCGACACCAATAAAGATTCCCTCGATCCCCCTTCATAATACTTAGTAAGGAAGCCATAATAAGTTTTGACTCATGGCTGAAGTTAAGTTTCTCCAGCTCTCCCCAGGTTGGCAAAAAAAAAAAAAGCATCTCAAAATGCATCAGATTGATGCTTTAAAATATGGAATATTTAAATTTTTCTTCCGGGGGAGCATGTCCCCGGACCCCCCTAGAGGGGTAATATCCTTCTCACCTTTTTCACCCCTAACCCGTTTTCATGATTGACCTTTCTTGTGATGTCAGCTCACAGTATGAGGTTAAGATTCAGATCATCTTGTTTTATCATCCCTGTGTTGGTACAAACTCCTTATTATTCCCATGCAGACACAATGCTAGTTGCATTCACCTTGGCCTGTTATGCCTCAGATATCCCAGATTTGATAGTCATCGGCTCCATTTTGTCACCTCATGTGATTAGAAGAACCCATTGATTGTATCATATTAGCTGAGTAATTGATTGTAACTGGTTATTAACCTCTAAGAACTTTATGTCCAGTGTGCCACTGCATGAGGACAGGCCTTAATCACTCACAAATGGCAGCCATTAATGAGATTAGTTCCTGGTTCTGCTCTGTAACTTTATTTGTTCCAGGAGGCATTGACAAGGGCATCCAGATGCTGAAGTTTACTTTTCTGAGAATTGATTTCACCCTACCCCCCACCCCCTTTCTGTTTAACCACATTCTTTATCACCTTGATAAATATGGGCTTACTGAATGTAAACTACAGTGAATATGACTTCTTAAATATCGAGCGATAGCACTTCCACAATCCTGGGGTTTTGAGCATGCATGTGAAGCCAGATCAGATAAGATCTCAAAAAAGACATTTTCTGGCTTTGATTATAGATAAGATTACAGGAGATCTGAGATTCAATACCTGCAGCCAACTATCTGTTTTATAGATGGGGCCACTGCACACTGTGTTTCAGTGTTTATGTGGTATACATCACTGGTTATTACTTTCATAAAGCGATTCCAGAGAACGACTTTGTTATCTGGTAATGCTTAAAGTGTAGCATAATATAACAAGAGCCAAAGCTCAAAATAGTTTCTGCACATTATCAGATGGTGCATTGAAATGACACACACTTTGACAGGTTATGGAAAATGGGCAAATAATGTGACTCATGGATGGCAGATTTTACCATCTGCCACATTACGTCAGAGAGACTCACCAACACATACATGCTTTAAACATCTCATGGCATGTACTAATGAACACCTGCATTTATTTATTTTTTTATTTATTTTTTGCTTGTGACAACTTTGAGTCATTGTGGCTTTTTAGGTACATCTGTCAGTGAAGACAACTCTAACAAAAAGTGTTATTGTATAACTTTTGGTTTTGATGTTATAAAGTACATGAAACATCCAGTACAATGGTATGCGTATGTCCTACAATCATATTACCAGTTAACTTTCAAATATTTCAGTCAGATGTTCTTTCAGTAACCGAACTGAGTTCATTCAGTGAAGTATTCGCCAGATTGAGTCAAACTGTGAGTCTTTTTGAATAATTAATTATAGATTAATTTGTATATGAATTGAATTACACATTAGTTGTGCATATGTTTCTGATCTGCTAAAAAAAGAACCATACTGTAAGAATTATCTGTAATTGAATTAGACTTTGCTGGTTGTGTGGTATGTTTTTGATTCTCTAAAAAGAACGGGCTCATATGAGTTATTTGTTTGTGAATTTTGAATTGTTTTTGCATGCAATCCACGAGGACAGCTCAGTAGAACAGCATGTTTTCTTATTTGTGTTACGCTGTCTTTTTATCCATTAATTTCAAACTGTGACCACAGTGCAGGAAACACAAAGTGAGTGAAAATGCACAGAAACGATGTTTCTCACTTTATTGACGTGAGATCTTTTTTTTTCTTCTTTTTTTAATTTACTTTCACATCTGCTTTATTTTTTGGACAATATGAGAGAAGTACTTAAAGTATTGTAGCAATTTTATCTGAGATAGATAGCTTTATAATTATGGGTGCTTGTAAGTGGGCTGAATATAGTTATTCATCTTCAATTTTGAATTTATTATATCTATTCTTTTGCAACCCTGCATATTACCATGTGATACCATCACTGTATCACTGGTATGTTCAAAAATTGCAATGCGAATTAATTCCATTGACTTTTATTTTTTCTACTATGATGACATATTGTTGGACCCTGCCAAGGAGACGTCCTATGTGTCCTTCCTTATCCCACTTGAGCCAGATATGCCATGAGTATGTTGGATTGTGGGAAACCCGTCATCAGGATGTACTGTAGCTGTAGGGGGAAACATATGTGGTGTGAGGAGAGAACCAGAAGGTTGGAACTTGGAGGTCCAGTGTACCATCTGTTTCACTCCCCTTCATGAGCCAGGGAGCCCTCAGAGCTCATAGTGAGATCATATCTCCCAAAGTCCAACCCTGAAACAGCTTGTAATCCCAAAGGGAGGGTCATAACCATGTCCAGTAGTGGCATACAGCACTGGCAGCCAAAACAGCCTTGGGTCCCGTGTAAATGTCTACATATATCACATGGCATCATCTCGTTAAATGGCAGAATTGCTGCCATTATGCTAAAACCAAAGATTATTTACCCCAGAAGCTCATTTTAGTCCCAAATTGCTATGTCCTGATGAATACTATGCTTACACAGTGCAGAAATCTTTAAGTATGCCAAGGCATGGCCTCAAGTTTTACCTTGACATATGCGCTTACACAAATAGAAACAAACTAGCATTACTAATTTGTTTTATTCTGAGCTATATTGTTTTTCCATCACCATGTCCTAATCAGCATTTTGTGCTGATTATTTTGGTTTCATACATGGATCACAACTTTCACTGATATACTATATACAAAGTTCTGTCATGAAACTCTAGATGGCACAGGCTGATAGGTCCTTTCCTCATCCTGCTTGCAATCGCATCATTCTCTATAGGGCACAGCTGTTTGGTTTCTGTTGTATCAATAGCCAATAAGCTCGCTGCTCAACCTTCAAATGATTGCTTAGCATTTGCTGTAGCAGTGCTGCGTGCTTTCAGAAACCCTCCACCTTCCCCAGCTCCACCTGTATAGATCTGCTACGGATAATTCATGTACGGTATATTGTACAGCAGCAGCATGTCTTACTTGCTCACAACAGCGTGTAATGTATGTATTGGCTGTAGCAAGTCCCATACTTGCTCTGCAGCAGCAGCAGCAACAATAAACAACATCAGCAGCGTAGCAGATCTAGTCCACCAAAGTCATACCCATTACCATGCCAAACACTCTGAGATTTGTCATGACAGAACTTAAAATCTCCTTAATAATTACTAATGTTTTCAATATACAGTAGTAAAAAGATGGAACTGATCATATTCAGTGTGTATCTACACATGTATAATGTTTGGCATCCTTAATTTGGATTGTATCAATAATTGTATGAAATTGGAAAGTCTTTATCACAAGCAGGCTTGCAGCACAAAAGTGATACTGAAAGTTACATAATTGGCTTAAAAGGTTACCTCTGACAATGACTGGTTATTCATGCAAGAGTAGGCAAATTTTCTTTCAAATTCATTTGTCTAACTTTTTACCATACACATTGTTCCAAAGCAACTTTACAGAAAATAGGAAAAATAAAAAGCCTAACTTTTGCAAAAAAAAACACACAGGTTTTTACATTACATGGATCAGTTTGTTGTGCATATTAGTAGGTACATTTTATTAATATATAACAGTTACTTTTTATCACTTGTTTTGTACCTTGAATACACTTTTGAGGAGCTTCAGCATGTCTTTCCTCCTCTGACGGCCTGCCAATGGTTGTGTAGCCTGCTGTGTTGGAATATGCCAAATAATCTTGCATTTGTCACCAGCTCTGCATCATTGTGTGCGCTTCAGGCTAACATTTGTCCAGACACCCAGACTCGCCATTCAGACTCTCTCTATCCCCACCATCTCTCTTTATAGCTCTTTTGATGTGGTGACTTGCCGTCTTACACTGTTGGTACACATGTTGACTTGCTGAGATGGTTTTACATTTCATTCCCACATTCTGAAATTGAATTGAAATGAGTAAGACTGTGTTTAGCCCCTAAGCGTCACATCAGTGGACTCCTACCACATCTCCTCTGATTGACCTCACCATGCGCTACTGCCCAAAATAAGGCTGTAAATGTAGCGTGCAATGTTGTTGTTTCAGTCTGTGCAATTGCAAGCTTCCTTTAGCTTTGTCATTTTTTTTTTTGTTTAATCTTTTTGTGTGTGTGCAGTACTTATGGTAGCCTGTTTCTGTATCCAAAAAAAAAAAAAAAGTAATTGTGGATATTTCTTGTAATTCTCAATTTCAATTTATGTCACAGTATTACTTTGTGTCATTGTTATTTTATATCTCACAATTACTACATTTGTTTTAACAATTGCAACATTTGCATCTTATAATTCTGACTCCGCATTTCAAAAATTTGACTTTTTATCACATAATTATGATTTTCTACTTTTTATCTAACTATGAATTTGTATGTCATGATTTCGACTTTGTCATATAATTGCCTTTTTCTCAAAATGTATCTCAAAATTGACTTTTTATCTGATAATTTTAACAGATTCTCATTATTTTGACTTTTTATATCATAATTATGACTTAATTTCTACTTTTTTTCTCACTATAGAATCTCATAATTTCGACTTTGTCAAATAATTGACTTTTGCTTTTCATTTTTTTTTATCTAAAAATTGACTTTATCTAATAATTTTGACAGATTCTCAATATTTTGACTTTTTATGTCATAATTATGACTTTTGTCAATTTCTGCATTTATCATATAAATGTCATATAATTGACTTCATCTCATAATTTTTTTAACTCAAAATAGACTAGCCTAATCATTTTGAAAAGATTCTTTATGACGATTTTTTTATATCATAATTATGACAGTCATAATTTTGTCTTTTTATCTTATAATTTTGACAATCTTATAATTTCAACTTTTTATATCATAATTATGACTTGCGTACATTTCTACTTTTTATCTCATAACTATGACTTAGTATGTCATCATTTCAACTTGTTTTCGACATGATTTCTTTCTTATATGGTGGAAATGGGCTTCCATATGAATGTGCTTTTTTAAACTTAATCTGACATTACTTATTTTTACATTGGAATCAAGCTTCTTAAGGCATTTGTGTAAACCAGTGACAATTTTCATGAGCATGTGTTGTTTTTTAAATAGATGGATATTGAAAGCAGGATGAAGTGAGCATGAACCCATTGAAACCATTAACTCGGCATACAAAAGCTATGTGCTCCGTTTATCTGCTGAGTGAAGCAAAACACCTAAAAGGAGAGATTGTAAAGATATAATTTGTAGCTAAGTGCATCTGCATAACAAAGTTCTGTATCTGCATCATTTGCGCTGCTGTGCCATTATAAATCTAGATATGGTCATGAACCATTTTTATGTGTTTTCAAATTTCACATTATGTGTGCAGGGTTTTCCCTATGGTTTTGGGATTGTAGTAGAAGCAATTAATCTTCAAGGCACATCATACCCAAAGTCATGTATAAAAGCAGCTACAAAAGCCTCACAGACATTGCTGTTTTGATACAAAGGGCTTTGTGGGTAATTTAGGCAGCAGCCACATGCAAATGGATTGTTGCTTGTGGGCTACACTCAGATGAGAGCAAATTGGTCTATCTCGAATTTGAAAACTTTCCAGCCAGGATGGTTTTGTCTGTCTTCCATTCACAGTGGAAAACTGCAGAAGGGCCTTTGGATCCCAGGTGACTCATTTTAAATAAATTATGAAGCAGAATATGTTGATAAAGCCAAATGACACATAAACAGCAGAGCCAGCCTTGCATTATAACTCATCCAAATGCACTGAGAGGTTTATTGAAAAGAAAAAATGTGTGACCAGTCATCTTCGAGCTCTATAACAAATGAAATCATTAAGGTCTCTGTGCTCCACTCCCTTTCTAACTCTCTTCCTAAATTCTTCTCTTGCCATGTGGACAGGCTGTGTGTTAAGTGTTATTGATACTTACCTGGCCCAGCTGTCTTCATATCTTATAAATGTGACAGTATCATCAAAAACAAGCCAGCCCATCTTTTCTAAATAGACTTAGTACCAGCTGTAAAAAAAAATCCTCTCTATCATCAAGAACAGTCTGTCTGCTCAACCACTTCTGGATTTGTATGTGCTGCAGACCACAGACACAGGTTTTGTAGGTTTATTACCTACGCTGTTCGAAACAGTAGGTCTAATTCACTAATAACTGCATATAAGTTTTCTCATCTGCATGGAGTCCAATTCATAAATTCACAACTGGTGGTTAAGAACACCAATTTGTTCTTACCCTCATTCTGATGTTGATGAGTCCAGATTACTCGAAATTAGAGAGAACATGGTTGCAGGTGGTAATTAGCATAATACACATCCAAACTATCTCCATATCCGTGCTTTCCGGACAACCTATAGATAGCCATTTGTTATTCACTCTGCAAACATATCATTATACTCTCCAAAGGTGCGGTCTCTTCTAAAAGCATGGACACAGAGTAAAGCAAGTGTGCCATTCACAAAACAGGTTGAAACACTTTTTATATATGTCAGTGACTATCTTGTTTATAGTTTGTGAAATTGTCAGTATGGAAACTCCAATTTCAAATGTCTTTGTGAGGTTCTTTTTTGAATAATTATCACTGTTAACCAGCAGATTTACCATTCTATAGTTTATATTACTCATATGCTGTTTGTTTCATTACATATTTATGAAGCATAACTGCTTTTCATTGTTAGATTGTTTGGTCCAGATGCAGACTGCACAAAGAAGCACATCAGGGATTTTGATAACATTATTTTGATGGTCCACATTGGACATTCTGCAAACTATGTAACTAACTAACTCCTAAATACTTTGCAACTAAATGTCAACTACTAGTCATTAAAGTATTAGTAGATTGTCTGCTTAATATCTGCTAACATTGGTCTAGACATCAGCATCAACTTCATCAACTTATTCTACTAAGCCGAACCAACACCTAACCTAACAGTCAGTCTACAATGACATGTGGTTGCAAATTTACTTATAGTAAGTAGAATGCTAAAGTGGAACATCAAAATAACATATATAGATTTCATTTGTGTTTACATGTTGAGTCACAGTTCCCTGGGCCAGGAGATCTTTTTAGGGCAGTCGTAAATGGGTTTTTGTGGAATAAGGTCAGGATGCAAACATGAGTGCAGTTAGTCACACTTTTCTTGTTTAGATATGGCTAGTTTTCTAATATAAATCCTTAAAATAACCATGACCAAAAATTGTGTTGTTTGAATTCTTAATTCTTAAAGGTGCCCTAGAACTTCTTTTTTAAAGATGTAATATAAGTCTAAGGTGTCACCTGAATGTGTCTGTGAAGTTTCAGCTCAAAATACCCCATAGATTTTGTTTTATTCATTTTTTTAACTGCCTATTTTGTGGCATCATTAACTATGCACCGATATATAGGTTGCGGCCCCTTTAATTATCGTGTTCCCCCTCCCCCGGAGCTCGCACTTGCCTTGAACAGCATAAACACAGTTTACACAGCTAATATAACCCTCAAAATGGATCTTTACAAGATGTTCGTCATGCATGCTGCTTGCATACATTGGATCATGTAAGTATGGTATTTATTTGGATGTTTACATTTGATTCTGAATGGGTTTGAAGCTATGCTGCGTGGCTAAAGCTAACATTACACACTGTGGGAGAGATTTATAAAGAATGAAGTTGTGTTTATGAATTATACAGACTGCAAGTGTTTAAAAATGAAAATAGCGACGGCTCTTGTCTCCGTGAATACAGTAATAAACAATGGTAACTTTAACCACATTTAATAGTACATTAGCAACATGCTAACGAAACATTTAGAAAGACAATTCACAAATATCACTAAAAATATAATGTTATCATGGATCATGTCAGTTATTATTGCTCCATCTGCCATTTTTCGCTATTGTCCTTGCTTGCTTACCTAGTCCGATGGTTCAGCTGTGCACATCCAGACGTTCTGCCCTTGTCTAATGGCTTGATCATGGGCTGGCATATGCAAATATTGGGGGCGTACATATTAATGATCCTGACTGTTACGTAACAGTTGGTGTTATGTTGAGTTTCGCCTGTTCTTCGGAGGTCTTTTAAACAAATGAGATTTATATAAGAAGGAGGAAACAATGGAGTTTGAAACTCAGTGTATGTCTTTTCCATGTACTGAACTCTTGTTATTCAACTATGCCAATATAAATTCAATATTTAATTCAAGGGCACCTTTAATAATTCTTGATGAATTCTTAATAATTAAAGTTGGTAACACTTGAGTTTAGGGTCCAATTCTCACTATTAACTAGTTTCTTATTAGCATGCATATTACTAGGATATTGGCTGTTTATTAGTACTAATAAAGCACATATTAATGCCTTATTCTACATCCCTTAATCCTACCCAATACCTAAACTTAACAACTACCTAACTAACTATTAATAAGCAGTAATTAGGAGTTTGAGGCAAAGGTTATAGTTAATAGTTAGTTAAAAGTGAGAGTTAGACCCTAAACTAAAGAGTGACTTTAATTTGATGTTCCAGGCTTTTTATGCACATTTTCAATTACCATGGAAAAGGATTTTTGTTAAAGAACTGGTCTAATTTTTGCATTAATGTTTGATGAATGATGTAGTTGCCAGGGTTAAATGGTCATTACATGATTAGATACTTGAATTTGTATTCTGCCTATAATTTCAAAATAGTGTGATGAATTGAATATTTGTAACATTTATTCTAGTGCTGTAGAATTTCCCCAAAGGCTTTCAGTTTTAGTCCATTGCTAAGTACAAAATAAAGAAACAACTCAATTATTTTCTCTGTTAGTCGACAGCATGTCACAGATACTGTTCGTACATGTATACTCCTTTACAAAAATTAACAGTGTATATTGGTACAATAAATGAAATCTGAGATCAAATGTAGACAAATTATTGTCATTTTAGAAAGACTCATAAGTGCTTTTGCCTGATGTGTCAAACAATGCTGCTCTGAAGATAAGCACCTCTGGTATAAAAGAAGCAGACACAGGCTAATAATTTTCCCATTGTACTATTTTCAAAGTCATGTATTTCCCAGACCTCTTGTTAACGGCTGATTTACTTGGAAAATTGTGTTGAACTATCCTTTGGATCTTTCAACAGAATCCTGTTAGGGAATTCTCAGCAAGCTACGAGCGTGAGATAGAGGAAGAGATTACGTTTAGCTCGCATCCTCCCCTCGTCATTAACAAGCTTGTTAGAAGGGCTGTTTTAATGATGGAATTCCAAACTTGTTTGTTCGTCAGCTCCTTTTGGTGGCTGATTTGGAGACATGAATGAAAACTTGACCCAGTGTGCTCTGTGAATAATTGTGGAACGGTGAGTCATCAGCTTAGCCACTGCTTCCTTATTTTATCTAAAAGGGACTTGTTAAGACTTGAAAGACTGCATAAAAGCACTCACTAGTGAAACAACTCTGACATCTCTCTACTTCCTTTTTGGCGGAATTTTGAAGTCTTGATGTCTAAATGACGCTCATGGTGAGTGGTAAATGTGTGAGTGCTTTTGAAGTGGCCGATGGGGGTGTGGTGTGAAAAGGGTGAATCACTCGCACTAGCTCACAGACATGACTTACAGTAGGCCGCATCCCGTTACGTTCATCAATGATAACTGCTAAGTCTTATAGGGGACGGATGGGGGTTATTTTTGGTTGAAAACATGGCGATTTATCTCATTAACGAGTTATTATTATAGGTGATGGCAATTGTACTGTCTAAATTTGGGTGGGTGACTGCATGTGTCCTTCACTCTCTGGTTTTGGAACTGAATGTCAACACCATTTGAGCAAAGATTTTGAAGGGGCAGCCTTAGAGATTGAAGCTTTTAAAATCTAATGTGAAATCCCACTATTTACAAGGCTGACAAGAATACAGAGAGACAAAAAGCAGTGAAACTAAATCTTACATTCAAGGTTAACACCGTTGCTTCATGTTAAAGGGATGTTTCAAACCAAAAATTGAAATTCTGTTATCTTAGTCACCCTCGTGTAACTTTTTTCTAATGAAAAAACAGATGTTTTACAGTGTCCAAGCTGTACTTTACATATAACAGAAATATGAGGTGACCAAAAAAAAAAAAACTATTAAGAGGACGCACAGATGATGACTGTCGCTGTGTTCAAAATCACCCCCTAAACCCTCATTCACTATTCGCTACATTACTCCACTAATATAGCCCACTTGAAGGAGTGAATGAAAACGAGTTGAATTCGGACATTGAGTGCGCTGGAGGGGCTGCTGCTTTTGCATAGTTGGTGCCTGCTGTTTAATTATCATTTGAAACATAGCAAACTGGCAGCTCCAGTAATAATGAAAAGATTTTGGACACACCCTATGGCTGTTAAGATCCCAAAAAATGAGGGGAAGATGGGGAAAGATTCCACTAAATTGAATCTAAACACATTATTGTATGGCTATGTTCTTATCAATTTTGACTTTTCATCTGAACATCAACATTTATTCTTGAACAGTTTTGAGGTAAAGTGTTACCAAAGAATATACACTAACAAGAAGCGAAACTCAATAGAACGTTCCATTGCAACACCGACGCCCAGCAGCAGCCCTGCGTTTCCGCCATTTTGGGGTGAAAGCGAGTCGCAGTTCACTAGTTTCTATGGCAATATCAGCTGCTTTCTTAAAAAAAAAAAAAAAAAACATACATTAAAGCTCAAATCCAACCTGAATGATGAAAACACAGAATAAAATACTATCGCTAGTGATTATGAAATCTTTTTAACGGTTTATTTTACAGACTTTGTGTTTAAGTCTTTCACTTTTTTCACAAAAACTTTGCTCTCTAGAAACCCAGTCAGTTTGGGTTAAAATTCTTTGAAGTATTAGCATTATAAACCCTGAATTAATACCAACATATGAAATTAAAGGACATGCATCAGAAAAATTGGGAATGTTGGAAAATAAATATATAACAGAATATAACAGCTTGACACTAAACTGTTTTTGCAGTGTTGTCTTATATTAATGTCCGTTAAAACAAGACTATGTAAACAAACAAACAAAAAAAAACACAGACACTGTGTCCAAAAGTGGTAATTAGGGGATAACAGACACAGTAATGCATCATGTTTTATAAGATCATTATGTTTGTAGCGTGATCCAGGGGATTAAAACGTATTTCAGACCTAGTGGAGTAATTTACTATTACATTTACTCCATTAGGTCTGCCTATATATGTTTTAATCCCCTGGATCACGCTACAAACATGATGATCTTAACTTTATTAATTATCAATGTATTAATTTACTATTAATAGTAAATATGTAAAGTTGCATAAAATGGAAATAATAAAGTAGGCTAACTACGTTACCTCAGATGTGTAATGGTTGGATTCCACAACTGAGCACATAAAACATAGGCTAAGACAATATAACAATTACTGTACTTAATTGTGATTTTGTTTTCAACATAGGTTTGAAGCGATTAGATTGTAATAATTTTCATTTTTGGAATTGTGTTTATGAGTCCCCTTTAGACTTAGCTTCTTTTGTAATAGGATGGAGAGCCTAGATCAGGGCTGGATCAGACTTGCTTTAACCTAGCAGAAAAGCATTTGGCATGATACAACATTAATATTAGATCATTTTAAATGGTTACAATAAGCAATTATCTTAATGAATGTTTTTTGCTGGGGTTTCCTTATTTTTCATGCGTCAAACAACTGACACCCTCATGTGCTTTGACGCACATTCATGGCACCATATCAAGCTGCTGTTCCTTTTGCTGCATTGTTATATTTAACAGTAGGCGATGAGTAGGCCCACACAGAATACGTGCCCACAGAAAATGGCAGAAAACCACAGAACTGGAGCAGCCGCCATTCACAAAGACATCCCTCACCCCTTCCAAATTATATGAAATATTTTGGCTAGTTGTCATTCAGTTTGAATTCAAGGTGTTGTTATTATGACATATCTTCAACTAAATTATGGGCAGCTAAATAAGTATATAGTCATAGGCCCGTATGTAAATCATAAAATAAATGTACCTTTCAGATGAATCTTTTTTATTGGGGTTTGGGATTTGTCTGTCATTGGTTATTCATTTGTTTTTTGAATAACCAATTTAGTTGATTTAGTCATTTATATTAATTGCACTTAAAACATATTTTAATATGCCCTAAGCATTGGGCCATCTTAAGCCCAAATAATTTTAAATATCATGCAAAGACAATTAAATTAATATTTATTTCTTCTAATAACACATTGCATACATCATCATCCTGTACATGTTAAACTTGTATCTACATATGTTATAATTCAAAAGTAAATGCACATTGTTGTAAATTGTCCCCCAGCTTCCTCTGCTGGTTCATACAGCCTCAAAAAACACCAACATTTTAAATATTGAAGATGCATGTTGGATTTAAAATATGGGAAAACATCATTTTCACACTGCTCTAACAATCATCAAATCTGATATTTATTGGTGTTTGTAGTGGGCAGTGTGGCCTTTGCTTCCATTTAACCATATCTGAATCCATTTCAGAGAGTTCTACAGATTTTCTCATTGTCCATAATCCGTTTGGGCATGTTGATAAGGAGGTCACGTCACACATACACAAGAATGCTTTGGAATCGAAACGCCACCCAATAAGAAATGCATGAAAATTTTATCTAAAACACATGCTATGCTCACACAGCAAAATAATGTGGTTGTCATTATTGTTATATCGTTCAGCTGAGTGTCTAATTGAATTCCTACAAGCGGTTCAGGCTTATATAACATGTAATGGAATATAAGGATTTCACAACTGTAAAAATATAAAGAAGCACAACTGTTTTCAACATTCTTGAGCAGTAAATCAGCATAATAGAATGATTTCTGAAGGATCATGTTACACTGAAGACTGGAGTAATGATGCTGAAAACTTTGCCATCATAGGAGCAAATTACATTTTTAAATGTATTAAAGCTGCAGTCTGTAACTTTTATTTGGTTAAAAATGATCAAAAATCAATTTTTGAGCAAGTACATAACCAGCCAGTGTTCAAAGCTATCTCCCTACCTTAGCCCAATTCACATTGGTAAGCTTGTAATAATGTTTCCTAATAAAAGCGGTACTGGTGGATTTCCACGGGAAATTCGAGCATCAGCCGTCCGTTTAAATAAAGGAGTCCCAGCTAGTAGGCTGTATCGCATGTGAGGATGCCGGTGTAGGATCGATTATAGCCTTTCTCACAGCAGCTAAAATAATTAAACGTATCATTTTGATGGCGGATTGTAATCCAGAAGTCCAAATGACAATCATCAGTGACAACTGGAGATTCACCCATAGTCAAAAGCAAAAGACTTGGTTAGAGAAATTAAAATATACAGGTAACGCTTATACACACTAAATACACAGTCACACAATGCTGATGCTGTTAACATTAACAATTTGAGAACAAAGTATAAAAATAATAATCATTTTCAGGGTTTGATGTGATCCAAGCAAAGCGATCGTTAGATATAATCACCATTGCCAGCGCAATTTATTGTAATGCTTTTTTTTCTCAGTTGGTCAGAACAAAAGTGGCAAATTTTTAAAAAAAGTGAAATTTTTTATTTTGGTCATACTTCCAAGATGTAGAATCTGTGATTCCAAGGTACAGTATCCACACCGGTGTGGTGACTGACAGCAAACATTAGATTCATCCTACTTAAAGATAATTCCACAAATAACTGCAATTGCAGGTTTAAAACAGAGATGGCGACAAAGAGGCAAAACTTTCAGACTGCAGCTTTAAAATAGCAAAACAGTTGTTAAAAATTGTAATATTTCACAAAATTACTTTTTTTTTTTTTTTTTACACTGTATTTTTGATCAGATAAATGCAGCCTTGGTGCACTACTTTCAAAAACATAAAATAAATCGTAACAACTAAAATTTTAAACTGTTAGGTGATATTTTGTGCTTTTATTTACTACAATATTAAAAAAACACTTTTAGTAGCATATATCTACATATGTACTGTAAACATCATTGCTGCATTTTGATAAAATTTTAGTGAAGTTTGAAGCAGTCGCCACTGTGCCACACCACTAGTATTAAAAAAAAAAATAGCTTGTTGCTTGTATCCTGAAAAGCAAAGCTATTTTTATAACAGCTGGGCTTGCAACTGAAAAATGCAGCAGTCAAACCTGTTAGAAAATGCGGTCAATCCCCAACACTGGCTGTGTGAATGTAGCCGTATAGAGTGTTTGGGCAGATTGAGAGTGACTGGTCTGACATCCTTAATGCCTGTAAATCACTCCGTAAAAATATGGATTACAGGCTTTGAGACTGTGCTCCGCTGGTGTTTATGAACTCTATGAATGATATGGTACACACACACACAGACCCTCACATAAAACCCTCAGGTGGGCACACTGTTGCTGTGTGTGTGTAAAATAAGCAGGCCATGTGACAGCAATGGCTGTGTGTCCTGAGTGTTCCGCTTTGTGACTGCGCTCTCGTGCTGCGCTAAGCCTCTCTGTGGTGATAATGGGAGACGGGGAGCGGAGTGAGGGGACAAATTCAGAATGAGAGGAAGTGATGAAGCATTCTGTCGGCCCCCTGTCGGCCCACAATCCTGCACGGCCTCTGATGGCTGTATTTATTGCCGGCCCACTTCCACCGCCTCCCTGATAACACGCATTGACAAACTCGCTCTCCCACACTTGCTCACCACACACACAAAAAGAGACAGAAGACACCTCAATGGCAGCTGCGGGATGACACATATGCCCCCCTCCTTCTTTCCTTGCTTCTCTCTTTCTGTTTCTCACCTCAAATCACCTTCTTTCAAGGTCTGAATACAGTGTGAGCTCCTTTTGCAGATGCTTTTTTTGTTTCAATAAGATGTTTTAAGAACAATACGTTTTTATATATATATATGCTTATATTATATTCGTTTTATGTTTATTTAATAATTAAGTTAATTTACTTGATAATGACCTACAACCAATGAGGTCTATAAAACCTGAACCAAGATCACATTTCACTGGCAGTTGCTCGGCTGGTGCAATACTTTGTTTGAAAACTGTCATCATTGCTGATTTTTTTGATACAGATTTTTTTTTAACCCAATTACTTGAGCTGTAAAAGACATGTCAAAAAAAAAAACATGTTCATTATTATTATTATTATTATTATTATTATTATAGTGTATGCAGTTATTACTGTTACATATTAATAGCAATAATAGTAATAATAATATAGTAATAACATAGTAATAATATATTACATTATTTTATTTGTTTGCATAGAATATAAAATACTAATTTTACTAGATATACTAGAATACCTATAATAATATTTATTTATTATTATTATTATTATTATTTACATAAATAATACTAATAATAATACAAATACATTATTAATATTAAATAAATGTATTATTATTATTATTATTATTATTATTATTATTATTGGACATTTTAGGGAACTATTTACATTTTTGTGTGCAATACGCATCAAACTGTAGCCAGTCCAAAGTGTTAAAATATTTAATTTAATTGATTTATTTAGCTGTCTATTCATTTGCCAAAATTTGTTTAGCACTCGGGGTTCAGAAAAAAGTCACTTTTAGTCTCTCTCTCTCTCTCTCTCTTTACACTGTGATTAACTCCTCATGGAAATTTCGACAGAGCCACATCATATTTGATCAGTCTAATCTTAAAGGTACAATATGTACAATTTTTGCAGTAAAATATCCAAAAACCACTAGGCTAGTGTTATATATTTTGTCCAGCTGATTACAAACAATATCTCTAATGTTTTCAACTACTTGTAAATCATGAGAAAATTCCCATTCTAAACAGTGACACGGGGCAGTGCAGTCGCCTGTCAATGACGTCAGTTACCCTTTGTTACCGCCTTTACTGACGTAGAAACCACATGACAACAGTGCCGTGGACAAATGCGGAAGCAAACCACTAGCTTGCTTCAAGCATTTCCTTATTTACTTGTTGCACGTTTTATGGTGGATTGTGTTACTTATTTATGGAACATAATTACTGTTCACCATCTCCCGCTGGTTCTGTCGACAAGGACAGCTCCCGTAAACTCATGACCGGAAAAGCGGAAGCGGCGCCGGCGACTGTGTCATAATGAAAGTCCCGCTGCTCGTGAGGCGTGTGTTGATCAATCGCTCCAGCTCCTCGTTCAGCTCCCGCAACACTCGGTCCTGCTCTTCTTCATACTACAGTAACGTTAATAATCGCATCCACGAACATGAGTTCTTCCAGACTCCAATCCCTATTCTTTTGCACCGTCCGTTGAAATGGAGACCACATGTCCCAAGTTTCAGCTCTAAAACTTGGCGTCATCAAACTACGCCTTTGTTTTGAATAGGCTTCTAGCGACCTCTAGCGGAAAAAAATATCACAAATTGTACCTTTAAGGCCTTAGCAATGTTAAATTGCGAAGATCTAGAGTTTCCGTTGAAGGGTGTGTCCGTGGATGCCTGACAAAAAAACAAAAAAATACAAAAATGGCTATATTGTATGCATTTTCTCACATAACTTAACAAGTGGTGAAAAATACAGGGTAAATAAATACAGAGAGCAGTAATAAGGCTGAAAAAAAAAAAGAAAGAAAAAAAAAGTCTTTGTCCCTCATAATATGGCAGGAGGACACTGTAACAAGGTTAGTAGATATGGGAAGAAGGAGGCGGGAACCGGCGAACGTTCAACAAAACTTTAATGTAAAATAAACAAAGAACAAAACGAAAGTAATGCCGGCAGACCCTCGCGGACGTCTGCCGGCCACACAAACATAATAAACCATAAAATAAAGTCCAGGCCTGGTCCTCTCTCGTCCTCCACGGTAGTCGCTCCTCCTTTTATGTTCCCGGAGCTCCTCCGTGAGGGACTCAAGGCCGGTGCGCCTCCCGGGTGAAGCTCATTAACACTCGCGCCACCGGCCTCGCGCCGTTCCCTCACGGCTCTCGCCCGCCCTGGTCGCCACATACCCCCATCGCCCCTCGCAGGCCGGGGGGTACTCCCGAGACTGCGCTCTACTCCCCCCCGGGGCCTGTCTCGGCGGCCGCAGCACCTGGGGGTAAGGACAGACGAGACGAGAGAAAGGAGACGGAAGCAAGGGGAGCGACAGGACGAGAGAGGGGAGAGAGGAAAAAGAAAAAAAAAAAATTCTTGGTCCGGTTCCCCGACACACTGCCGCTTGGTCCTCAGCCTGCCGAGAGGCTCTTCTTCGCGGTGCCATGCGGTGGCACTGGACGCTCGGTGGACGGCCCGATCCTCGACCGCCTCCTGGCGGCCGGCGATGGCTCCTCCGACTGAGGGCAGCCGGCAGCGAGTCCCCCGTTCCCTGCTCCTCCCCTTTATGGCGGACGGCAGCAGGCTCCGGCCCACGGCGAACGGCGGCGACTCCTCCGCTCCCTCTTGGACGGCAGCCACCCCACCTCGTCCCAGGGGCACGGCCTCGAGCTCTCCGTCCCACCTTTCACTAGGCTCCAGTACCACCGCCTCGGGCAGCCTCTCGCGGTCTTCACTCCCGCGCTGCCCGAACTCCGCAGCACCGCGATCCCAGGGCTCTCCGACAGCATGTCCCTCCTTCCTCCCGGGTTTCGGCACCAATGTAACAAGGTTAGTAGATATGGGAAGAAGGAGGCGGGAACCGGCGAACGTTCAACAAAACTTTAATGTAAAATAAACAAAGAACAAAACGAAAGTAATGCCGGCAGACCCTCGCGGACGTCTGCCGGCCACACAAACATAATAAACCATAAAATAAAGTCCAGGCCTGGTCCTCTCTCGTCCTCCACGGTAGTCGCTCCTCCTTTTATGTTCCCGGAGCTCCTCCGTGAGGGACTCAAGGCCGGTGCGCCTCCCGGGTGAAGCTCATTAACACTCGCGCCACCGGCCTCGCGCCGTTCCCTCACTGCTCTCGCCCGCCCTGGTCGCCACATACCCCCATCGCCCCTCGCAGGCCGGGGGTACTCCCGAGACTGCGCTCTACTCCCCCGGGGCCTGTCTCGGCGGCCGCAGCACCTGGGGGTAAGGACAGACGAGACGAGAGAAAGGAGACGGAAGCAAGGGGAGCGACAGGACGAGAGAGGGGAGAGAGGAAAAGAAAAAAAAAAATTCTTGGTCCGGTTCCCCGACACACTGCCGCTTGGTCCTCAGCCTGCCGAGAGGCTCTTCTTCGCGGTGCCATGCGGTGGCACTGGACGCTCGGTGGACGGCCCGATCCTCGACCGCCTCCTGGCGGCCGGCGATGGCTCCTCCGACTGAGGGCAGCCGGCAGCGAGTCCCCCGTTCCCTGCTCCTCCCCTTTATGGCGGACGGCAGCAGGCTCCGGCCCACGGCGAACGGCGGCGACTCCTCCGCTCCCTCTTGGACGGCAGCCACCCCACCTCGTCCCAGGGGCACGGCCTCGAGCTCTCCGTCCCACCTTTCACTAGGCTCCAGTACCACCGCCTCGGGCAGCCTCTCGCGGTCTTCACTCCCGCGCTGCCCGAACTCCGCAGCACCGCGATCCCAGGGCTCTCCGACAGCATGTCCCTCCTTCCTCCCGGGTTTCGGCACCAATGTAACAAGGTTAGTAGATATGGGAAGAAGGAGGCGGGAACCGGCGAACGTTCAACAAAACTTTAATGTAAAATAAACAAAGAACAAAACGAAAGTAATGCCGGCAGACCCTCGCGGACGTCTGCCGGCCACACAAACATAATAAACCATAAAATAAAGTCCAGGCCTGGTCCTCTCTCGTCCTCCACGGTAGTCGCTCCTCCTTTTATGTTCCCGGAGCTCCTCCGTGAGGGACTCAAGGCCGGTGCGCCTCCCGGGTGAAGCTCATTAACACTCGCGCCACCGGCCTCGCGCCGTTCCCTCACGGCTCTCGCCCGCCCTGGTCGCCACATACCCCCATCGCCCCTCGCAGGCCGGGGGGTACTCCCGAGACTGCGCTCTACTCCCCCCCGGGGCCTGTCTCGGCGGCCGCAGCACCTGGGGGTAAGGACAGACGAGACGAGAGAAAGGAGACGGAAGCAAGGGGAGCGACAGGACGAGAGAGGGGAGAGAGGAAAAAGAAAAAAAAAAAAATTCTTGGTCCGGTTCCCCGACACACTGCCGCTTGGTCCTCAGCCTGCCGAGAGGCTCTTCTTCGCGGTGCCATGCGGTGGCACTGGACGCTCGGTGGACGGCCCGATCCTCGACCGCCTCCTGGCGGCCGGCGATGGCTCCTCCGACTGAGGGCAGCCGGCAGCGAGTCCCCCGTTCCCTGCTCCTCCCCTTTATGGCGGACGGCAGCAGGCTCCGGCCCACGGCGAACGGCGGCGACTCCTCCGCTCCCTCTTGGACGGCAGCCACCCCACCTCGTCCCAGGGGCACGGCCTCGAGCTCTCCGTCCCACCTTTCACTAGGCTCCAGTACCACCGCCTCGGGCAGCCTCTCGCGGTCTTCACTCCCGCGCTGCCCGAACTCCGCAGCACCGCGATCCCAGGGCTCTCCGACAGCATGTCCCTCCTTCCTCCCGGGTTTCGGCACCAATGTAACAAGGTTAGTAGATATGGGAAGAAGGAGGCGGGAACCGGCGAACGTTCAACAAAACTTTAATGTAAAATAAACAAAGAACAAAACGAAAGTAATGCCGGCAGACCCTCGCGGACGTCTGCCGGCCACACAAACATAATAAACCATAAAATAAAGTCCAGGCCTGGTCCTCTCTCGTCCTCCACGGTAGTCGCTCCTCCTTTTATGTTCCCGGAGCTCCTCCGTGAGGGACTCAAGGCCGGTGCGCCTCCCGGGTGAAGCTCATTAACACTCGCGCCACCGGCCTCGCGCCGTTCCCTCACGGCTCTCGCCCGCCCTGGTCGCCACAGACACATACTGCACTGCCAGGTGGATGCACTTCTCTTTCTCTCCCAAAATATAACAGAGTTTGTCTATGTGGCTTGCTTGCTGGAATTCAGGTAAAATTTGAGCAATTTGAGTGAAATAAGTTTCTCTGTTGTTTGCTGCATTGTGTAAGGAAGTTCAGTTCATCCTCTATGACTCCGTCAGTGCAGTGTCTGAGCTCTCTGGCTCTCCAGCTCTGTTCTCCTCTGGATTTCAGATAGGAGAGGGAATCTGCCCAGTTCTGCCCTGCAACCTAGACTAGGGGCATTTCTGTGAAGACCCAGGATGTTTTTGCAGACTCGAGGTGGAAAGTTTTTGTCCCAGGATTCATCATTTAATTTAAATTTGGGGCCCCAGATTTCACAGCCATACAAAAAAATGGGTTTGATGATGCTAAAAATTTTCAGCCAAAGTTTGATAGGTGGGTTGAATTTGAACAGCGATTTTCTTATACCATAATAAGCCCTGCGTGCCTTATTGGTCAGATCTTTTATTGCCATCTCAAATTGTCCAGAAGCTGAGATTGTGAGACCCAAATAATTATAATATGTGACATGATTAAGAAGTTTGTAAAATTATATTTTTTGTCAGTAAGGCAGTAAGTTTTTTTTTTTTTTCTGGAAGATCATGGTTTTGGATTTTTCCATGTTAATTGGTAAGGCCCAATCACTACTGTACTGTCCTAGAGGCTTTCATGCAGTCACTCTTCATTAGGTGACAGCAGCAGAAGGTTGTCGGTGTACAGGAGACATTTTATCTCTCTGCCCTCGAGGGTCAGACCAGGACAATAGGACTTCTCAAGTGCTGATGCCAACTCAATATATATATTAAAGAGAGTTGGGCTGAGGCTGCAGCCTTGACGGACTCCTTTATTTTGACTGAAATAACTAGTCCGTCTTCCGTTGATCTTGACACAGCACTTATTCCCGTTGTATATGTCCTTTATGATATGTCCTTCCTCCTATTCGACTTTGATAAGTTTTAGAAAAAGTCCATTATGCCATAAAGAATCTGTCTTTTTTTTTAAATCATTGAAGCAGACAAATATTTTTCCTTGTTTTGTTTGATGAACATATTTTTGTATTACCGTGTGAAGTGTGTAAATGTGATCTGATGTTCTCTGATTGGGCATAAATCCAATTTGACAGTTCTTTTAAAATTGTGTGTTCTTGAATGAATTGAACTAATCTGTCATTAAAAATGAAACAGAATAGTTTTCCGAGGTTACTGCTCACTGTGATGCCTCTGTAATTATTTGGGTCGCTCTCTCGCTCTCTCTCGCCTTTGCTGTCTCTCTCAGTTTCTGTCTTTGGAATTTGTACACACACGTTTCTTGGAATTACCATATTACATAAGGGTGATGTTTGATCCATATTTGACCTCAAATTTATCTTTTGTTCTAAAAACAATCCATAAAATTTGAGGGTCACTTCTACAGCATTCCAGCTCTTGAAGTTATTTCTTTTCTCTTTTGCTTTTATTGGCCTCCTCTAAGCTGGCATGCTATTTATCATTATCATTAAATGTATATCCTAAGTTATATTAAATGTATTACACATTGTGCAGGTTTTGAAATAAAATTAATTAAATCCTTTTGCTAAATTTAAATATACATATAAAAAATCTTTATCATATATATTTACATATGATATATGTAGCATGTTATCTATGTAATGACTCCATTGCAAGGTTTCATTACTAATAGTGTAGCCATTTATTTTTTACATCCTGAAACACTGTGTTCAAGTACGTTTTATAAAGACAGTTATGTCCTTCTGCCCCTTCCTGTCCAGTCACATGATTAGGAGAGAAACAGACAGCTGTCTAATTGTGAGTGACAAACTGATCAACCTGAGTTAATCAGCCACTGTGTTTCATATATGAGTGAACTGTCAGTCAAAGCTCCACCCGGTCTAGCCAGTCATGATGGAAGTCTTTGTGACAGTCTTTGTGACATTAGACCAAAGGCTGGAACAGAACTAAGCTCTTGTTTAGTTACCATCAGAGAAATTGTACAGTTAACAACTTCTTTTACCATCTGTTTTGGCCAATTTGATCACAAGCTGATCTCTAAGCTACAGTAATTACAGGTTTTGTGATTCAGAAGCATTGTTAGTCAAAAACGTAGTCTTATTTGGTGTGACACAGGAATATCATGTCTCCAAGTTGAATTAAAGGGATAGTTCACCCAAAAATAAAAATTCTGTCATCATTTGCTTTAGCCTCAAGTTGTTCCAAACCTGTATGAATTGATTTCTTCTGCTGAACACAAAATAACACAAAACTATCCCTATGCATATTTTGAAGAATATGGGTAACTAAACAGTTGATGGAATACTGTGGAGGTCAATGGGGCCCATCAACTGTTTGGTTATGGACATTCTTCAAAATATCATCATTTGTGTTTAGCAGAAGAAAAAGAAAAAAAATATATACAGGTTTGGGTGAACTATCCCTTTAAACGATAAATAACCAACAACAGCAGCATTAAAATTTGACTTCATTTTTGTGAACTGTGCAAGCTAGAACAGAAGAGTATTTTTTAATTGAAAAATTTAGTCAAATATAGTCAAAACAAAAATAGTCAAAGTAAATATCTCCCAGGATCTGAGTGAGCATGAGCAAATCATTGTCTGGGCTTGAAATCAAGAAGCACAGAAATGTTTTATTGCTGCCAAAAGTAATTAATCTTCCCGCTCTATGGAAATTAATCGGATTATTTGGCCACGTGGCCCAGCAAATTTCATCTTCCATCTCATTCCTCCCGCAGGCTTGGCCACCTCGCCCACCTTCACTCTCTGCTTCAGAAACAACACAATCTTTTCAGCTGAGACATCTGTCATGATCTCCACAGGTCCTCACACTTTCTTCTGCACTTTTATAGTTTTGCATGCAATCCGCGGCTAACGGCTAATGCTACACTGTTGGAGAGATTTATAAAGAATGAAGTTGTTTATGCATTATTACAGACTGCAAGTGTTTAATACTGAAAATAGCGATTGCTCTTGTCTCCGTGAATACAGTAAGAAACTATGGTAACTTTAACCACATTTAACAGTACATTAGCAACATGCTAACGAAACATTTAGAAAGACAATTTACAAATATCACTAAAAATATCATGATATCATGGATCATGTCAGTTATTATTGCTCCATCTGCCATTTTTCGCTATTGTTCTTGCTTGCTTACCTAGTCTGATGATTCACCTGTGCAGATCCAGACGTTAATACTGGCTGCCCTTGTCTAATGCCTTTCATAATGTTGGGAACCTGGGCTGGCATATGCAAATTTTAGGGGCGTACTCTTGTTATTTGACTATGTCAAGATAAATTAAATTTTTCATTCGAGGGTACCTTTAAAATTTGGTAAAGTTTTTTTTTGCTTAAAAGGCATAGTTCCACCCTTTCTTCCATAGAACACAAAAGGTCAATTTTTGAAGAATATTTAGTAGATCTGCACGATTAATCACAAAAAGATCGCAATCTCGATTCAAACACCCACTTGATCTTATTTTTTAATGACAACGATTCACCTATGTATGTTAAACCCTGCTGCTGATCCACAGAGAGCAGTTTTGAACCACACAGTAGTTATTTCTGTGTTACAAATATTCAAAATATCACAGAAGCACTGAGATACAAATTTGAAGTTAGGATATAAACACTGATGTCTACGATAGCAATCAAAATAGAGCAAACCACCTTTTGAACTAAGTTGGCACTTCAAATAGCCTAACAGTTGTATAAATTATATCGTTATGCCGCTAGAAGACGACAAGTGACTGTTTAAAAAAATGTTTTTGTCATTGAATCATTCATTCAAACAATTTGTTCAATAACACTGATTTATCCAGTAATGAAAGCATTTATTAATGAGTCATTGAATTCATTCAAAGTTCAAACCCATTTTTTTTTTTTTTTTTATAATTTATTCAAATTAATGAAATATTTTTTCCAGCAATTAATATTTTGTTAGAACCTCTAGTAAATTACATGTTGTTTTGCACTGTAAAAAAAAAATAAAGTTGAGAAAACTTAAAAGTTTAAGGCAACCAGCTTCAGGAGATTTTTGAGTTTTCTCAACTTGTTGTTGTATAACAAGTTCAATTTACAACAAGTTGAGAAAAACTAAAAAATCTTCTCAAGCTGGCTGGTTCTCAACTTTAGATTTTTTACAGTGTGTGTACTATAGTTATCTATTCAGAATCGTGGGAGAATCGCAATCTCTATTTGAAACCAAAAAAGTGTGATTCTGTTTTTATCCAGAATCATGCAGCTCTAATATCTCAGCTTCTCCTTTCAGTATAATGAAAGTGAATAAGTATTAGGGCTGTCAAAATGTCAAAAAAGCACATTAAAATGATCAAACTGTAAGTGGTCTATATGACTCATGTGCTTCAAGTTCTGAAGCTGAATGTCATGAGAAATTCTAAAATTTAAGTCATTATTACTTGAAAATTTAGAATATAGCACACAAATCATCTTGACTACTATGACATTATTATAATTATTATTAATAACAATAACAATATTATTATTATTATTATTATTAACAAGCAAATTATTACTATTATTGTTATAACTATTTGACATTTTAGCAAACTATTTACAATTTTTGTGTGCAGTACATGAAAAACTATGGCCAGTCCATGGGTATGCTGTCTTTTAAAACATATAATTTAATTGCTTCAGTTGGCTATATTCATTAAGTAATATGCGTCCTGTATTAAACATTGCTTTATTTGGCTATCTAATAATTTGTTTAACTATCACCTAACACCTTTAGTTTATCTTTCTATGTCATGTGGGCGAATAATGACGGAATTATCCCTTTAATTCCACCTCTTGTTGCAAGAACTGTAGAATCTGAAGTGTCATTTCTGTTTTCATCAAGCATGATTCAGATGATGACATTTGATGCTGAATATGTGACATGAAGGTACTGTAAGTGGTTCCATTAAGCAGGTTTTTTATCTCACTGTACAAGCTGTACTGAGGGTGAGGGGGTCGAAAGACACTTTTCCAATGCATTCTTTAACCTTTTTTTTACCATGTTACACACAAGTTATCACTGCTATGAATGGCCAATGCTGATCCATTTGTGAGGACTGATTCATCCCATGAGTAGTGTAACTGTGTCACAAGGGGTTTAATTCATGCTCACACTTACACACACATGAAGTACATGACACTGTGGGGTGACATCGTGCCACAGATGCCCCATATCAGTTCACACCTTCAGCACTTTGCTAATGAGTGTAACTAACACACAGTCCCAGTGCACTGATGAAGTAGCACATGCGCCTCTGTTAATTGCACACCAGGCCCCATGAGTTTGATGGGTCATGCTAGTTTAGATGGGTCATGACTAACTTAGTTCAAGTAGAACTGTCAGACATGTGGGTTTCAGTTTGTTGCATGTTTTTGACCTGAATGGTGTATATTTTGTGAATAAATCTATTATTATTAGGGGCCAAACACCGAAGGTGTGAAGGCACCTATTGTATCTGTTGGCCTTCTTCTTCTTCTTCTTCTTCTTTCAAATTTGGAGTCTCTAACTCAATCCCTGTAGCGCCACCAGCTGTCCAAAATTGCACTTATGTTTATGTTAATCACTTTTGAACCGTAAGGGTTAGAAACTAAAAATTATTTTCCCCTCTGATTCCTGATCGATTGCACCCTATGACGTCATTTTCCATCATGAAAATTCTTCCGTCATTTTGAATTTTCTGAAAAACCTACTTTTTCGAACTCCTCCTAGGCCGTTACTCCGATTTTCACGAAAATTGAATCAGATCATCTTTAGACCATGCTGACAAAAAGTTATGGAAATCAAGTTGATTCCTCGAATTGTAATTGTAAACAAACAAATTGTACGTAGTGCTTGCGAAAACAGAAGTAAGGCTGTATCTCCGCAAAGCTTTATCGTATTCAGACCAAACTTGGTACATGTCATCACAAGCATGACCTGAGGCACCATGCAGTGTTTCGGTGCAGCACCACCTACTGGTGCGGAGATATGAAAAATGGTCATTTTTGTTTATAACTTCTGATGGGTTTGTCCAAAAATCATAAATTTGGTCTCGTTACATTCAGGGCATCATGTCGAGTCAATTGATATCCAATTTTCCCATATTGGCCATTTAGCTCATCGGCCATTTTGAATTTTGTGCTAAAATGCTGTATTTTACGAACGCATTAGCGTATCGTTACGAAACTCGGTATGGGTCATCAGCACAATGCCCTGAAGGAGCCTGAGAAGTTTCGGCACCTTGTGGTCAAAAGTTATAACAAAATTTACAAAAATGCTTTCAAGTTGATAAGTCAAACAGTTTTCGTATAGCGGAGCAATGAATTTGAGGCATGATGCAAAACACACTCTTGAAGCTGTATCTCTGCAATGCTTTGACATATTGACACCAAACTTTGCTGTTGTCATTGTCAACTCACTCTGACTATACAGCATGAATTTGGTCACAGCGCCACCTATTGGTGGAAAGTGATAAACCAGTAAATCTTTATTATTGACTGTATATGTGATTTTTTTTAGCTCTTTTGATTAAAATGATCTTAATAGGTCTTTAACTCTCTGAGGTCTGAAAACGCGCCGGCGCGTTTTGCAGGGATTTTTTCACATTGCAGCAAAACAGACTTAAAATTAAAATACATAAAGACATAATTAATATATCAATTGAAAAAATATAATAATATTATATGAAATATAATATAATATATCTTCTTTTATTTGTATACACTCAGAGTAAAAACAAAATGTTGTGCTTTTTGTAAAATAAAGAAAACTAACATGATGCGTGATTTCTCCTCTCCCTCTGAACGAAGTCCAATCTGATAGCTCTCAGAAAATGAACTGTAACTTAGTGAATACTAATCACAGAAAAATTACACTTGTGTCTAAAAAAACGTTAAGATGTCAGCTTTTAAATCATGTAAGTCAAAACAGAAAACAAACCTTCTGTGTTTATGTAATCTGTATGAAAAGAGAGCCATGTCAGAAGTCCGTGATTCAGCTCATTATCCGCTAATGCGGCCACGCCCACGGAGCCAGCGCTATTCAGACGCAAATTCAGAGGCAATACATGCATTCGTCTCAATCGTGTATTTATTGTCTTGAAAAGTGTTTATCTGGATGTAAAAGTCATGGTTAGCGAGCTCTAGAAGACATGCAGTTAGTTCCTGTTTTCTTTTCTTCTATAGATGAATTTTAGAAATTCTTTAGCACCCTCCGGCTGCAGTATGAATTGGAAACTCCATTCATGGAATAGCCTCTTCTTCTTTTAGATGAATTTGTGGACTAAAAATGCACAGAGAGCGCCCTCCGACTTCAAGTATGAATTGAAAACACCAGCGCTCATAATAATGACAATGAATATTAAATAAATATAACTCCTCTGTATAGAAAATTGACATAAGCATATGAGAATCCAATATTTCTCCAAATGTGCATGCTTTTAAACTAAAAGCCTATATTCAGACTCTTTGCATCACAGAAATACATTATATTTTAAAGTATAATATAAAACCATTACTTTATATTGTAATAATATTTTTCTGTATGTTTCATATATCATGATGAGCTTGAGACATCACAGAGGGTTTTTTTCACAGCCTACCTGACTGAAATGCCTCATTAATATGCAAGTCATTTCAGCTCATTACTATCCAATTCTTTTGTCTTCTCAGGTGAGAATGGCCCATTATTCAGTGGTGATTCACGCCTCCACGCATACTGTGTTTCTTGGCCAAAAGTGTCTTACAAAAACTATTATATGAAGGAGTAGGCAGCATAATTTTTACATAATTTTGAAGCAAAAACTCTAGTCTACAACCTCCAATACCCTAAAGTATTGTAAACACAGATTTACTATACTTTTTTGGCCTTATTTCAGTGACTTAAGTTTTTTGTTTTTTCAATAACCACGCAAAAATGTTATTCCTTCAAAAACACAAACATGAACATACATGTTCCTCACATATTATTGTAGCCTAGTTTGTGCTGAATACAGTGTAATCCATTAATATGTTTATGAACAACTGAAAAAAGCACAAATGTCAGGGCATGTCAAAACTTCTCCAGGCCCCAAATCAGCCTCAGACTCCAGAGGGTTAATTGCTTACTGTTGCAGTTGGTCTGATGCTTACGGTCATGTTGGCTGGCTGGTTGTGCCGCTTTTGTGCTTGGCCCCGTGATTGCTGCTTGCAGCTATACTTATTATTATTATTATTATTATTATTATTATTATTATTAATGTCTTTAACCAACCCTTACCATTTGTGTGTGCAATATGCATCAAACTATGGCCACTCCATGGGTGTGCTGCCAAAAAGGGTTAAAATATTTTGCTTAATTGACTTGTTTATGATTTAATTGCTTTTTTTCCTCTTTCTGTAATAGTAGTTATATCTATATGCATTCTTGTTTTTTTTGTTTGCCTGTGCAGATTACTCCAATTTGGCTGCTCAAGAAATTATCGGAGGACCCAGAATGTCGTACGGATCCATTGACGCAGGCTCTTTTGGAAGCAGAAATCCATTTGGTGGGCCCACAAGGCAGGGATACCAGCCAGTAGGTAAAGAAAAGTTTTTTTTTTTAATGCCAACAGCCAGGGGTTCTCTCTATTTATCACCAGGCATTGTTGAAAAAAAATATTATAAATCATATGACAGAAAGAAAGATTTTGGTCCCTCCTCATTTACCAAAGCATGGCATTATGCATTTATTCCTTCTCCATAAATCATCATGGGATTAATAAGCCATATGGCTAATTTAGTGAAGTTCTGCCTCATCGGAGTTCTGATGTGTTTAGTAACAAGTAATATGCATCTTGTATTAAGCATTGTCTTTGATAGTTATAATACAATGTCATGGTAACAGAAGAGCTCGTTAGATCTTTCAAAATATTAGAGTATTTCGCCAGCGCTGTTAAATCAACAAAAAATAGCTGCAGGTGAAAATATTACATCCAAAAAAAGAAATATGGAAATGAAATATGGAGAACATTTCTGTTGTGGGCAGAGTAAAACCTCAAGCCTTAAAGGATTAGTTCACTTCAGAATTAAAATTTCCTGATAATTCCCTCCCCCCATGTCATCCAAGATTTTAAGACTTTTTTTTCTTCAGTCAAAAAGAAATTAAGGTTTTTGAGGAAAACATTCCAGGATTTTTCTCTGTATAGTGGACTTCACCAGGTTGAGGGTCCAAATTACAGCTTCAAATGGCTCTACATAATCCCAGCTTAGGAATAAGGGTCTTATCTAGCGGTCATTTTCTAAAAAAAAAAAAAAAAAAAAAAAAAAATTTACTTTTTAACCAAAAATGCTTGTCTTGCACTGCTCTGTGATGTGCCATGCGTG
The DNA here is from genome assembly GCF_024489055.1 of Chanodichthys erythropterus. Taxonomy (NCBI): domain Eukaryota; kingdom Metazoa; phylum Chordata; class Actinopteri; order Cypriniformes; family Xenocyprididae; genus Chanodichthys; species Chanodichthys erythropterus. The sequence goes on along the minus strand of NC_090222.1, from coordinate 22,146,307 downwards.
ACATAATCACGTTGGAAAGGTCACGCGTGACTAAGATGGAAGTACCGATCCAGTGTCTACAAAGCAAACGGCCTTTACAAAAAAAGGTAAAACAAAGATGTCAGATGATTTTGAAGTTGGAGGAGAAAATGAGATGGAGTTTTTTTCTCTACCATGGTATTTCTGCAGGTGAGACCTGAACATCTCACATTGCTATTTGTGTTTAAACTAAACTCATTTAAACCTTGCCAATTTAAACATTCCTCCGTAAGACGCGTAAGGGTACTTTGTTAGATACCTGAAAAGCTGTAAAGCACTGTTTATTTGTATCTTAGCTCTCATGTATTTATTTGTACATATATATTTTAAGAAAATGATCGATCGTTTCACTAGACAAGACCCTAATTTCTCATCTGGGATTGTGTAGAGCACTTTGAAGCTGCATTTAAACTGCAATTTGGACCTTCAACCCATTGTACCCTGGTGAAGTCCACTACATGGAGAAAAATCCTGGAATGTTTTCCTCAAAAACCTTAATTTCTTGGATGACATGGGGGTGGGTAAATTATCAGGAAATATTCTGAAGTGAACTATAATGTGTTAGGGAATGCCGATTTTTTTTAATATATAAACAAGATCTTAACTGACTTACTGTACAAATGGTTTCTAGAATGTGATTATTATCGGAGCAGCATAACCAAGTACATATTGGGTGACTTTATTTTTAGGTCACTCTGTAGTCATATAATCTTTCTTTTATTGACACAATTTAGCCATAGGCGTAAAACTAAACATAACAAGGAAGAAAGGAAAACTAAATATAATTTGAAATGTGTTGTTTGCTTTTAGTCACACTTTCCTTGACTACTGTGATTAGCTAGCAAGCTGAATTATTTACCCACTCACGTAATTTTGAATATTAAAGATTCATTTCCACAATGACTAAACGTAAATGTAAAAGTGTGCTTCCTTAACTAAGACTGATAGATATACACTAGATGCACACTTTGCCTTCCTGCAGTTGTTGTGTAATACAGATAATGCCGTGCATGACGGCCCGTGTCATAAGTGTGAATGTAAGCGACATATTCAGTTCACATGAATTCATTTGCAATATGTTTTACAAGAATGTGCTGGTAAGAAAGTGAGCAGCTGAAATGTCAGTCTAACAGCATGTGCCTTTTGTTGGCTGTGTTTTTGTTTGTTGAGTTTATGTTTTTATCAGAGGCATGCAGGAGAAAGAGGTGTGACAAATGCAAGAGAACACCTTAAAAAAGGAAAACGACGTCTTCCTCTCACGGAACCTCTCACAATCAAAACATGCAAAAGCAAATAGTTTCCTCTTTCACGCAGCATGACCTGAGTAAATCACACATTCTGAGATCTCTCTCTCTCTGAGCATTCGGCTTCTGCCAGTCCCACAGGACAACAGCGAGAGAGCGAGGCAGCTTGAGTTATACGAGACAAGGCTTTGATCACAGGCAGACCTGCGTTCAGGAGCCTGTCAGCTTTTTGTGTTTGGGCGCTCCGGCATCAGGCTGGCTGAAGAGGGGCTCAGGCGATGATCAAAGCCAGGGTTAAGTCTCTAATGGAGTTGTCAGTCGAGCTAATCTTTCCCCACCTCTCCCCTGCCAAACCTTTTAACTTCCTTCCAGCAGCATATGCATTTCTCTGCCATTCTCTCTCTCTCTTCCTCACTTTCTCTCCGTTTACCGCTGTTGTTCTCCTTCCTCCTCCCGTCCATCTTCACTCTCTTCTAGCTAAGCATCACCAATGCTCTCTCCTGCTTTTCTTTCTTCATCTGGTGCTTGTTTGCAAGATCCTTCTTCTGTTTTCTTTCCTTTCCTCTTTCCTTCCCTCTTTCCTTGAAGGCATGTTCGTTTGTTGATTTCTTGTGTTCTGCCATCACTTGATCATACCTTCCTTCCTTCCTTCCTTCCTTCCTTCCTTCCTTCCTTCCTTCCTTCCTTCTTTTTAGTGTTGTCAAATGTACTGAAACTTTTAAAAATGCACTGAAATTTAAAAAATTGTGACTTTTTGAGCGCTGTTGATCATTGATGTCTATTTACAACATGTTTTTGAAGCATTGATCATTGTAGCCAATCACAGACATATCTGATGAGCATGTGAACACAATGACCAATCAGAGGTGTTTAAGAATCCGCTCAACAGCGCTCAAAGCTTCACATTTTTCAAGTTTCAGTACCGACTTGGTATCCATCCATCCATCCATCCATCCATCCATCCATCCATCCATCCATCCATCCATCCATCCATCCATCCATCCATCCATCTTTTTCTTGTTTGTTTGCTTCCTTTTTTGGTTTCTAGCGTCTTCCTTCCTTCCTCCTTTCATTATTCACCCCCCCAAACACACTTCTTTCCTTGCTTGTTCCCTTTCTTCTTTCTGTTTTTCTGCTGTCACTTAAAGGATTAGTTCACTTTCAAATTAAAGTTTCCTGATAATTTACTCTCCCCCATGTCATCCAAGATGTCCGTGTCCTTCTTTCTTCAGCTGAAAAGAAATTAAAGTTTTTGATGAAACATTCCAGGATTTTTTTCCATATAGTGGACTTCAATGGCCTTCAAATGGTTGGAGGTCAAAATTACAGCTTCAGTGCAGCTTCAAAGGGCTCTACATGATCCCAGACAAGAAATAAGGGTCTTATCTAGAGAAACCATCACTCATTTTCTAAAAAAAAAAAAAAAAAAAATTAGACATTTTAACCATAAATGCTCATCTTGAACTAGCTCTCCTTTTCTTCTTCTTCTTCTTCTTCTTCTTCTTCTTCTTCTTCTTCTTCTTCTTCTTCTTCTTCTTCTTCTTCTTCTTCTTCTTCTTCTTCTTCTTCTTCTTCTTCTTCCCTATTTGAATTCCGGCAGTGTAGACACTGCTAAGTGTATTACTGCCCTCCACAGGTCAAAGTTTGAACTAAATTGTCATATACAATATACTATTGCAAGTATATAACAATTAGTAGCTACAAACTTTGACCTGTGGAGGGCAGTAATACACTTAGCAGTGTCTACACTGCCGGAATTAAAATAGGGAAGAAGAAGAGAGCTAGTTCATTTATGCTAGTAGCATTTATGGTTAAAACTAGGGGTGTGAGACTAAACTGTGACGAGATTTCTCGTCGAGGCGAAAAGTTGCCATCTCGTGATGTTGCAATGACAGAGTGGTTAGGATGATTAGGAAAGAATATGCCACCTCTACGTTTACATTACGCCTCCACTGTCGTTTTGCTTTGTATTTAAATAAAAACATTTAATTCAGTTGGATAACGGTTGCCGCCATTCCATATTCAGAGTTACGCGCTCTCGCTGAAAGTGAAAGTAAACACGAGCGCGCATTCAAACATGATGTCAATACCCCGCATTTTGGAAGCAGCTCCCTGATGAATACAGATATCTCTCAATATGAAAGCTATTTTAGGCTGGGCAGTGTAGTTGTAAGCATCTCTCAGCTCTGTATCAAAGAAAAATTTGGTCTTATTTGCACTTTGAATATTGAGAGAGTGTGATTATGGTTGCACTTATTGTAAAGTGTTACCATGAAAATGAATAACAGTTTTCTCTTAATCTTATTAAGCACAAACAATAAGGTTTCATTTGTTAACATTAGTTAATGCACTGTAAACTATGAACTAACAATGAATGTTTATTTTTATTAACTAACATAAACAAAGATTAATAAATACTGTAGCAAATATATTGCTCTTTGTTAGTTGATGTTGGTTAATGCATTAATGTTAATAAATGAGACCTTATTGTAAAGTGTTAACATTTTTATTTATACTGTTTTTATTTCTATGATCAGTTTGTGGAAAGGAGTTCAGTTAGGAGGTCAAAAGTTGTAGAAGCTCATAAATCATGTACAGTAAGGTCTGAAGAGACTGAAATCATACAGGAGAGAAGTCAGTCAGTTGAGTTAGTAGCAAAACCTTTTACAGTGCTTGAGTATTGTTGTCTTTTACTGCATATGATAATTCACACTCAGAAAGTAGAACTGAAATGACATTCATTACAAGATGATTAGTTAAAACATTTCAAATACATCTGCAGAATATTTTTTCTAGTCATGTATTTCGCCATTGAGGATTTCTTAAAAGTAGTGTGTAAAAATCTTGTCTCGTCTCGTGAACTCCGTCTCGAGTCTCGTCTCGTCTCGTCTCGTCTCGTCTCGTGAGATACCTGTCTCGTCACACCCCTAGTTACATATATAAAATATATAATTTTTTTTTTTTTAAGTAAATGAGCGATGTTTTCTCTAGATAAGACCCTTATTCCTCATTTTCTTTCTTTCTTTCTTTCTTTCTTTCTTTCTTTCTTTCTTTCTTTCTTTCTTTCTTTCTTTCTTTCTTTCTTTCTTTCTTTCTTTCTTTCTTTCTTTCTTTCTTTCTTTCTTTCTTTCTTTCTTTCTTTCTTCACTCATTACTGCCTGCAAGGTCATATCTGGCCCCGTGATGGTCCTCACCTTGTGGTTTCTCAGTAATGGTTAACTGCACTGTTGTCTCACTCCCCTCTCTCAGCACAAAGAAAAAAAAGGCTCTTGTCATGAGACGACCATCTGAGCAGAGCCCAGCGCCATGTGGTTAGCCAGTGTCTAGATGAGGCTTCAACCTCTGCTGTGTTCATTAGGGAGGTTTGCGGGGTGGGTCTGTCTGTGTGGAGAGACTAATGAATGGACACTGAAACACCAGCAGGTACCACACAGCCGTCATGAGCAGCCAAACCTGGGGCGTGCTCCACGTCCACGCTGGAACGATCCAAACAGAAGGAATAAATGAGCTCAGGTGTCATGCCTCATTCAGAGAGAGAAAGTGGAACAAACAGTGTGAAACCACACACACATACAGCTACAAAACATGCCTGATTGTCTCTGCTGAATGTGTGTTTGTAAGCCGTCCCTCCCTGTTTCAGCAATCTTTGCCATTGTGAGTCCGGGTTTTACATATAAGTCCAATTACTGCACTTTTGTCTGATTTTGTGAATTGCAGCCCTCTCAGAATTCTACGAGTGCAATTTTGTGTAAACTAGTATTATTGTCTGTAACCATATTGCATGTTAGTGAGACAAAATGTGAAAGACAAATTGACTAAGGAATAAAGGTCCTTTCGCTCACAGAAGTAATCAAGCATTCCATGATTACCTAGAAAGGCCACGTCGTGCGTCAATGTCTTGATTGCATTCTAATTGGTGGGCTTAGGGAGGTGGGGGTCTTTTAGTACGTTTCAGTATGGATTGTGAGATTACATCAGTGTAATGAGAGCAAATTTCATAACGTTTAGCGACAAGTTAAGTGCTGAGAGAGACTGGAAATGTCAAACATTATGTGTTAAATACCCATTAACATACTTGAATTTCATGATTTTTGCTTTCATTTGTTAAATTAACAGAATGTCCTAACCATTGTCCTTGGGTTGGTGTCCAAGCTGAATAACCCAAACTTTTTTGGCTGTCACCAAAAATGTCTAAAATACCTGGAAAGAGCATTCCCATTTATTGTAATGGTATTTTTATTCTGCATAGTGCACAGATACTTGATTAGCAGTCAATATATGATGCATAATAGTGTAGTTAAGGCATTGACTTAATGATGTATAGTTTGTCAACTGCACATTAACATTTAGGCTATATAATATAACAAATATAGTAGCCTATATGAAATGCCATAGAGGTAGGAATGTTCAGACACTTTGCATCACAGAAATACATTATATTTTAAAATATATTAAAATAGAAAACCATTATTTGGTTAGAGACTTAAGACTTGTGTCCAGTCTTTTGACTGGTACTGTAATTTTAACATAGGCCTATACAAAATTTTCTTCAACTCATGTGCAATAATATGTGCATGCATGAGATCACAAAAATCATCATTTTTTTTTTTTTTTTGTCCAGAGTGGACATTAATCCTGTTATCAGCATGATCACAGAGGATTTTTTCACAGCCTACCTGACTGAAAGAGCTCATTATTTATGCAGGTCATTACAACTCATTATGCGATTCTTTTGTCTTCTCAGGTGTGAATTACAGGATTATTCATGATGATTCACGCCTCCAAGCATACTGTTTCTTGACAAAAAGTGTCTTAGAAAATTTAAATCTTGTTTCGTATGAACGAGTAGGAAGGATAATTTTTACTTCATTTTGAAGCAAAAAACTCTAGTCTACAACCTCCAATACCCAGAAGTCTTGTGAACACAGATTTAATATTTTTTTTGGCCTTATTTCAGTGACTTAAGTTTTTTGTTTTTTCAATAACCACGCATAAACGTTATTCCTTCAAAAACACATACATGTACATACATGTTCCTCACATATTATGGTAGCCTAGTTTGTGCTGAATACAGTGTAATGACACTTTTTCTATTAATATGTTTATGAACAACTGAAACAAGCACAAATGTCAATGCATGTCAAAACTTCTCCAGGGCCCTGAAAATCCTCAGACCCCTGAGGGTTAAACACATTTTAATATCTTTTCTGCATCCCTTTCTCTTGGAGATGGTTGATTTTAAATTAATGAAGTATTCATTTGTGTTCTATGTGAGGATACAGCTCCTGAACTCAATAACCTCCTTTGTGTGCTGTTGTGATTGAAACTTCTTAGTACTTGGAGTTATCTCATGGAGAACCAAGCTTTAAATTTGGGTCTCGCTTTTCTGAAAGAACCGCAAAGTTCTTTTCACAGATTAGAGGAGTTGCTTGTCCCAAAATCCTCAGAGCTAAGGATTCTATATGTGTAGGGTATATAAGTGTTTGTGTATTTGCAGAAGAGAACTCAAAGGAGGGTGGAAAGCACTGCCAGAACCTCCCAATGCATTAACTGGAGCTGCACATGCTGTGCACGCAACCTAAAACACACAGTGACTTCTGGTGTTGACGACTGTATAAATAAACATGCCTGCAATAAGCAATGCACTTCAGGCTGGGTTTCTAAGTATTTTTTGAAAGGTAATCAACTAAACTGAGCATATTTAGCAGTACTAAAACATTCTGTGATGCCCTTGGAGCCTTTTTACACTTGAAATTTGTTTTTCTTTATCAGTATTTTGTCTTGTTCTCTCTCCTTTAAACAACACAAAAATTGAGTAACAAGATATTAAGACTTTTTTTTTTTTTTTTTCTCAGAAAATATACAGTATATTGATTTCTTTTCCTGTTCCATTGGCAAAGTGTTCTTGTTCAGAATGATCTAGTCTTAAAACAATATAAAAACACAAACAAACCAAAAAAAAAAAAAAAAAGTGCATAACTCAAAATACACTACCATTCAAATGTTTGGAGTCAGTAAGTTTTTTTTTGTTTTGTTTGTTTGTTTGTTTGTTTGAAAGAAAATATTTTTATTCAACAAAGACACATTAAATTGATCAAGATTGACAGTAAAAATGTCTACATTGTTAAAGAATATTTCTATTTCAAATAAATAAATGCTGTTCTTTTGAACTTCCTATTCATCAAAGTATCCTGAAAAAATTGTGATCAAGGTTTCTACAAAAATATTTAGCAGCACAACTGTTTTCAGTTTTAATAATAATCTGAAATGTTTCTTAAGCAGCAAATCAGCATATTAGAATGATTTCTGAAGGATCATGTGACACTGAAGACTGGAGTAATGATGCTGAAAATTCAGCTCTGCCACCACAGGAATAAATTACATTTTAAAATAAGTTGAAATAAAAAAATAGTTTATTTAAATTGTAATATCTCACAATATTATAATAAAAAGGTAATGCTCTAAGAATGCTAATGATCAAATATACAGTATAACAGTCATTATACAGAAGTTATATCGCTCAATACATTAATGTAATGACACCATGGCGTCATGTGCAAATATTTGTGTGTAACATCTTGAACCAAGAAAAAACCTCAATGCTTAATCGGTTAGTTCACCCAAAAATGAAAATTCTGTCATTAATTACTCACCCTCATGTCGTTCCACACCCGTAAGACCTTCTTTCATCTTCGGAACACAAATCAAGATATTTTTGATAAAATCCGATGGCTCAGTGAGGCCTGCATTGACAGCAAGATAATTAACTCTTTCAAATGCCCAGAAAGGTACTAAAGACATAAACAGTTCATGTGATTACAGTGGTTTAACCTTAATGTTATGAATATGAAGCGACGAGAATACTTTTTGTACGCCAAGAACACAAAATAACTTTATTCAACAATATCTAGTGATGGGCGATTTCAAAACACTGCTTCATGAAGCTTCGAAGCTTTACGAATATTTTGTTTTGAATCAGTAGTTCGGAGCATGTATCAAACTGCCAAAGTCACGCCCCCCAGTGGTGAACCACACCCCCCAGGGTGAGGAATTAATGACAGAATTTTCATTTTTGGGTGAACTAACCCTTTAATGTTTTATTATTATAGACCGATAAACACTGAATGATGATTTCAGCATTTTTTGACTAAAACTATCACGTCAGTGCTTCAACTGCTCATACATGCATTACTTTCCTTAGTGAGTCATTGTGTGTCAGGCCTGAATCTTGCACTGCGGGGATAAGGACCCGTCTCACACTGTATCACACATATCGTCTGACAGCCATCTCTGGCCTGTAAACCCCTTTCTCCCTTGACTCATCTCAGCTTTTTTACCCTCTGTCACAGCTCTCAGGCAATACATGGGATTACTTTCTAGTGTTTGAGTTTGCATTTTTCCGATAGGGTGTGTGAGAGAGAGCCACATACTGACCTCATGCATAACAAGGAGAAAGCTTTTGATTAAGTCATTTCCTGATTTGAGAGTATAATTGAACATCCTGCAGAATCTGCATTTGCAGCCTCGACGAACAATTCAGAAAGGGCAGAAGTTAATTTGTCCTGTGTCCCAGATATTTAAGATCAATTTTCTCACCCCGGACTAGAGAAAAGTGCTTTGTGCTTTTGTTTTTCAGCACTTTAATGCATTTTGTGTCTGTTTATTACCAGTGGTTCCTATTTTCACACCCTAAAAATGCACTTCCTGAGCTCTTGTACATTCCATCTAACTTTGATATACTATGCATTTTTCCCTCTGATTTTGACTCAACTTCCACACTTTTCTATTATATTGTAATTCAAAAAAGTTGTAAAATGGAAATTTGTTGTGCCAGCCTTGTAGAATAGGCACTGTTAGTGTGTGTGTGTGTGTGTGTGTGTGTGTGCACGCACGTTTTTGTGACACATCAGGACACAAATGTGTATAATGACTTGGGTATGACATGGGTATTACAAAAAGAGGTGACTTATGAGGACATTACCCCATGTCCCCACTTTTCAAAAGGCTTATAAATTACATACATACAGAATGAGTTTCTGTGAGAAAGTAAAAGTGTGCACAGTTTCCTGTGATGGTAGTGTAGGGGGATAGTAAATACAGTTTGTACAGTATAAAAACCATTACACCTATGGAATGTCCCCACAATTCACAAAAATGAATGTGTGTGTGTGTGTGTGTGTGTGTGTGTGTGAGAATGTGTAATATATATATATATATATATATATATATATATATATATATATATATATATATATATATATATATATATATATATATATATATATATATATATATATATATATATATATATATATTGAAACATCTAGATATTATAGATAAGTAGATTTTCATTTCCAGAAGGATTTATCAGTAACAAAAGTTTCATTCTAAACTTGCCTCAGGTTTTAGGATTTGATCAAATGTCACATTAGAGCCACTTTGCCATTTCATAACTCTCTGTGTGTCTAGATTTCTGTTGAGTGTGCACTGTTACGCAAAATAATAATATTCCCATGACCTCATTAATGTTGGTTACAATTTGAATGCTGAACATTCTAACTAACGTACATTCTTTTAAAGAAGTTTCTCAAGCTTATAGTTTATAATAGTTTATAGTACAAGTTTAAATTTTATCCACTTTAAGGTGTCCTTGTTATATTGTAGCTACACATTTAAAGGTGCCATTGAACGTTTTTTTTACAAGATATAATATAAGTCTAAGGTGTCCCATGAATGTGTCTGTGAAGTTGCAGCTCAAAATACCCCATTGATTTTTTTTAAATATTTTTTTTTTAACTGCCTGTTTTGAGGCATAATTAGAAATGCGCAGATTCAGGCTGCGGCCCCTTTAATTGCTCGTGCTCTCCGCCCCCTCCCAAGCTCTCGACTCTATCACAGCATAAACAAAGTTCACACAGCTAATATAACCCTCAAAATGGATCTTTACAAAGTGTTCGTAATGCAGCATGTCTAATCACGTAAGTATGGTATTTATTTGGATGGTTACATTTGATTCTGAATGAGTTTGAGGCTGTGCTCCATGGCTAATGGCTAATGCCAAACTGTTGGAGAGATTTATAAAGAAATGAAGTTGTGTTTGTGCATTATACAGACTGCAAGTGTTTAAAAATGAAAATAGCGACGGCTCTTGTCTCCGTGAATACAGTAATAAACGATGGTAACTTTAACCACATTTAACAGTACATTAGCAACATGCTAACGAAACATTTAGAAAGACAATTTACAAATATCACTAAAAATATCATGTTACCATGGATCATGTCAGTTATTATTGCTCCATCTGCCATTTTTCGCTGTTGTTCTTCCTTGCTTACCTAGTCTGATGATTCAGCTGTGCACATCCAGACATTAATACTGGCTGCCTTTGTGTAATTCCTCGATCATGGGCTGGCATATGCAAATATTGGGGCGTACACCCCGACTGTTACATAACAGTCGGTGTTATGTTGAGATTCGCCTGTTCTTTGGAGGTCTTTTAAACAAATGAGATTTATATAAGAAGGAGGAAACAATGGTGTTTGAGACTCACTGTATGTCATTTCCATGTACTGAACTCTTGTTATTCAACTATGCCGAGGTAAATTCAATTTTCAAAATTCAATGGCACCTTTAAGTACTGAGGGATATTTTTTTTGGTATTTTTTAGGTTTAGGGTTTGGTTTAAGTTGCATGTAATTATGCATAATTTTGTACTGTTATTACAATAAGCACATGTAACATATGTAACAAGGACACTGTAAAATAAAGTGTTACCAAATCCAAAAATACAGAGAACACCTTAAAGGGGACCTATTATACAATATATATACAAAATTCACTTTTATAAGGTGTTTGAACACAGATGCGTGTCCACAGTGTGTATAAACAATCAGCCTATAATGGTAAAAATCCACCCACTCCTTTTTTTTATAATCCCCATGAATAATAAACAGTCTTTCCAAACACGCAGCTCCAGATTTCCCTCTACTCTTACGTAAGAGTCGGGAAGCCCCTCCCATGACGTTGGTGATGATCTGCCCTTTTAGCATAGATACCACCTTGAGTGAGCCTCAACAGTCCGCCATTTCTGTTTACTTGCTGTAGCAGCTGGAAATATACGTCTGCACCAAAAAACATGACAAATGTTCCATTATTGGATGTACCAATGAACATTAGAATCTCCATATAGACTCTCTGCATCTGAGTCACTGAGGACACTGTGGTTGAATTTCAATTATGAAGAAAATGTGCCGAAGAAAGTCAATAAAGTATTTGCGCAAATCATTTTACGCCAGACTGCTTCACAAATGAGGATCAGTTTAACATGAAAAGATTAACATGACAGTATGCTAGTCGATGAGTTGAATCAACTCCACAACAACTCCATAAATTTATCCACTAACCGTTCAGAAACTTCCATCTGCATTCTAAAAGTTGTAACTTCTTCCATTCTCTCCATCAGATTCTCTCCATCAGTGTTGAGTCTTCTGATTGGCTGAACAGTGACCACTTTTTTTTTTTTTTTTTTTGAGGACACCTAGTTCAATGATATTTTTCAGTTAATGTGGCATTTTAATGTGTGCCATTCCATAAATACATAAATAGCATGTCACAGCATTATCAATTGAATAATTAAATTATGTCCATAGAGTCTATTTCTGGTATGATATCAATACATTTCAGAAATGCGTGGAAAAAATAACACTTAGAACTGTTTTCCTATATTGTAGTATTGAGATGTTCCAGCATTAGATGGAACAACTAGAATGTTATTTGACTGTGGCACAGACACAAAACAAATAACAAATAGACAAATAACACCATGGGCGAAAGGAAAAATGTCAGAGATTCCCAACACTATAATTGTGTGTAATGGGAGTTTAGCTGAATCTAGGTCTCATAAATGTTTAGAGGGAATCATGCTGGGTCTTCACACATACTTACAGGAAGTAGTGCCCTTGTGTTTCCCCCTCTAAGCCCACCCTATATAGAGGGATAGTGCTCAATGCAGAGTGGAATGAATATGGAACATCCATCTATCACCGTGATGGAGGAGAGAGTATGAGAGGTATGCGCATAGCTGGAGGCCAGTGGAGATAACAGTAAGGGCACAAAAGGTTGTTTCCCTGAAAAATGATCCACTGAGAACAGCTTATCACCTTTGTAGTGCACACACACATAAACACAAGCACATCTGGCTGGAAGCAGTCAGATAGATGTCATGTGCTTCTCGCTGTCATGTAAAATTCACACCTAAAATATTTTTATTTTTAATCTGCTCATGCTAAACTATTAGTCACATATGCCATGTCAAGAAGTCCCCATTTTGTTCTTGCTCTTGAATTGATTATTATCATAATTCATCATGTTTTAGCTATATTTCAGTGCATATCTATTGATACTGCCTACAGTTCAGCTCACAGTTAATGTCCTATACAGGGGCTTTGTTTTATTATGGTGGAAGCAATCTCAATAAACTGAATTGACATTTTATTTTGCATTTAATAAAACTTTTGTGTAAACATACACATATTTGCCTGTCTTTGTTTTGTCGTCACGGTGCTGGTTTCAAAAGTAGTTGTCTTATAACTGATGAAAATTTGGTGTAGGGTTTTACATTGAAACAAATTTCACTCAGAAATTGCTAGAAAATTTCACAAAAAATTACAAAAAAATAGCAAGTAACACCTTGAATTAAACACAACATTTTTAAGTAGAAAGACTGAAATATAATTTCTTGTAAAACGTACTCCAATAATCTTTAATTGGATAAACAGTAATCTCCAATAATGTTTTATTTAAAACATCAAAAAATATATATTATATATTATAAATATATGTTTATATATATATAATATTATTTAGACAGACAAAAAATGCTTATTATATAACTTACTATATAACTTACAATATATATATATATAATATACACTACCGCTCAAAAGTTTGGGATCGGTAAGATTTTTAATGTTTTTAAAAGTTTCGTCTACTGACCAAGGGTGCATTACTTCATTAAAAATACAGTAAAAACAATAATATTGTGAAATATTATTACAATTTAAAATGACTGTTTTCTATTTGAAAATATTTTAAAATGTAATTCATTCATGTGTTGGCAAAACTGAATTTTCAGCATCGTTAATCCAGTCTTCAGTGTCACATGATCCTTCAGAAATCATTCTAATATGTCAATTTACTGCTCAAGAAACATTTATTGTTTACAATTGTACAAAATATTAGTGTACAGTATTTTTTTTTCAGGATTCTTTGATAAATAGAAAGTTCAAAAGAACAGTGTTTATTTGAAATCTAATCTTTTGTAACATTATAAATGTCTTTACTGTCACTTTTGATTGATTTAATCCATCCTTGCTGAACAAAAGTATTAATTTCTTTTCAAAAAAATAAAAATAAAAATTCTTACTGACCCCAAACTTTTGAACGGTAGTATATAATATATATATATATATATATATATATATATATATATATATATATATATATATGCGCTGTATAGTGGAGAGTACTGTGAGTAGTTGTAATCATTATTTTCTATTCTAATATTGCTTTTGAATCTCAGTTTGATGCCATGAAAATGTTGACATCCTGCTTTAAAAACAATTTAGTCACCTCAATTTTTGACTTGTTCTTTGTTCTTCTCAAAGTGTGTGTCACTTATTTGTATATATTTAAGAGAAAATCATTGAGGAGTTATTTTGGGTGCCACATGCATGCTTCAGTGGACCATCAAGAATCATGGACAGGAATATTTGCTGCTCCTCCCTATTCCTCCTCCTCTCTTTACCTGCTTCCTCTGTACCAAGTCCAGACCCTCTCTTAGAGTAGAATATTCATCTGCAAAAGATTGTCTGTGATTTCCCCCTCTCAAGTGCGAGTGCATTAGAGCACAGATGGAGAGTTGTGAAAAACAGCACGTCAATTACAGTCATTTTGAGGGCAGAGGTAGACAAAAGCCGAGAGACGACACATTTGTGTGTATGTGTGCAGGGCCTGTGGGTTGTACTTTGATACAGAGGTTGTGCAATTGATTTTAATTAAGAGCTCTTGATGATTACCTGTTCCTATCAGAGTGTGCATGATACATGCATTTGATAAAGAAAATGGCTGTGCCCACACTCCCATTTGGGTGGCTCACGACTCAGTCTGTTTAGTTCTAGCTGCTGCCCAGAAACCTGGTGTGTTTTTGAATCTGCTTTGTTTGGCTTCTCTTAGCAGAAATATGGTGGCCCTCATGAGTACAGGGGTAAGAAAAAACATCATCATGCACGAGGCATTTTGTAATAGTGATTTTTGCCGTTTTTCTTAAAATCTACTTATAAAACGGTTAGTTCCTTTCCTTGATTCTGATTGGTCATTAGCTGTATTTTATTCACGATAAAACACCTAACGGTTCAGTGTATCACTACACAACACCTTTATTATCTTGTCCTTTTAACAGTTAAGGGGTTTTCCCGTGACTGACAGCATCAGTTGCGTCTTGTTCCATGTTCACAAAAATTCAGTTTTTTCGATGTAAAAGTCTCCGTTACTGACCGACACACTCATAAAGACAGTCTTTGCTGCCATCTAATGGCGTAATAATGTAACTTCTGTTGCTGGTCATGGTCAGGGACTATTTTTTCCGGCGGAAGGAAGGCTTTTATTGAAAGTTTACTTCATGAATGTTGCATTGATACATATTTTTGGCTTTAATATTAGTATTATGTGGTAACCATTTTATAAAAGCAATAAAGTACTCAAGGCTAGTGCTGTTTCGTGAGGCTAGTGCCACTTCACGTCGTGCCTAACAACGTCCTTCAGCCGTAATTTATTCATGATACAGCACAGCCTCTTGTACCTTATTGCTTAGTTAACCATGGTAAAATCACTTTAACGCACAGCCTTAACACTAGAACTACCAAGGCAGTCATTTTGACCGTTTTAAAGATTTGCAATGTAATAACTTTGTTGAAATAAAACCCATATAACTACAGTTCCATGACTTTTCTTAAATTAATGTAAATTTTATTTTAACATTGTTATTTTATTAAAATTACAAAACACAAAAGAGTTCTGAGTATTTCTACCTTGAATGGCCATAGCGGTCAATTTGACCGCACATATTACAGGCGTTGTATCTCCTCAGTGCTTTTTCCTGCCGTTAAAGATGTGCGTAGCTGTTGCCTAGCAACCTTTCTCTGGCAGTTTTGTATGCTTTTGCTAAGCTAAAACTTAGCTTTACCGTCAAAATGGCAACAAGAAAGAAAATGACTGTCACTGAGGTTTTATCCTTGCTTGAGAACATTGATGATGCAGAGTCTGATGGAGGAGCAGAGAGCGATGTCTCTTGGTCTCTTGACAGTTCGTCTGACTTGTGTTATGATGTTTATTATCTGTCCTAATATAACAGAACTATTTATTCATTCTAGATTTCATTAGAGGCTGCATAAAATTGTTTCCGATTCGTGTGGTCCAAACATTTCCGATAATGCTAAAGCATTGTAAACTCCAAAAGTCAAAATGTATTGAATAAAGACAGATGTAATAATTTCCAAAATTCACAATATGTTTTTATCTAACGAAATATTCTGCTTCATTTTATATTTGTTGACATTTTGACTTTCAAAAACAACATTTTAACTGCGGTGAAAAACTTTGATCTCCAGCTTGCCGGATGCAAATTGCGGAAAGCAAATTGCGACATGCACTTTTGTGGGAGGTCTAGTAGCTCTTACACAATAATATCACGAACATATTATATTATGTATGCTTAAATTACCCCACATTTTTCATTAAACATGACCATAGAAGCTTTGAAGTAAATATAACATGACAAAAATGACATTCACTGCTGTCTGGTATGAACAGTCAAAATGACCGCTATTGGCAGTTCTAGTAGTTATAGAATTCCGGTAGTGCTAGTGTTAAGTGCTTTTTACAGCAATAATTTAATTATAATTTAATTATCTTTAATGCCACTTTTTTTTGTTTGTTTGAGGACACCTTGTTCAATTATATTATTCAGTTAATGTGCCATTTTTATGTGTGCTATTCCATAAATAGCATGTCACAGCATTATCAATTGAATAATTAAATTTATGTCCATAGTATATACTCATACTTCTGTATTTAATTAATATGATTAGCCTTTTGCTTGTCTACGTTATCAAACAGCTAATAATGTGTTGCTAATGTTACACACACCGTTCTTCATCTCAGAGTCAGACAGCTGCCTTCAAACAATCAGTATCCTTACAAGTGCTTTGAACAACTCAGAACGTCAGTAAAGAAAGGCTTATAGTTCATCATAACATTGTAATAGACTCACTATATTGATAAATCTACACAATTATTCATAACAGAAAATTTACCTGGATAACTTGGCTTCTCTTGAGGCTTTCCTGCTTCAGAGCAGTCATAGTTAATGATATGCTAAAGCCTGCCGGCACATTGTTGTGATTGGTTACATGGTAGTCTGTGACGTCACAAACACCACCGATTTCAAACACTATTTTAGTATTAAAAAAATCACGCACATCAACTTTAAAGGCTGTGTTAAATAAATTGTCAAAATGTCAAAACTTCTTTCCCCTACAGCTACACAAGTCAGCCCCTCAGAGCTGCAAGATGTGTTCCAGGAAACCTCCTCTAACATCTTTCAGATCAATGCTAACGGTGAGTTTAAAAAGCCTCCAAATATTCTGACCTTGATTTTAAGCCATTAAGGATGGCATAAGGTGTAAGATATGAGGTGAAAGTGACCAAATGAAACACACATGAAAGTTTCTGTCTGTTCTTTTCAGTGGTAACACTAGAGAAGAACCTTCAATCTTTGGGCACATCCAGAGACACAGCAGAGCTACGGCAGAGTTTGTAAGTCAACACATACACACAAACCTGAGCATGCACGCTAAAGGTAATTTGACCTTTTTCATCTATCAATAAATATATAATATATTGTTAAGACTGAGTGCAATACATGTCCACAGAAGGTTTTTCACCTTGGGAGAATGCGTATCCTCATTGTCATGTTGAAAAAATGCCCGACAATGCAGGGCATGAGGAAAGGGTAACATTTTCTGTTACAAGTTTGTGTTTTAAATTACACAGGGAATTCATGACAGCATTGATAAAGCACAACTCCCTCACACCTTCAGCACTCATACATCCCTATATAAGAGCTTTACTACCACTGAACTTTACTGTGGGAACCAGGCACTTCTCACTGTACTCCTCCTCTAGCAACACCAGAACATTTTGAATGCTGTTAGATCCAAAATGATTGATTTGGTCTCATGAGACCAGAGTATTGATTCCCAGAATCTATATTTTGTAAATATGGGCTTTGGAAATGGCTAACTGACTTTATTTTGCTTTGGCTACAGTAGGTAATTCCAGTGAGAACAACATGCATGTCATTTCTGCAGGCTGCATCTTACTCTGTGAGATAAACAGTCACACTTTTCATAGCTTTTGCTGGCTCTGAGACACTCGCTTGGTATCTCTCTTGCTCTTTGTCTAGCAAAAAAATCCCTCATCACTAAATGAAAGCTTAAAATGAAGGCCTGATTATTTCAGGGGACTTGTCACAAGTCCATTGTTTTTGAATTTCTGTGTTACTTTTGCTATATTCTCACACTTAAAACAATGATTTGGTAATCCTCTTGTACCACTGTCCTCTTTTGTGCTAAGAAATAAGACTCCTGACAGTTCTCTCCCAAGTGGTTCCATTGTTGTCAGCATTAAGACTGATTCAGTGGGCTATATAACACTTTTAATTGTCAAGACATTACTTCTCTTTAAATGTATTAGTTCAACATACTTGCTTGTTGATCAAACATTGCCTTAAACTTACACCAGAAATTTTTTATTTTGTATCATTTAGTAATTTGTAGGAGGGTTTTATCACCTTAATAAGAAAATCTTATTTTCCTGAATTTTTACATGCTTCTTTGGTAATCGATTAATCAGACTTGCTGGAACATTATATATGTAAAGAACCCTAACATGTCATAAGTAACTGAGTAATTGCTGACTTTCAGAAGTTTCAGAAGGGGTGTACTCATTTATGCTGTGCACTGTATGTGTGTGTGTATATATATATAACTCTCAGGACCTTTTATTGTGGCAGAAAAAAGCAGATTTGTGCTCCATTATGATGTCAAAATATTCTCTCACAGGCCTTCAGTGGTTTTAATAGCTTCCCTTTTGCTAACTCTCTATAGAGCACTTTGAAACAGAGTAACATCTGAGCGCTCGCTCTCACTGTTTCATCACCTACCGCCCAGCATGTATTGATTACTCATCTGACTTTTGTAGTCAGGATGCCGCAATTACTAAATTATTTTCTGATGACAAAGTAGCTGGTCTGAAATCACTGTTGTTTGAAATGCAGTACACAATCCGTGTCCAGTGGCGGCTCATCAATTATATCAGCCATTTTTTTTTTGTTAATGAAAGCATTGAAAACCTAATACTGTCGTGTGTGCGGTTGTTGTTTTTTTTCCCCTTGAAGAATCACCATCCCTAAGGCGCAACATGACATCTATTGTTAGCTATAAAGCCTTTGGGCAGATTGGCTGCCTAAAACCAAATGAGATAAGCAGCAATGTCTTTCTACTGCTACACCCTCTGCTGTTCTTGTGGAGTGACTGCATGTTATACAATAAAGAATTATGAGCTAAAATTATATCACAAAGGCATAACAGTGTAACATTTCCCTTGTGTACCGCTGCAGGAATTGAACGAAGTGTAGGTTTATTGCAGACAGCCAGTCTCAAGCACACCTGAGTCATTAGCTGATGTGAAAAGTGTAGTGTGCATTTTTTTTTTTTTTTTGGTATCCTCTTCATTAGCATCTGCATGTATATTCAACAAAGTTGCACCTGCTTCTCTCGCTTTTTCTTTGCACCACATTTTCAGTCTGTCTTAGAACTCTCCATTAGGGATGGACATTCCTATTCAATTGCAGTTCCTTAATGATTCTTTTAATGATTCTTTTAGTAACTTAAGAATAATTTAACCCAACTATATACTATCTGGTCAGAGTGAGATATTTTAATTTCAAAATAAATGACCTTTTAGTAGGACAAAACTCTGTTCTGGTGTATATCTTTTTAACTAAACATTGGTGTATGAACATCCACCAGTAATTACAATGATTTAAAGGAGTAGTTCGCCCAGAAATGTTGTTTCAAACTGGTATGACTCCCCTAATGAATCCAGTTCACAACGCATGGAAAAGAGTGACCAGTAAATTTTGTAAAGTCCTTTTTTTTATGCTCAACAGAAACATGGGTTAGATGAGTAAATGATGGCAGAATTTGCATTTTTGGTGAACTATTCCTTTAAGTCTTATTGTGAGTGATGTGTTAAAGGATTAGTTCACCCAAAACTGAAAATTCTGTCATTAATTACCCTCATGTCGTTCCAAATCCGTAAGACCTTCGTTCATCTTCGGAACACAAATTAAGATATTTTTGACAAAATCCGATGGCTCAGTGAGGCCTGCATTGACAGCAAGATAATTTACACAATTTTTAAATGCCCAAAGCTACTAAAGATGTAATTAAAACCATTCATGTGACTACAGAGGTTCAACCTTAATGTTATGAAGCGACGAGAATACTTTTTGTGTGCCAAAAAAACAAAATAACGACTTTTCAACAATACAGCGATTTCAAAACACACTGCTTTATGAAGCTTCGAAGCTTTACGAATCTTTTGTTTCGAATCAGTGGAATCAAAGTCAAATGAACCATTGAAATTTTGAAGCGTTTCAAAACACGTAATGAAGCCTTGTTTACTGAAATCATGTGACTTTTGCAGTTTGATACACGCTCCAAACCACTGATTCGAAATAAAAGATTCGTAAAGCTTCGACGTTTTGTAATTAATGACACAATTTTCATTTTTGGGTGAACTAACCCTTTAAGATATTTTTGATGAAATCCGAGAGCTCTCTGACTCCTCCATCGGCAGCAATTTAATTACCAATGTCTAGGCCCAGAAAGGTAGTAAAGACATTATTAAAATAGTTCATGTGACTACAGTGGTTCAACTTTAATTTTATGAAGTGACGAGAATACTTTTTGTGCGCAAAAACAAAACAAAAATAACAATTTTATTCAACAATTTCTACTCTTCCCTGTCAGTCTCCTATACTGTTGACTTGGTAAACAGTGCAGCACTTCGGTGTTCTACGTCAGAACGCTGGCTCATTATTGGCCGGCTCCTGCGTCAGCATCACACACATGCATTGTGGTGCTCACATGTACAGCGTTGACCAATACTGAGCCGGCGTTCTGACGTAGAACCCGGAAGCGCTTCATAAAATAAAATAGTCACATGGACTATTTTAACAATGTCCTACACCTTCCCTATTCAACTTATGAAACGAACGCAGCGCTAGTTCCATTTTTTCTGTAAGTTTAATAGGGAAGGTGTAGGACATTTAGCGTAAGCTTTTTGAAGAATACGGAATCGCGTTCTGGTGGAAGCACTTGTGATGCGATCATTTGTGTCTATAAAGCATATACATTTTAAATTTTTTAAAGAAAATGACTGATCGTTTCACTAGATAAGACTCTTATTCCTCATCTGGTATCGTTTAAAGCCCTTTGAAGCTGCACTGAAACTGTAATTTTGACCTTCAACCGTTTGGAGACCATTGACATCCATTATAAGGAGAATAATCCTGAAATGTTTTCATCAAAACCTTAATGTCTTTTCAACTGAAGAAAGAAGAACATGGACATCTTGGATAACATGGGGGTGAGTGAATTATCAGGAAATTCCTTTAATGACAGAATTTTCATTTCTGGGTGAACTTACCCTTTAAATATGCAACAAATAACACAATAACAGTTCTCTGATTCAATCAGGGACTGTTTCAAATGTGTTTCAGACTGATTTGTGTCTTTTTGAGTGATTCATTAAAAAAATCGGAAGCTTGTGAATATCAACATGAGCAGAGCAGCTACAGTGTGTGTGTGTGTGTGTGTGTGTGTATATATATATATATATATATATATCATACATGCATACATACATACATACATACATACATATATAATATAGCCCATGCTTTTCACATGTTCTGTTTTTTTTTTTTTTTTCTTTGCTGTTTCTTAGTTGACCTTGAATGTGCTTCCCTTCATGCCAGGCTTAATCCTGCTGCTCCAAACAGGGCACATGACAGCAGCCCCCTCTCTCGCTCTCTCTATCACTTGCTCTCTGACTCTACCCATTTTCTTACTCTTTCTGCCCTCTGCTGCACCCCAGCCATGATTCTATTACCGCCAGTTTCCACGGAAACCTTGCAGTTCCAGGGTCATACCTCCCAGATGGCGATATGTCGCCCAAAGGCCCTGGCAGACTGCCCCCCACCCCCTCCTGCCCAAAACGTCCTCACACACACAGACACACGCACAAACATTTGCACACTCTACAATGTCACGGGCAAGCCAAGATATAGACTGCCAGTGCACTACAAATGCACTGACTCAGAGTGGACTTCAGAGACTGGCAATATAAGAGACAGATGAGGCACATGGCTACTGTATCATGAGATCTGTGGGTATTTATTACATGACTGAATCTATAAATATGTTTCTTATTAACCTGTGGAAATGGAACAATATCTTAGAATCTTAAATAAGACAGCATACACTACTGTTCAAAAGTTTGGGCTTAGTAAGAATAATAATTGAATTTTATTCAGCAAGGATGCATTAAATTGATCAAAAGTGACAGTAAATACATGTATGATGTTTCTGTTTGAGGTAAGATGTCTATTTCAGGTAAATGCTTTTCAATGCTTTGTTTGTACGGAAGCTTGTTTCCACCACTAAAAAACAAAAAAATAAACAAACAAACAAACAAACAAAAAACATTAACAGTAATTGTGACTTATTATCAATTGGACATTATAACATGCAATTTAGTTTATATCTCACAATAATGATTTTATAACTCTCAAGTCTGACTTTATATCACTCAATTCTGACTTTATAACTCGCAATTCTGACTTTTTCATGCATTTCTGATTTTTTTGTCACGCAATTCTGACTTTTTTCACTCAATTCTGACTTTAAATCACACAATTCTGAGTCTGACTTTATATCACACAATTCTGACTTTATAACTCGCAATTCTGACTTCATCATGCAATTCTGACTTTTTATCACGTAATTATGACTTTATATCACTCAATTCTGACTTTATAACTCTCAATTCTGACTTTAAATCACACAATTCTGACTTTATTTCACTCAATTCTGACTTTATAACTCTCAATTCTGACTTTATATCACTCAATTCTGACTTTAAATCACACAATTCTGACTTTATTTCACTCAATTCTGACTTTATATCACTCAGTTCTGACTTTAAATCACACAATTCTGACTTTATTTCACTCAATTCTGACTTTACAACTCTCAATTCTGACTTTATATCACTCAATTCTGACTTTAAATCACACAATTCTGACTTTATTTCACTCAATTCTGACTTTATATCACTCAGTTCTGACTTTATTTCACTCAATTCTGACTTTATATCACTCAGTTCTGACTTTAAATCACACAATTCTGACTTTATTTCACTCAATTCTGACTTTACAACTCTCAATTCTGACTTTATATCACTCAATTCTGACTTTAAATCACACAATTCTGACTTTATTTCACTCAATTCTGACTTTATATCACTCAGTTCTGACTTTAAATCACACAATTCTGACTTTATTTCACTCAATTCTGACTTTACAACTCTCAATTCTGACTTTATATCACTCAATTCTGACTTTATTTCACTCAATTCTGACTTTATAACTCGCAATTCTGACTTTTTTATGCAATTCTGAATTTTTATCACGCAATTCTGACTTTATAACTCGCAATTGTGAGTTTATAGCTCACAATTCTGAGAAAAAAGTCAGAATTGGGATATAAACAATTTTTTAAATCAATTACCTTTTTATTATTTCATGAACTTTTGAACTTTCTGTTCATCAAAGAACATTGAAGAAATCACGATTCCCACAATGTTGTGTTACGACTATTTTCAACATTACTAAAAATAAGAAATGTTTATTGAGCACTAAATCAGCATGTCAAAATGATTTCTGAAGGATCATGTGACACTAAAGACTGGAGTACTGATGCTGAAAATTCAGCTTTGACATCACATGAATAAATTGCATTTTAAAATAGATTAAAACTAAAAACAGTTATTTTTATTTTGTAGTAATTGTAGTAATATTTCACAATGTTACTGTATTGTATTGAACACTGTACTATATTTTTACAGTATTTTTGATTAAAAAGCAGGCTTGGTGAGCATATATACGATTTCTTTCATAAGCATTAAAAAAAAAATCTTACAGAATCCAAACTTTTTATTGAATAAATTGCATTTTAAAATATATTAAAATAGAAAAAAGCTGTTTTAAATGTAAAAATATTTCACAATATTTACTGTATTTTTGATTGATTTAAATGCGGCCTTGGTGAGCATTAAAAGTCAATCATCATAAAGCGTTTTGGAATAATAAAAAGAGATGAATTGATTAATTGCTAGTTGCAGCCCTACTCTCAATGTTAGCTTGACAACTTACAACTCTAAATGTTTGTACGTGTTCGGTGCATCTCATTCCAGTGAAAAATCACTTGGCTAATTAAATTTGACCCATCTTTGTAATCGTAGAAACACACACGCAGCAAAACTAAGTGGATTAATCGTTCACACCCTTTGTTTGTCATTGTGCTCGTTAGAGCATTACATATTCCGCTCTGCTGCATGCAGGGCTTCTGAGAAACACTCTTCGTCTTTGGAGTGGAGGACACACTGTGCTGTCCGTCCTCTTCTCTGCTGAGGATTCTTTAGACAGAAGGTGAACCTTATGCTGAGAAGCCTGTGAGGACCAAAACTACATTGAAGTAAATGGTGGTACTACAAAACTGCCTTAAACTGCCTTGAAAGTTGACCCAAATATGAAACTTGTGGCATTATTTAATCTCTCTGACTTTCTTTCTTTTGTAGGCCAAAAAACAGATGTTATATGTGCCATGTTTTATTAATTCACATGCAAACATGAACAGATGAGCAGATGATAAACTTTTCAGTGAGTAACAACTTAAGTTCCCATTCAGTCGGTCACGTTCGACGTACGTCGGACAGACCGACGAATAGGAATCTCGCTAGAGAGGCCAATCTACTTCGAGTGTAACTAAACGAGCCAATGCACATTGGCATGCAATCATATGCATCAGCTGCTCGCCTCGCAGCGCGGGTATATAATGAGCAGCAGGTGCGTTGCATCTTCAGCTTTTCGCTTCGGAGCCGAACGGTGTTTGTTCCTGTTCTCTGCAAGCGAGTGTCTGCTAGAAGACGAGTCAAGCTTTTGGTTGAACTTCTCTTTTTTTCCGAGTGCGGGCGAACAGCACAGCAGCGGGGTCGACGTCCTCTCTTTTTCTGTTTCGTTTGCCGTTTTTGAGCAAATAGCTGTTTGACAGCGTCAGAAGGCTGTTCTCACGGCCGGTACGGTGCGCTTTTGAGCGCTGAAAAGCCGTTTTTACGGCTGGTAAGAGTGAGCGCCTTCAAAGAGAGA
This sequence comes from Chanodichthys erythropterus, assembly GCF_024489055.1. Taxonomy (NCBI): domain Eukaryota; kingdom Metazoa; phylum Chordata; class Actinopteri; order Cypriniformes; family Xenocyprididae; genus Chanodichthys; species Chanodichthys erythropterus. The sequence goes on along the minus strand of NC_090222.1, from coordinate 22,121,431 downwards.
GAAAGCACATGACAGGCTGCACACAATCCCTGTCTGTGTTGCGGTGGCCGTTCCCCTGCGTGCTTCAGCACTTCTAAAAGAGTAAAGTCCCTGAAAGAGCTTACACAAGTAGATTCGCGTCTTTTTAAAGACGACATCCTACTTGTGTTTCTGGATGCGATCGTTCCTGTCCTCACTGACGGCCACGATCACCGTTTCGCATGTCTGGGCGCGTGCTGAAATGATGTTCGTGGGTGTTCATGTTTTCATATGAGAACATGATCACGTCGACACGCCGGTCGTGACTCTTCTTTCTCCGGGAAGCTTGAGTCCCCTCTGTTGTTGGCCAGCTGCCGCTTGTGTGTAAAAGCACAGCCGCGGCTCTGCCCGACACTCTGGGAGACCGCGGAGATCAGCGAGAGCAAACCTCTCGCTCCTCTGCGTGTCGTGTGCCGTCGAGCTGCCGGGCTGCAGCGCGGGTTGTCACGGCAACCCAGCGCTCGCTCGGCGCTCTAGATGCGCGGTTCCCTTGCGTAATCTCCATTGTAGCGCCCTCTCTGGTGCACCAGAAGAGGTCTACTTTGCTGATATGGCTTGGGTGACATGAGGTTGAGGGGTTCCTTCGGGGAACCAACCCCCTAGGGCCCCTCCCTCTCTAGCGCATTGCAAGCTGTGCAGTTTCTGGATTGGATTGCTGGTCCTTTTCATAGGGGAACCTAGCATTTCATTCAGAGCTCCAGCTGAGGGACAGACGTCGATTGCAGCATCGGAGAGAGTGCTGTTATGCTCTAGAAATGAGGGTGACGCTGCCCACTGTAATGGTGTGTGCTTATGCTGACTCAGATTCAGAGTTTACAGCCATGCTTTCCTGGGTCTTCCAGATGTGCATGGAAAACTTGGCAGTATGGGGGTATATTGGTGCCATAAATATGGAATGCCAAAGGTGCCAATCTGCATAAGTTTTTCCTCTCTCACTACCCTCTTGGATGGGGTGGCTGTACACAGACCACACCCACCCTGCATGTGAGGCCAAGGCACTCTTTTTGCATGAGGGTAGTTCTGTGCTGGGGTTGAGCTGCGCTTGTTGACTAACCGTGATCAAAGTCACGGCGCAGGCCCTCAGCCAGACGATGTCCACCTCCGTGGTCCAGAAGTGCCCCCTGGCTTACCTTGTGAGGTGTGAGAGGTTGTCAAGCTAAATGCTTTCTCAATGCTCCCATCTTACGAGGTGGCCTTTCGGTGACACTGTCGAGGACTGAGCCCAGCGGTTCTCCTCAGTTAGTAGCGGATAGGGGAGCTTCCCATGACAAATCATTGAGTTCCTCTTGGGCCGCCCCTCAGTCTGCTCGTCGCCAAGGGTGTCGTCCCCTGCAAGAAACTCCGGCCCAGCAGGCTCTGCTGTATCCATTGCGGGGAGATGACGCCTCCCGTCTCTGCAGCTGTTTAACTGGTTGGTGAGAATCACCCCTGAGACGGGCGACCCAGAGATGGGTGGGGCTGCTCTTCCACCCCTGGAGGAGGGCCAGGTGGTAAATCCTTTATTGGGTTTGTTTCTGTTCCGCCACTGACCCAAGAGGCAGCGGTACCCAAATTTTAAAGAGCAGTTCCTCCATTTCCAGGTCTGAAGAGGGTTTGGAGAGCAGTGGGAGGAGAAAAACCTCACCACTCTCATCCCCCTCTTCTGTCGCCAGCGGACAGCAGCGAGCAGCGGGCAGCCAAAGCCTCGACTGCTCCCTCTGTCCATCCGTGGAGCCAGGTAAGTGTTGCCTAGCACACTGTGACGCCGCTTCGGGCCGCCTCACAAAGAGAGCCCCCGAGCCGCGTCCCTGTGTTCCACCTCGCTGCCCTGCTGCGGGTACACCGGTGGTCCCTTTGGTCCTGCTTGTACGGTCTCTGCGAGCCGGGTTAGCGCTCCCCAGTCCGTCTCGCTGGCTCCTTCGGACCATCAGGGTCGGCTTTGCGATTCAGTTCGCCCGGCTTCCCCCCAAGTTCAGGGACGTCCTCTTCACTACAGTGAAAGATGCCGATGCCCCTGTCCTGCGTGCGGAGATCGCAGTCCTACTGGCGAAGGACGCGATAGAGCCGGTCCCTCCAGCCGATTTGAGGTCGGGGTTCTACAGCCCCTACTTCATTGTACCCAGGAAAAGCGGCGGGTTACGACCGATCTTGGACCTGCGAGTTTTGAATCGGAGCCTCCACAAGCTACCATTCAAAATGCTCACGCAGAAACGCATTTTCGAGTGCATCCGTCCCCGAGATTGGTTTGCAGCGATTGACCTGAAGGACGCGTACTTCCATGTTTCAATTCTTCCGCGACACAGGCCATTCCTGAGATTCGCGTTCGAAGGTTGAGCATATCAGTACAGAGTCCTACCCTTCGGGCTGGCCCTGTCTCCCCGCGTCTTCACGAAAGTCGTGGAGGGAGCCCTTGTTCCCATGAGAGAACGGGGTGTTCGCATTCTCAACTATCTCGACGACTGGCTCATTCTAGCACAGTCCCGGGATCAGTTGTGCAAACACAGGGATTTGGTGCTCAGACACCTCAGCCAGTTGGGGCTTCAGGTCAACTGGGAAAAGAGCAAACTCGCCCCGGTGCAGAGGATCTCTTTTCTCGGTATGGAGTTGGATTCGGTCGAGCAGATAGCACGCCTCACAGAGGAACGTGCTCGGTCAGTGTTGAACTGCCTGAATACATTCAATGGCAGGACAGCGGTCCCACTGAAGTTCTTTCAGAGGCTCCTGGGGCATATGGCGGCTGCTGCGGCTGTAACACCGCTCGGTCTGCTTCATATGAGACCGCTTCAGCACTGGCTTCATGGCCGAGTCCCGAGATGGGCGTGGCAGCGCGGCACATTCCGGGTGCCAATCACTCAGGAGTGCCGCCGAACCTTCAGTCCGTGGTCGGACCCCTTGTTTCTTCGGGCAGGAGTGCCCCTAGAACAGGTGTCCCGGCATGCTGTGGTGTTCACAGATGCTTCTGCCACCGGCTGGGGTGCCACGTAATACGGGCATGCAGTCTCAGGGGTTTGGACGGGACCCCATCTGCATTGGCACATCAATTGCCTCGAGTTGCTGGCAGTACGCCTTGCTCTGAGCCGCCTCAAAGGCCTGCTTCAGGGCAAGCATGTACTGGTCCGTATGGACAACACTGCGACCGTTGCGTACATCAACCGTCAAGGTGGTCTACGCTCCCGTCGCATGTCACAACTCGCCCGCCATCTCCTCCTGTGGAGTCGGAAGCATCTGAGGTCGCTTCGCGCCATTCATGTCTCCGGTGTGCTCAACCGTGTGGCCGACGAGCTATCACGAGCTGCGCTGCCAGGAGAGTGGCGACTCCACCCCCAGGGGGTTCAGCTGATCTGGAGAGAATTCGGAAAGGCTCAGGTAGACCTGTTTGCCTCACCAGAAACCTCCCACTGCCAGTTGTTTTACTCTCTGACCGAGGGGACACTCGGGACAGATGCACTGGCTCACAGCTGGCCCCGGGGCCTGCGCAAATATGCGTTTCCCCCAGTGAGCCTACTTGCACAGACCCTGTGCAAAGTCAGGGAGGACGAGGAGCAGGTCTTGTTAGTTGCGCCTTACTGGCCCAACCGGACCTGGTTCCCAGAACTCTCACTCCTCGCGACAGCCCCTCCCTGGCCCATCCCTCTGAGGAAAGACCTTCTTTCTCAGAGACAGGGCACTCTTTGGCACCCGCGTCCAGACCTCTGGAAACTCCATGTCTGGTCCCTTGGACGGGATGCGGAGGTTCTAGGTGACTTACCCCCTGAGGTACTTAACACCATCACTTCGGCACGTGCACGGTCTACGAGACGTGCTTACGCCTCCAAAGTGGAACCTGTTCGTCGAGTGGTGCTCTTCTCGCCGGGAAGACCCCCGAAGATGCTCGATCAGAGTCGTGCTTTCCTTCTTGCAGTAGGGTTGGAGCGTAGGCTGTCCCCCCTCCACCCTCAAAAGTCCATACTGCTGCTATATCCGCTTACCACGACCACTTAGATGGCAAATCTGTTGGTCAGCACGACCTGGTCATCAGGTTCCTTAGGGGGCGAGACGGTTAAATCCTTCTCGTCCCCTCTCCATACCCTCTTGGGACCTCACTCTGGTGCTGAGAGCACTTCAGATTGCTCCCTTTGAGCCTTTGCTGTCAGTAGACTTAAAGATTCTGTCTATGAAGACTTTGCTGCTGGTGGCATTGGCCTCCATCAAGAGGGTAGGGGACCTGCAGTCATTTTCGGTCGACGAATCGTGCCTGGAGTTCGGGCCGGGTGATAGCCACGTGGTACTAAGACCCCGGCCTGGCTATGTGCCCAAGGTTCCTACCAGTCCCTTCAGGGACCAGGTGGTGAGCCTGCAAGCGCTGCCCTCGGAGGAGGCAGACCCAGCCCTGGCTTTACTCTGTCCAGTCCGCGCTTTGCGACTGTACATAGACAGAACCTAAAGCCTCAGGACCTCAGACCAGCTCTTGTCTGTTATGGAGGCCAGCAGAAGGGAAAGGCTGTCTCCAAGCAGAGGATGGCCCACTGGATAGTGGATGCCATCGCCCTGGCTTACCAAGCTCAGGGTGTGCCCTGCCCGCTCAGGTTGCATGCTCACTCCACGAGAGGTGTCGCATCCTCCTGGGCGCTGGCTCGTGGCGCCTCGCTGACAGACATTTGTAGAGCTGCGGGCTGGGCGACACCTAACACGTTCGCTAGATACTATAGCCTTCGTGTCGAGCCGGTCTCCTCCCATGTTCTCGCCACAGGTCAGAGGCACGGAGAGGCCCCGGCTTAGTGTCGGCTTGCTGCGCTACATGCGCTTCTTTTCTCCAGAGAGTCCCTACAAGGCAGACCCTGTCGAGTCCTCCGATATCCCTTCGGCAGCCGACGTGGCGGAGCGTCTGGCGCCAGGCCTATACTCCGTTGTATCCTTGAGAACCGGGTTTAGGCTGGGTTCCAAATGTGTGACCCTACGGGGATCCCATATGGTTGGTTCGACGGTTGCTCCTAAACGAAGCCCGTGTCTTTCCCTCTGGGAGAACCTACCCTTCATCGGGTTGGAGTCACCCCAGCTCTTCCATATGTAGCACAGCCCTACAGGGTTAGTCCATATGTACTTCTCCACATAACTCCTTCGGGGAAGGATGTGGCTTCCGCAGCGTTCCTTTCCCAGCGAAGGGTACGCTTTCCCAGCGTTATCCAATAGTCTCACTGAATGGGTTTTGGGGAACAGCAGTGATCGACTCTCTCTGTGTTAGCCCTGTCCCACCATCCTCAGGCAAGGGGGTTCAGGTGGCTTGCAACAGAGCGCTGGAAGGGGGCAGCTCCTGTGGCGCTTTGGTAGGGATTCCTATTCGTCGGTCTGTCCGACGTACGTCGAACGTGACCGACTGAATGGGAACGTCTCGGTTACAAAGGTAACCCTCGTTCCCTGAAGGAGGGAACGGAGACGTACGTCCCGTCGCCACAGTCGCTGTACCCCGCTGATGCTGCCGCCTATCCGGTTCGGCTCCTCAGCGAAAACCTGAAGATGCAACGCACCTGCTGCTCATTATATACCCGCGCTGCGAGGCGAGCAGCTGATGCATATGATTGCATGCCAATGTGCATTGGCTCGTTTAGTTACACTCGAAGTAGATTGGCCTCTCTAGCGAGATTCCTATTCGTCGGTCTGTCCGACGTACGTCTCCGTTCCCTCCTTCAGGGAACGAGGGTTACCTTTGTAACCGAGACGTTTCAGTGTTTTGTTTTTTTTTTTCTCACACAAAGCTATCGTATGACTTCAGAAGACTTAAGTATATGAATTTTTTGGTGCCTTTTGTCATTTCTGGAGCTTTACAGCCTTCTAGTCACAATTCACAGACTTTCATTGTATGGAAAAGTGCAGTACCATTCAAAAACTTTATCTTTTGTTTTCAAAGGAAGAAAGAAAGTCATATAGGTTTTAAAAAAACATGAGGGTAAGTAAGTTTTCATCTTTGGGTGAACTATTCATTTTTAAATCTCTCTCTTTTTTTTATAATAGTGCAACATGAATAATTGAGGATAAAGGTTTTCCTCGTCCCATAATGGGTATCATAGTTTAGCACGGTTGCAAATCAGATATTATATTCAATATATCCAACACAATCTCATGGCAATTTGTAACTATTTAACGTTTTGGTGAAATTCATACAAATTTGTACTCATTTGTATGTTTTTGGATGATCCGCTTGCACACCAGCGATGGATATTTTTAGTGGTGGACCTTCATGCTTACCTTTTTTCTAATAATCATACGAATTAATATGAAAACGCCACCTCACAAAATAGTTACGTTTTCCCTTAAAATTTGGTTGGTATATCATATCTGTGATTACCTTTCTTGTATACAGGTAATCATATGTATTGTAATATTTCTGTAGAAAAACAAAACCAGTATCAGATATAACAGTTATATTATGATTCAGTTATGCAATCTTGGCAAGCACGTGCATTATTAATCGTCTGATCTCTTAACCAAATGCAAAGTTAACTATGCATTATCAGAACAATCAGAAAATGAACAGATGATTAAAAGCGACTTCTACATCACCTCAAGCTTTCAAAGCAAAACAAGTGCAATTTACTTGCAAACTCGTCTAGTTAATTTCACTTCTATTAAAAACGCCACTTAATCAATGTAGTGTGAAATATATTATTCATAAAACCAACATGCCAAATATGCTTAATGAAAAATGCACCATAAAGACCATTAGCTAAATTAAGCCACTTCTGAAACCTGTTGTGAATGTTCCCTCCCCACACACAAATAACTAATCAAGAGTTTCAGCGGCCCTTTTTGTCAGCATTATTTTTTAAGCCATTGTGAGATATTTAGTCTCTGTAATTGCGATTATGCTCGGCATCACTGCACAAACTTTGCCTTACCTGACAATGTCTGGATGGTGTCCGTCAACATGACTGATCCAGTATGCGTCATTACCCCAGGTCGGGATCGGTGCTTAATGGCACGTTACGATGGAATAATTGTTTTCTGCTCATTAGCCTTACATCTCCTCTGTTCAGTGGGCAAGTCAACCTGTGGATGCTCAGTACTTCACAAAGAGTGCAGGATGAGTACACCAGAATATTTATCAATGCTCCAGTTCTGAAGTGGAGACCTTTCGTTTTTAGCCGGTGGGGTGACGGCATATAATTAGTTATGTTTATTTTTGCTTGCCGTGCACTTAAGTGATGAAACCAGAATCTTTTAATGAGAATGGAGAGAAAGAAGCCACAATACAAACATATTTAAATAAACATTGCACTGACTTAGAAGGTGAATTGAGAACATTTACCAGACAGACAATTTTCTTAAAGGGGTAGTTCACCCAAAAATGAAAATTCTGTCATTAATTACTCACCCTCATGTTGTTCCGAATCTGTTCCTATCCCTCCATAGACAGCTATGCAACTGAAAATTTGACGCTTCAAAAAGTTCATAAAGACATCAGACAAAACTAATCCATATAAATTGAATGGTTTAGTTCATAGAGAGACTCGATCACTTTATATGATGAACAGTTTAAATTTAGGTTTAAATTGATATGTAAATATTCATCAACTCACACATCAGTTGTGGTAAACAGAAGTTCGAGCATGTTTGCTTGACACGTGCGAGAACCATTGAAGTTCATTCTTGTGTGTTACGCAGCACGTTTGAGCTTCTGCAAGAGGTTTGTTCTCGCGAGTCAAGCAGGTTCGGTTGAGCTTCTGATCAATGTTTATATGTGAATAAAAGTCTAAATTCAATCTGTTCATCATATAAAGTCTCTTCAGAAAATTTGGACTAAATCATTTTGACTAAATCGTAGATTGACTATGGAGGGACAGAAATCTCTCAGATTTCATCAAAAATATCTTAATTTGTGCAAGGATGAACAAAAATCTTATGGGTTAAGAACGACATGAGGGTCAGTAATTGATGACAGAATTTTAATTTTGAGGTGAACTATCCCTTTAATTTCCACAAAATTATAGATTTAACTATATAGATTAACTATAATGATTATAATTTTTGGTAAAAGACTATAAAAATGCTATGGTAAACCTGTTATTCAATAAATGGTTATTTCTTTTACTACAATACGCTGAAAAACTGGGAACGATTAATGTAATTTTACAAAAAATAAATAAATAAATAAATAAATAAAATAATACTGTTAAACGTACAGTTTTTGAGTCTTCTGAGAATTTACAGAACAACGTTAATTTACATTCCCAGAATTCCTTGTGTGACTCTTCACATTTGATGGTTTTTCATTTTAAATAATTGTTTCTTATTTTTTACACATCAGTAGGGTTTTATGCCATATCTGCATAATTTGTGTTGTGTGTTAACAACACAGCATTAACTAAATGTACATACTGTACATAAGGTGTTTTGTATTTCTGTGTATGATACTGTGCACCTGTATTAACATTTACCTCAGCTTTTGGAAATGCTATTTGTGATAAACTTTGAATCATCATGTGGCTTTCTCTTTACCATCTGTTTTTTTTTTTTTTTTTGTGATGGTTGTCAGTAGCCTATATTATAAAGGTAAAAAAAGGTTTTATTACTTAGATGTATTCACATATCAGTTAAAGGTGCCCTAGAACTTGTTTTTTTTAAAGATGTAATATAAGTCTAAGGTGTCCCCTGAATGTGTCTGTGAAGTTTCAGCTCAAAATACCCCATAGATATTTTTAAATTAATTTTTTTAACTGCCTATTTTGGGCATAATTAGAAATGAGCCGATTCAGGGTGTGTGGCCCTTTAAATCTCGTGCTCCACGCCCCAAGAGCTCACGCTTGCCTTAAACAACATAAAACAAGTTCAAACAGCTAATATAACCCTCAAAATGGATCTTTACAAAGTGTTCGTCATGCAGCATGTCTAATCGCGTAAGTACAGTGTTTAATTGGATGTTTACATTGATTCTGAAAGAGTTTGAGGCTGTGCTCCGTGGCTAACGGCTAATGCTACACTGTTGGAGAGATTTATAAAGAATGAAGTTGTTTATGCATTATACAGACTGCAAGTGTTTAATAATGAAAATAGCGACGGCTCTTGTCTCCGTGAATACAGTAAGAAACGATGGTAACTTTAACCACATTTAACAGTTACATGTATTAGCAACATGCTAACGAAACCTTTAGAAAGACAATTTACAAATATCACTAAAAATATCATGTTATTATTGCTCCATCTGCCATTTTTTGCTATTGTCCTTGCTAGCTTACCTAGTCTGTTGATTCAGCTGTGCACAGATCCAGACGTTCTGCCCTTGTCTAATGCCTTTCATAATGTTGGGAACATTAACAGTCAGTGTTATGTTGAGATTCGCCTGTTCTTCTGAGGTCTTTTAAACAAATGAGATTTATATAAGAAGGAGGAAACAATGGAGTTTGAGACTCACTGTATGTCTTTACCATGTACTATTTAACTATGCAGAGATAAATACAATTTTTGAATCTAGGGCACCTTTAATGAAATTACAGATCATTTTACTGTAAATTTAAGTTCATTTTGTAAAACTTAAAATGTTTCTAACATATGTTTTACAGTAAATTTCTGGCGACCACAGCTGTATTTTTTTTTCAAAAACACATTTTCTTGTGTTTTTTTTTTAACTGGAAATTTCGCCAATTTATTTATTTTTTTCAGCATGCATGTAATTAAGGCCATCGGAATAGTATTTTTTTTTTTTTTTTTTTTTTTTTTTTGTGTGTGTGTGTGTGTGTAGTCGCTTCTTTCATCGCATTTAGTGTTTGCTGAGTGTGCTTTTACCCAGACTTTTTAATGCACAGAGGCGGCATAAATACATACTTCCACAGTAATCACAATCACAGGAAATTATGCATCACCCACTTGAAAGCAGATTGTTGATTCTCATGCACAGCTGACATAAAAAAATGCACGCTGATTTTCATGACAACAGCAAAGTTTAACTACGATGCTGTGCAAGAAGAAGGGTAGACCAAAGAGTACACTTGCTTACGTGCAGTACTGGCTGACAACTCTCTATTCCCTAAAGGAAAGATGGAAAAAATAGGATATTCACAGGTCTGTTGTGTGTGGTTATACTGCATCTGTTAGAGATTATAGGTGCTATGTTTGTATCCCTAGACTTGTTAAACTCACAGAAAGTGAGATGGGTTTATACAAGGCAAAAAATAGAACAGTGTTTATTTATTATGAATTATTTCATGGTGCAGTATGATTCATATAAAGCATAGCATAATGAAGGACATCTTGGTTCACTTAAACTTAGGCTATAAAGTGAAGTGACATGTGACATGTGGCCAAGTATGGTGACCCATACATGGAATTTGTGCTCTGCATTTAACCCATCCAAGTGCACACAGCAGTGAACACACACCCGGAGCAGTGGGCAGCCATTGCTGCGGCGCCCAGGGAGCAGTTAGGGGTACGGTGCCTTGCTCAAGGGTCTCACCTCAGCTGTGGTATTGAGGGTGGAGAGAGCGCTGGATATTCACTCCCCTCACCGACAATCCCTGCCGGACCTGAGACTCGAACCCATGACCTCTGGGTTACAAGTCCGACTCTCTATGCATTAGGCCATGACTGCTCTGGACCTGGACCGACATTTTAACTAATGGAGTAGTCATCATAAATGTGCTCTCATAATGTTTCACTCATAATGTGCTCTCATTATGCACATTATAATCTCTCATGATGTGCGCTCATATATAAATTACAAACACTACACATTTGTTGTACCACAAACTGTAGTTTTAAGAGTTTTTTAGGTGAGAATGTAATTGTTTAGACCTAAAAAATGTGACTCAAATTTAATCATAGCACCTATTTACAATTTGTTTAGACGTTTTCAGAGATGGAAGCTTCAGGCGAGCTCCAGTGGCCGTTCAGTGCTCGTGTACCCGCCGAGAACATCTTCATCTCTGCCAGTGCTTCGGGGGATTTGCTACTGGCTCAAATAGTGGTTAAACATGAGATATAATCCATTTTGGGTACATAAAATGGGCAATATTTGGTCTTATTAATTATTACTTGTTCCTGAGCAAATCAAATTGTGCTATGTAGAAGTTAATAATTTAATATTAAGGCTATATTTAACTTACATCCAGTAGAGCACTGCTTTTGTATGTTTGACTGAAACAATTGTACTTATTTCCTATTGTCGTTTATAATGACTATTGTTGTTAATTTAGTTATTGTTGTCCAATAAATATTATTTTATATAAATATGTTGAGAAAGGGTCCATTAGTGCATAATATGGATTGAGTGAAAGTTACATTAATACGCCATGAGATGGTGGCAAACTTTGCGAGTGAATGAGTCAGTCGCAAGAGACTTAAATTGAAAGGGTCTTTTGTAAACAAATTACGTTTTTTTGGAAAATTCCCTAAACTGTAAAAAAGGACAAATCCAAAGATCGTTTTCCTCAGCAGACATTCAAACTTATTTTTATAATGGATATAATATTATGGACATCGACCTGGAGAATGAATGTTATATCAGACACAGGTAATGCTCACTCAGGCGATCTCTCTCTCTCTCTCAATAATATTGTACAAAATACAATGAGTTTCAATGGAGGGACTCAACATTCCTTCGTTACTAGTTCTAAAGTGACGCTTTAGAATTGGTAACGGGGGCTTGATCAAACTGTCAACTCGAGATTTGAATCTGTGGCAAAAGGAAGTAGTTCTGCACAAAAGAGGGTTTTAAAGACACTCAGTTGTTATTTCTTATTTATTTACACACTCATGCCATCGAACTGTTGTATAAACGCAATTTCACACTTGTAGCCGTGCGATATGGCTGTATATCAGCATGCTGTGATTACCTACGGTATTTTTTTTTTTATTATTATTTTTCTTTCTCACTCTACAGGATTTTTTGGTCAGACATTTTTTATTATTAATTATGGAAAGCTTTTATTACTATTAGAACAGGCTATAAATACTGTATGGCTGAGAAACAAGCTAAGCAGAACAGGGAGGAAGTGAAGTGAGAGATGCAATGAAACACCCAACAAAAGAAAAACAATGTGTTTCTTACACAGTTGTCTTAAATGAAATAAAAACTAAAACAAGTAAATACCCACTAGACTTCACACAGCACGACCTCAGTACATCACACATCTGCGGGAGAGAAGTAGCTTTTGAGTCACTTTCACAAGTCTTTCTGTGTTATATTCTGATTTGACCTCCAGGTATCAAGTCAGGATTTGAAATTAGATTTGTATCTTTCAGGTTTTGCAAGGTACCCTGGAACTACCAATTTTTTTCCAAGTTTTATACTTGTGTCTATCAAGTTGTGTGAGGTATCGCAGAACTGAACAGGAGGAGACCGGGGTTAGATGTCACACTTTTTACAAACACAGTGAATATTTCTCAGGGTAGGTTTTTTGAATGGTTTTTTTGTTTGTTTTTTTTTTTTTCAGTACAATGTCTGTTGGGGATAGCATCAAAATAAGGTGATTGCAGATATTAAGCTCACAGTCTCTAATGACTCGTAGTTGACATGTAGTTGCAAAGTTACTTATAGTTAATAGAATGTATAAAGTGGACTATCGAAATAAAGTTTTACACACATGCCCCAACCAGACATTTATCTCTCAAGCTTAAACACAAACATGTTTGTGTGAACTTTGCCAGAAGTGGATGTCTGAAAGTTTTCTATGGCTTCTATTTCATTACTGTCATGCAAATGTTGGACTAATTCTGCATTTATTTGATCTTGGCCTCTTCATGTTCTCATATTCTCATAGATTCAGTCAATGAGCTTCATCTAGCATCCCACCTCAGCTATAGAAGTGACTCAGCCTATGTGTTCGGCCCTTCAGGGATTCAGATTGAAGATGGCCAGAGCCAGTCAAAGCAGAGGAAGATTCATTTTCTACTCCGCCAACTCGACAGACACGAAACATGCTAAATGCGGACCATGACTAAACAGTGTTTGGGGAAATAAACTGCTGGGTTTTGAATATGTGGGATGAGTAATAACAGAACTTTTCTACTGCTGCGTGTCGACCCTTGAGATTGTGTAGGCCATATTGAGTTTCACATGTTACTGTTGAGGGAACACAGAAAGCTGTAATTGAGGGCGTATTGAAGGTGTTCAGTGCATCACAGTGTACAATATAATGAGGTTGAGTCATGGACATTTCAAAAGGGCTTTATTTGTTCTGCCGTGACTAAACCAAGGCATTATTGTTGAGTTATAAAACGATTTATAGCAGTTACATTTTTGTAAAATGTCTGTGACCACAGGTTTATTTCCTGTTTTTTGTCTTCATGGGACTTTCTTCCCTTCCTCCAATCGGTTTCAAACAGAGCAAAGTCAATCTTCTGCGTCTGTCCTTGTCTTACTAGTCTTTTTTCTATTCTTTTTTGCCCTAGTCCTTTCTGCCTGTTTCTTTGCTGTATATCCTTCAGATCTTTCAGTCAACTGAATTTCTGTTATTTATGTTCAGTTATCTTGGGCACCAGGTTAACTACCGCTAATGTGACATTGGCAATGGCATAACACGTATGCAAATTAAGCCATGCTGACCTCTTGTCTGTGCCTCAGACTGTGTTGTGTTAGTGCATGTGATGCCTGTGATTTTCATACTGTCGCCTTCTTAAATGAAAAATCTGTTATTATTGACTCACCATGTTGTTCTAGACCTGTATGGCTTCCTGATGGCTGTTTTTCATGCTTTTCTTCCCCAATACGATTGCAGTGAGCAGGGACTGAAGCTGATCCGTTAGCATCTGTCAACAGACCACCGTTAGGTAAAAATTATGGAAGAACCATAAGTGGAAGAACCACTTACATATTGGTATATTCATTTGGAAAAAATATATATAGGCATAGGCAGCAAGTGAACATTTTGTCCTCAAAGTTGATATGTTAGAAGCAGGAAAAATGGGATTGCATAAGGATTTGAGCGTGTTTAACAAGGGCCAAATTGTGATGGCTAGACGACTGGGTCAGAGCATCTGAGGAAAAAATAACATAAATGACAAAAAATAATATTGAGTCTAAGTAAAGAAATGGAATGTAAATAAATAAAATATAATGAGATTTGATGAAATATGAATATACCAGTTTTAGTAAGTTTGGTCTGTCTCATACAAATTTATCATATTAAATGCTTCCCATTCATTGTAATTGCATGGAAAATCAAGGTCTGCACGGTATTCAGAATTTCCCCTTTTGTGATCCACAGAAAAAAGTTATGCAGGTTTGGAACAATATGAGGGTGACTGTGGATTTTCATTTTTGAGTGAACTATTCTTTTAATACTCAGACTGTCTACTGAGTTTATAGTGAAGTGTTGACCTGTCAGTGGCAGATTTATCGGCTGTTAATTCACCACTCATAGAAATGACCCAACAAATCACTATCAACTGTACCCTAAAACCCAATGTCAACCTATTTAGCAATGCCACGAGGGGTTCTCAGATTAAAATTACTGGAGAGGAGAAAAATAAAAGTTTTTAGATTTCAGTCATCATTGTAGTGCACTTCTAGGCAGTTTTTGAACAGAAAAAAGAAAAAAAAAAACTCAGCCTGTAATATTAAGTCAATGCATGCAGAACTGTAGAGGAGTGAGTCATTGCTCAGGTTTAGCCTTGAAAAGGACTGATCTTGTAAAAAAAAAGAGTACCCAAAGTCAAGCTTTATGGTTGAACTGCTCAGCCACGTTCTCCTATTCTCTGGCGTGTGATTAGAACGTTCACTGTGGACCTCTGCCTTTTTTGTTCACACAGCACGACTGCTGCTGCTGTATTGTTACAGGTGCTTTTCCGCTCGACTGGTCACGTTTCTCTCTCGTGGACTGAGAACGACAGTGACATGCCCCCACCCATAACGAATGCACGGGAGATGTTTCTGCCTGACGCCTCTCTCCTCGTTTCCTTCCTCGCTTTTTAAATCAATATTTGAGTGGGATGTGCGCCCCGTGTTCGCCGCCACATATCTCTAGGGAGCAGGAGGCGCTCTGGCCGGTGGTCTTGGTTTGGGTTTTAAAGGAAGGGATCAGACGGAGCAGGGCACAGACACTAAATCAATGGCCTTATCCAAACCCCTCGCTCCGCATGAGGAGAAAACGGAATTTCTATCAGGAGATTATATTTGTTCATGAGCTTCTGACCCGTTGGCCCTTTTTTCCTCCTCTATCTTCCATCCACCTCAGAACTGCAAATAACGTATAGCCAGGCTCAAGTTTTCAATGTCTTTAATTCTCTCACTTTTGCCTCCTTTCCAGTCTCTTTCGGGCCACACTTTCTCCTTTTTCACCCCGATTTCAGAGATGGATTATGACGTTGACATACCCAGGACATGAATGTCTCCGGGGCCCTTCACACAGGATGAATTCTAGCGTTAAAAAAGACTAGACAGAGCGTAACGGAAGTGAACCGAAGGCGCGTTTATGGGCGCATGAAATCCTGTACAGCATTTATCCCACCCCCAGATTGCTTTGATTGGTCAATGGTTTAAAATGGACATTGATTCAATGTGCAGCATATCAAACGTTTTTAACTTGCCAAAGCGTCTTCAATACTTGGAAGTGCTCTGTTATTTGGCATAAAACAATGCATGTTTTAAATGAAAGTCTGGCAGTGTTGGGCAAAATTCAGAACTGAGGAACTGGCTGCCTTTTAATTCTTGAATGTAAATATTAATTGAACTGGCCACACCCCACAGGAAGTAGAATTTGATTTCGGAATGGAATGATAGAAAGAGGAACCAATTGTCAATTCAAAGAAATTCAACAGAGGTAATGCATTCTGGGAAGTCTGTCTGTCTGTCTGTCTAGCCCCTAAACGTTAAAAATGCAAGGCTTTTTAAACTTGAAAACATTAAAAGAATGCTTTGTCAAGCTAGAATTCAAAATTTGACATTTTACTTGTCTAGTTAAGAATTGCTTATCTAGTAAGTCATATACGGTATATTTTTTTTTTTTAGATTGTGGGAATATAATTTTAAAAGGCGCTGTAATAACAATTAATCAGTAGTGTTCTTTTTTCTTTTTCTCTTTTTTTCCCTCTCTCTTTTCATTTGTGGACATTGGCCAAGAGAAGTTGATATACCTGTATACTATATCAAAGACACTTATGTTCATCAAAGGTTAAAGCTGTATTTTGAACTCTCAAAGGGGGAATTGTGGGAATATAATTGACCCTTCACAAAGACCCGCCCCCCCTTAGTTACTGTTGCTTTGTCCGACAAGCCGTAGTGCTGTCACTCCACATGCAGTGAAAAATACTTTGCGGAGCAAAGAGTATACTGACAACATGTCGACAGACAAGACAAAGCAGGTTACTTATAATATTAAACAAAGTCCCAGCTTTCAAACTGTGTAGTTTTTTAAGAAATTCAAACAATAAAAACCGTTTTGTGGCTCTTTAATGTGTCGTGACCATGGTTGTGACAGATTGCTGTAGCACCTCAGCTCAAGAGGCTCAAGAAACTGATCATCTCTTCCTACTAGTTCATTTATAGCATCAAATAAACATGAATGAACATGAGAATGAATGTTGTTTCAAACGCGGAAAGACGTCAATACACACCATTTTTCAAGTTTATGTCCACCGAGGTTAATCTTCTAACTCCTTACTGCTTTGTCGGACAAAATGGCGGATTCGGCATTCTGATTGGTTAGATCGCTTGTCAATCAAACTCCCGGCGAAGGGTCAATTTTAAAAGATGCTGTAATAACAAAAAAATACAGGTGATAGGTGTTCTGGAGTTTTACGGCATCAGGGTATTTCCCTGCATCTTCCTTTGTTATTCCTTTGATCTAAAGATGTCATCTCTGACCTCTAGCTTATAGCCAGGGGTAAGTTTCTGTATTGTCTTTAGATGCTTTTGTTTTAGTTGGTCACCTTCTAAGGCTGTGTGTAAGGTCAACAATTTTTAGGATTGTCAACTGAATTCCTATAGAATACAATGTTTAGCTCCTTTATTTTAGACTTGATGACTGCAGCTACCAACAGCACATGTTCTCAATAAAGAATTTGCTGAAGATACTTCCAGGTCTCCTGGTCTTCGCTTCTGAGACTTCCAACAAGATTTTCAGTATATTTTAATTCTACTTCCCTTCAAATTTGAATTGCAATTCTGCATCCTGTTTGCTACATCAATTCAAATTAAATTCAATGTTTATAATTGAGACAAAGGGTGCATCACAATCAACACCCTAGCTTCCTAGGTTATTTACCAGTATATCGTGTAGACAAATTGTAAGTACACAAGTCAACAAAATGTATAACATTGTTATAGTGGCTTACATGATTTAGGTTTCGCACTTTAGAACTTCCATTAAGGAAACATAGTGAGCATTGATGCTCCCTGGTTTTCACTGTGCATTGTGGGAACGTTTCAGTGCACTGGAAGAATTTTGCGATTCAGAGAGCTTAAAATGTCTGACTAAGATGCACCCCAACAAATAATTCTCAGTTAAAGGGTTAGTTCACCCAAAAATGAAAATAATGTCATTGTATTACTCACCCTTATGCTGTTCCACACCTTCGTTAATCTTCGGAACTTTTTTTTTTCTTTCAAATTTGTTGAAATCCGATGGCTCAGTGAGGCCTGCACAGCCAGCAATGACATTTCCTCTCTCAAGATCCATTAATGTATTAAAAACATATTTAAATCAGTTCATGTGAGTACAGTGGTTCAATTTTAATATTATTAAGTGACGAGAATATTTTTGGTACACCAAAAAAACAACTTATTTAGTGATGGCCGATTTCAAAATACTGCTTCAGGAAGCTTCGGAGTGTTATGATTCTTCTATGTCGAATCATGATTCGGATCGCGTGTCAAACCGCCAAACTGCTGAAATCACGTGACTTTGGTGCTTTGAACCGCTGATTCGACACGCTGATTCATAATGCTCAGAAGCTTCCTGAAGCAGTGTTTTGAAATCGGACATCACTATATAAGACGTTATTTTGGTTTTTTTTTGGGACCAAAAATATTCTCTTCACTTTATAATATTAATATTGAACCACTATACTCACATGAACTGATTTAAATATGTTTTTAGTAACTTTATGGATCTTGAGAGAGGAGATGTCATTGCTCCCTATGCAGGCTTCACGGAGCCATCGGATTTCAACTAAATATATCTCAATTTGCGTTCTGAAGATTAACAAAGGTCTTATGGGTGTGGAACGGCATGAGGGTGAGTAATAAATGACATTATTTTCATTGTTGGGTGAACTAACCCTTTAAATTCGAAATGGCTCACAACCCTGCAGTCTAGTAAATATGAACTGATTCTGTAACCCTTCAGTGCCTCCTGTTGGTCTGGAGCTCTGGATAAATGTTAGATAAGCCTGTGCATTGGTCTCGTCTGGTCTGGTTTCCTTCCCTTTTATTTGTGCAGTCATAAATATCAACCTCTATAAATCCAATTTACGCAGTCTTGATTTCCATCTGCTCTATTAATACATTCACTACAGTAAACCTCTCATTGTGCTGTGCTACCTTTCCTCCGTTTGATTTGCTGTCTCTGTACACAACGTCTAATCCTTTGCTTCTCCTCCGTGGCGGCAGATTGACTCCTGCCTGGAGCCTAAAGCCTGCCTGACATCATCTGAGCTCTGCAGCCATGACACACAGTCCCTCACTGCACACTGTTGTTCCTCTGTCACACAGTCATTAAAATTGATTTACTTAATTGGTTGAGCCTAATCCATCCAATAGGGCTGTAAACCTAGCCCAGCTTGGAGAGCATTGCACCTTGGGATAGTTGATGAATCATTTTGAATCGTCTTCTGCGCTTTGTAAAGCATGATTACCTGTCTCTTCACCCCTCTCGCTCTCTCTCACTTCATCCCCTTCTCCCTCTCTTTCAGACATTCCACACAGCAGCAAACCAATAAAGTCATAACGAGCACAAGCCAGCTTGTTAAACAACTCACTGACATCATCAGCGGATCTTCACGGGTAAAAGTCATGCTTCTCTGACTTCTAAATCTCTCATTTTTCTTTCTTTACTGGAACATTTGTCCTTATATATGTATATCCAGTGATGTTGGTTGCATCTGAACCAAGACATTCCACTGACCTGCATGTGCACTGACAAAAATAATGTTATGAAATGGTAAAGTTATGGTGTTGTCAAACTAAACAAGTGATTTAAAAAATGTATGCTATTTTGTTTTCCTGCAGCAAGACAGACTCCGTCTGACGAGACTCAAAACAGAGCTTTCGGATTCTGTGCAGCGATATGGAGACCTGCAGAAGGTACACATGAAATATTGGCTTTCCTTTATTTGTCCACAAAATAACACATGTGATTAGGACTGTGAGAGCTTTTGTAACCGACATCAGTCTTGAAAATAGAGGGAAGTATTTGTAGCTTTTTTGTACATTCACTTCAGTTACAGTTTTGATTATTATAGCTTCCAGCGACAGGTGAGCATCTGTAAAATATTATTTGGCATTTAACAATTTAAGACACAAATACCATACACAAAATGGGCTTTATATCTCAATTATTTTTAAACAATTGCATTTTTCTTAGGGAGAGACAAAACTGTTAAAGGAAATACTGAATAAGTGTTATTTCTTTAGCTTGTTTGTGATCAAAGTGGATTTTGCGGTACAATAGTCCCCAGTCCCCTCTACTGTATGTATGCAGCCCACTCATGCAGCAATAATGTAAACCAGTAAAAAATAATCCACTGAGCTTTTCTTTTGCTCAGCTGCTGTCAAATGTCTGGCTCTATTTGCATATTAATGTCTTTTTTTTCTCTCTCTTTTCTCTGACAGAAAATTGCAGATCGTTCGAGGGCCTTGCTTCCTTCTGCACAAAAGGACAGGAAACAGGTGAGTGGGCTTCAATATCTCAGAGTCCAGAGAGAGTCCACTTCTTCCTCTTTGTTCTTTCATGAGCTCTTTGACATCCCTGTGACAGTAAGATAAAGAGTGAGACTGCCTGTGTGATTGCATGTGGATGAGGAGCTCTTTGATGCCCCTCTTTTCTCACCACTTCATTTTCTAGCAGGTCAGATATTAACTGTCAGAATTCCCTGACACTTACAAACCACAGCCCTCATTTTAAGTTTGTTTGGAACCACTAAATTTGTGGTACAGAACGTGGAGCCGTGTCTATCAAGAAGTGGTCAAAGATCTGGTCTGGAAGGAATATAGGTCCACAAGAGGTGATGCATGGCCTACCGCCTTTGTCAATGAGCAAGACACTTGAAGGCATAATTCACCCAAAAACTCACCCTCATATTATACCAAATTTATATTACTTTTTCCATGGAACACATTATTAAAGAATATCCTGGCAACCTTTTGCATTTAATGAAGGTGATATGATGGTCATCTATCTATCTATCTATCTATCTATCTATCTATCTATCTATCTATCTATCTATCTATCTATCTATCTATCTATCTATCTATCTATCTATCTATCTATCTATCTATCTATCTATCTATCTATCTATCTATCTATCTATCTATCTATCTATCTATCTATCTATCTATCTATCTATCTATCTATCTATCTATCTATCTATCTATCTATCTATCTATCTATCTATCTATCTATCTATCTATCTATCTATCTATCTATCTATCTATCTATCTATCTATCTATCTATCATTAAAGTGGTCCATGTGACCTGTACACTGTAATCCAAGTGTTCTGAAGCCATTAGATAATTTTTCTTTCAGCTGTAGCTCTTAAATCTACTATGCCACCATTAGATGTGTCATGTCAGGTTTGATGTCAGTGATGATTGATCATCGCACCTTGATATTGTGACGCTTAACCAGACACGCCAAATGTTAAATGTCATTCAAAAATGAAGATTCTATCATCATTTACTCACTCTCACGGAGTTCCAAACACATCCGACTTTGGTTAATCCTCAAAACACAAATTAAGATTTTTTTAATGATTGTATGTCTTTACAAGAACTGGATTAAATTAATGTGGATTACTTTTACCTTTTTTTTGTTTGTTTTTTTGATTTTCTAAGTTTTAGTTACCTGTGCTATTAATTGAGAAACAGAAACCTCTCAGATTTCATTAAAATATCTTGAAGATAGATAATATTTTGAAAATAAACCATTGTCTTATGGGTTTGGAATTAGTAAGTAAAGTAAATGCTGACAGAATTTTCATACTTGGGTGAACTATCCCTTTAAGGTGCCATGTTACATGGATATAGAAATAAATCTATCATTTAACTTGTATGGTGAAGTGCACAAACACCTTTATGATACTTTTATGGCAGTTTTATTATTATTATTTTGGAGCTCAATAGTGTTCCCATTCACTTTTATCAAATAAAAAAAGAGTGGCGTACATTACCCCAAATTTTTCTTTTCATTTTCCAAAGAAGTAGATTTGTAGCTACATGAGGGTGAGTAAATGATGATAGAATTGTCATTTTTGAGTGGACTATTCCTTTAACCCCAGCTTTCTGCCTGGTTGTTTCAGAACAAGTGGTATCTTAAATTTGGTTTCACTGTGAGAACAAAAAGAAAGCTTCTTGTCTAGAACAAACAAGATGCCTTGAGAATGACCACATATGACAGTTCTAGTGATGTTCACTCTCATTGGAAGAGTTTCATTTGATGAAACACACTAAAAGTGACATCTTTATCGCCACTCTTTTTTTCAGATTCCATCAAACTTCAATTTTCAGTTCATCTGAGATTGCTCAAGGATGTACTGATGATTGAAAGTGTTGTCTGAACGGTAGGAATTGCGTTCAGTATTACCTGCAGTACAACAGCAGCTCAGATTGGCTCAGCTGGTATGTGACTATAGCACATACATACACACTCCTGTCTTACAGTCTCAGGTCTGATAAAATACTCTCTTATTCTGTTCCCTTCGCTCCTGTCATTCTCTAGAGACACTGCTTTTATGTGAGACTCTGTCACCTGTAGCTATGTCTCTGATCTTCCTGTCTCCTTCCACAATCCCCCCTGGAAACACCCGACCAGAGCAATCAAACAGGATGTGTAGTTCTAATATGAACGCCAAGAACACATTCAAAACAAACAACATGCTGAGTTGTTAGTCAAGAGTAAGGTGTTATTAAGGAGTTGTTTGATCGCCAGGCTCTGCCAGTCTTTGTTTTATGAGTTCAAATGAGAACTGGGTCGGTTATCAGAACTGCCAATCTGTAAGATGATTCATGAACGTGACTCACTATTATGATTGGAAAAATCACAGCGGTATAGGTTTTTGATTAAAGTACTCATGGTGATTTATATGTTTAAATGTATTTCTTAACCTCAAGTGTAATTTGTTATGGACTCGCTTCCCATTGTGTTTAATAATAAGAATAGCAATGCACTTGTTGTTATTGGAGCCTGTTTCTGCCTAGAGTAAACAAATATTTGTCATTTCTATCTCACAATATGAATTTATTTCTTACAATTGGAAGTATTTCTCAATTCCATATGAATTTTGTCATTTTTATCTCACAATGTGACTTTATATCTTGCAGTTGCAACTATTTCTTAAATGTTATTAGTGATGTCAATCAATTAAAAAAAACAAACTAATTAATTACACATTTTGTCTATAATTAAACATGATTAATCACTTTAAAAACATTAAAGTTTTTTTATATTTTTATATTGTAATAACATCACAGCTAATCTCCAAATTAATGTAGAAATAACACACACACATATATATATATATATATATATATATATATATATATATATATATATATATATATATATATATATATATATATATATATATATATATATATATATATATATTATATGTGTATAAACATATATATATATATATATATATATATATATATATATATATATATATATATATATATACAGTACAGTCCCACTAAAATTTTTAATGTTTTTAAAAGAAGTTTCGTCTGCTCACCAAGGCTACATTTATTTAATTAAAAATACAGTAAAAACAGTAATATTGTGAAATATTATTACAATTTAAAATAACTGTGTACTATTTAAATATATTTGACAAAGTAATTTATTCCTGTGATGCAAAGCTGAATTTTCAGCATCGTTACTCCAGTCATCAGTGTCACATGATCCTTCAGAAATCATTCTAATATGCTGATCTGCTGCTCAATAAACATTTATGATTATTTTCAATGTTGAAAACAGTTGTGTACTTTTTTTTTTCAGGATTCCTTGATGAATAGAAAGTTCAAAAGAACAGCATTTATCTGAAATACAAAGCTTCTGCAGCATTATACACTACCGTTCAAAAGTTTGGGGTCAGTTAGGATTTTTTATTTTTATTTTTTTGAAAAGAAATTAATACTTTTATTCATTAAGGATGCATTAAATCAATCAAAAGTGGCAGTAAAGACATTTATAATGTTACAAAAGATTAGATTTCAGATAAACACTGTTCTTTTGAACTTTCTATTCATCAAATAATCCTGAAAAAAAATATTGTACACAAATATTTTGTACAATTGTACACATTAAATGATTCTTGAGCGGCAGATCAGCATATTAGAATGATTTCTGAAGGATCATGTGACACTGAAGACTGGAGTAATGATTCTGAAAATAGCTTTGCCAACACAAGAATAAATTGAAAAAAAACAGTTATTTTAAATTGTAATAATATTTCACAATATTACTGTTTTTACTGTATTTTTAATTAAATAAATGTAGCCTTGGTGAGCAGACGATACTTCTTTTTAAAAACATAAAAAGTCTTAGTGGTTCCAAACTTTTTGTGTGTATATATATATTTATATAATTTATATATATATATATATATATATATATATATATATATATATATATATATAGATAGATAGATATAGATATATATAGATATATATATATATATATATATATATATATATATATATATATATATATATATATATATAAATATATATATATTTTTACATTAATTATAGACATTCAACATTACAGTATAACTGAAAGCTATCAATTTCAACAATAATTAGGCTTTTAAAAAAATAACAAGTTTTAATTTAAGTAAAATTCACATCATCTTAACATAAATCTTCACATAAAGCCATTACATTAAATGTCATATTTACCTGTCAAGTCACCGTTGTTATATTTCTCACTTAATTTTCTTTATTTGCTAAAATCTTTTTGTAATGGTGACTTCTTGCTTAAAGTTGTGACACTTCTTTCTGTTGTTAAACTTTATCTCACAGTTACACTTTATCTCACAGTTACAGGAAGAAATAGGCTTCCATTGATTACTAGGACAAAACAGAAAGTTGGATGTATGGAGGAATTATTTTGCAATAATCTTTTGTCAAAATTTGTTCAGAGTTATATATTTGGGTTATTTATTTATTTATGTTTGGGTGCAACCTCTTGCTTTTTCCATTTTCACACTGTTTAACATAATCCAGTTTTTATGCTATAATTTAGATCTGAATGTGGTGATGTGAGGCTAGAGTTCCCATCTCTATAATACAGCTGCAAACCATATTCTAGGAAAAGTAATTATCTTTCCCCCTTGTTTAAACTTTTACTCTTCTGACAAAGAAAAAATCATTAGAAAGAACCCGAGACCCACCATTTTTAAAAACATTTGGGGTCAGGATGCTCTTTTTATTTTGATTGACTGGTGGAAAATGATGTAAATATCTCGCTCTTTGCTCTAATCTCTCAACCTCAACCTCAGAGGACTTACACAGTGTGCTGTCTTCTATTTAAACAAACTTGGAAAAAAGAAAAAACAAATAATAAAGGGTTAGTTCACCTAAAATAGAAAATTCTGTCTTTAATTACTCACCCTCATGAACTCTTTTAAATGGGTTTTTAGTACCTTTCTGGGCATTTGAAAGTCTAAGTTAACTTGCTTTCAATGCAGGCCTCACAAGCCATCAGGTTCTATCAAAAAGATCTTAATTTGTGTTCCAATGATGAACGAAGGTCTTGGGGAGTGAAATGACATGAGGGTGAGTAATTACTGACAGAATTTTCATTTTTGGGTGAACTAACCCTTTAAAGCCACTGCGATATGAGTGAAAGCCTTCAAATCAGAGGTACATTACATAATAGCACATATCCTCCAGAGAATTTAGATTAGTGAGACATTTCTGAGTAAGTGCCTTAAACTGGGAATATCCTGTCTTGAATGAGTCATGCTGATCCTATGACTTAATGTGATTTGGATCCATTGTCTTTATAGGAGACTCCTCTCTCTGCCTCATAGGGAATCATGTATGAATGGTCTTGTAAATTTTGAGGAAATTCAAAGCAAATTTGATTGTGCTTTATCTAGTCTGAATTTGAAATAAGGTTTCAAATAAGTCTATTTACATTTTTAAAAAGAATATAATGGTAATGGGCTTATTTCTTAATAAAGTGAAGTTCATTAAAAATGTATTAAATTTAGAATAGAATAAACTTAAGACTTAATTTCAGGGCAGATCTGAGGTACAGATACGGTTAAGAAGATACATTTATGCTTTACATCTTGTCAGTAGATGAGAAAACCTCCCAACTACAAGCCACTCTTTGACCTATTAGACAATGATATCCTCAGTGAGTGGGACGACAACAACCGCGCAAAGCAGAGGGTGTTCTCAGGGTGGACTGAGATGTATTGGATGTGCTAATACAGAGAGGGAAGAATACAATGAGTCATCAAACACATTGCAAAAAAT
This sequence comes from Chanodichthys erythropterus, assembly GCF_024489055.1. NCBI lineage: Eukaryota > Metazoa > Chordata > Actinopteri > Cypriniformes > Xenocyprididae > Chanodichthys > Chanodichthys erythropterus. The sequence continues at coordinate 22,095,817 of NC_090222.1, read as the reverse complement.
AATGGCACGCCTCAAGCCTTTATCGATGTCATGCATATGCAAGTTGAGAAATTAGCAGATCAATGTGGCCCTCTCAAAGTGACCAACACCCACCTCTTCAGCCTTCAGGCTGACGGAGAGTTCAACCTAAATGACTAACAAAGGCGGCAGGCTGTTCCTTTGCGATTCTTCTGCTGCAGTATGAGGTGGCGAGTCATTATCATTGCATTATATTCTCCAAAGCCGTGAAATGTCAGTGCTTTGCTATTATATAAGATGTTTACAAATGATCTCAATGAAAGTTGTGTCATTTCTAATATACTGTAGAAGTTTCACCAAAGTCAGGTCTGACGTCTGAGAACATCCGCAATGTTCTGATCCTCTTAGGATCTAGGCAGTGGCAGTTCCGGGATCAGTGAATAGTCAGGCCTTCACACATGTATCCTCTGATTAAATACTACTATGATACACTTTAAGGGTACATGTACATGATAACAGTGTACTAAAAAATGGAAAAGTGTTTTAACGACTAAAAATGTTGTATTATGCATGCCTGGCCAGTAGTTGGCGATGTCACTTTGTAAAGAATCACTATGTGCCTATAGACTGAACACGTAATACGTATGCACGTGTCACTGTTTTCACAAATGTGTGTTTTTGTAGTTTACACAGAGGTTATAACGGTATCCTTTATCACCTCCGCATAACGTTTTCAAAAACTTGCATGTTGAAACCCGTTTCCAGAAGTTTGCCTTTTCAGGTCCCCCAAAACGTTGTTGTTGTGTAAATGAATGTCCAAAACGCATAAAAAGTTTTCTGTTTTAAGTTGAAAAAGGTGTTGTGTAAAAAGCCCCTAAAATTAACTCTTTCCTCGCCGTTGACATAATTCCCCGTCATTTATGAGACAATGCTTCCCCGCTATTGACGGAATTTTATGGCTTTCCCTGTTTTCACTGTTTTACAGTAGGGGCGCTATTACACACACATATATATATATATATATATATATATATATATATATATATATATATATATATATATATATATATATATATATATATATATATAATGTGTATATAAATATATACTGTATATATAAATATATACTGTATATATAAATGGTAAGCGCCCCTAGCGTATAACAATTTTTTTATTTTGTGTGTGGGTGTTTCATAAAAAAATATATATATAAATCTTAATGAAACTTTTTTTAGTGTTGATAAAAAAGAATGCATGAAGCAATATTTTAATATTCTGTGCTTATTTTGTGTAGATAGAGGGAAGTTTTGAAAATAAAGTCAACAAACAAGTTTAGTTGGTGATGGGATGGTAAGACTGTTTACTGTAGCCTACTAAAACATTCAGCTCTGGAAGCCCTCTGCTAGTGCTGATTCTGAGCATTGTATGTATTCTTAAAAAGTTTGAAAAATGTTATCGCTTATTATGTGTGTATGTTTCTTTGTGGAATGGACAGAGCCTACAGACTCCATTCAATGAACTGGTTGAAGAGGGGCCATTGTTCGGAGAGGGGGAGACTATTGAGGGTGATGGCCAAGCATTCCTGTCAGAGATCAGTGAGGAAGACGTGGAGATCCTGAGGCAAAGAGAAGAAGCACTGCTGCAGATCGAGGTACAGTAGGAACTCAATAGCCAGACCCACTGAAAACATAATTGCATTAATAAGCACCTCCCAACCCTTCTCAGTTTTTTTTTATTGAGCATTTATTTTTCTTATTTTGAGAAATTTTGAAGTACACATTAAAAAAGTTCAGAAGATTGTTAATGGTTTGAAAGAAGTCGCAATTTAATGCATCCTTGCAGAATAAACATTCGTTTCTTATATATACATGGGTCAGATTCTTTCTTTTTAATAGCTATGAAAGCAATTTCATATTTGAAGTGGTTCTATGAAGTATTCTGTTTTTTGTCATTTATCTATGCATTCATTCAATGTCCTGCATTGTTATTTTATCCAAGACTTTAGGCACACTTAAAAAGAACAAACATGCTGCATTTCCATACAAACAGAGCCATCAGGCCTGTTCTTTCTGTACTCGCCATCATCTTTAGCAAATGTCCTTTTACTGAAGCTTTCAGGGCAATTTTCCTTAATAGTTTGGTTGATTCTGCTGTCTAGTCGCGCACACAAGCAGAAGGCTTTTCATACACCATTGAAAAACAGCATCACGTTGCTCTATTGAAGTATGTCTCGTCTGTAGCAAAACAGCTGTTTTCCTCCAGATGTGCGTTCGCACAGATGTGAGCCTGCGATGATGGGGTCATTCTGTTGTTCTTTGACATCCGTTTGGTTAAATTTCAAAGCCATTTGTTTTGGACATGCACCATGCGCTGGTTTTCTTTGATGAAGGGTGTTCAAAGGCAAAAATTAAAATGAAATAAATGTCAGCCCGTCATGATTATTGACAAGGCTATACGAAAAGCGAGTTACGCAGATGGCGCGTCAAAACAAATGGCTCTTTCTTGTTTGAATAGCAGGGAGTTGAGAAATGAGAGGGGCCACACGTCCTAATGACCAATGACAACCTTGAGAAAGCCTTGAAATGAAGATGTATGCCTTTTCCCTCTTGAAGACCTGTCTGAAGTTCATAGACGCTCGCTCGCTAACGCAGCTACCGCATCTGGCTAACCGACAGGCATCAAACAATCCCACATCCTGCAGCCGTCTTAATAAATTCCCATTCATCACCTGAAAGGCTCAAACAAAACCGACAGGTTATTTTAGTCACGGAGAAATTGGACGAGGGTTTTTTTTTCAGATGATCAGAAGGGTGATGAGGATGAGCCTGTGCTCCGAGAGCTCTGTTGCAGGTTCTAGATATGTCTCTGGCCCCGGGCCCAGCTGAGCTGATCATATCTGACAATGTGCTTTTCCTGTCTAGCATCTTCCCCGCCTTCCCAACCCCCCAAACCTCCAGCCGGCCCGTGCCGCCTCCTCACGCAACTCTGCTCAAGTGAATCACTAGCATTTGCAGCCCTTTTTGAGCCCTACTCTCTCTCTTTTCATCCGTCTCTCTCTCCTGTTCACTGTTAGATGGGCTCCCGAGGGAAATGGAGAAGATGGAATGTCTGTTATCCGTGTAAAGTACAATCAGCCCCCCCCCAACCCCCCATCCCCTTTCCCTCTCTAACTCTCTCTTTCTCTCCAAAAGCTGATCTGTCCTCCTGAGTAGTTCACATTTACTCTGGCGGCTTGTGCGTTCAGGCGAACCCTTCTCCGGAGAACCGTGCAAAGGGACATGCACACACACACACACACACACACACAAGTCGGATAGAGGACAGGGTGTTATTCCGCATGCCATTATGGATTCTCCGTCTTGATTTTCTATGAGGCAACCCACAAGGGTAATGAACTGTTCCTTTGGGATGACTAATTCGATTTGGATTCGCCATATATTACAGTGAAATGAGGGACACATTTGAAGGGAGGAGCCAGGCTCCGCCCTCCACCACATCAACCCCAGACGCACCTCTCTGACACTTTGGCACCGGTCATCATTTCATCAAAATGAATTTGTTCAAAAAAAGGGAAAGCATAGGGCATGACAAAGGACAACTTTCAAGGGGAATCTGAATGCAACACCTGGCCCATCCAACAGAAAAAATAAAGACACGTGTCTCCCCTGCAAATGTGTCCACTGCATCCCTTTTGCCCTTCAGTGAGAAATAGAAGTTTCAGACAGTAGTGGAGCTACAGTAAATGGTGCTAATCGCAGACAAGCACTGCTGTGTAGCTATCCTGCATGCCATTACTTGTGAATCCTCTACTCTAGTAAAACTCTTTACTTTACTTTAAAAGTGTCTACTTATAATAGCCTATTGCATGTACACTTACCTGAAGACTAAATTTGTAAGACATTCATTGTTTTCAAGGGGACTTTAGAGAGATTTAGTTTTTAACTTGTAGTGCTCTGTTGATGGTGTTACTCCAGTTTCAGTTGCCAAACAGTTATTTTAGTATTTATATGTTAACACTTTAATTTAAGGTCTTTTAACTAGTTGCTTATTAGCATGCATATTACTAGAATATTGGCTGTTTAATTTGTACTTAAGCACATATACAGGACCTTATTCTACATTCTTAATCCTACCCAATACCTAAACTAAACTTAATACCTAAACCTTTGCTTTATTCGTGTATACATGTATGTTGTTTTGACTGTGACCATTCAAAGCACATTGCATCCATGCATCAAAGTAGATAAACATACAGAGACATTGTTATTCTTATAACAAACAGCCTGACCCTTGAAAGAACATTGACTCTGTGGGTGTTCTCTCTCTCTCTCTCTCTCTCTCTCTCTCCCTCTCTCTCTCTATCTATCTATCCAGGGCTCTGTGCTTAGGCAGACCAGCCCCTACACATTTCACACTTCTTCTCTTCTCAATTAAATCATATATGCATATGATGGGGAATCGAGAACTATTTATTATTCAGAACCGGTAACAGCAAGAAACCTCAAGCAATCAGTCCGATTCCCAAACAAATGACTCTGAGTCTTTTCTTTTCATTCAATCAAAACAATCAGTTAGAGCGATTACTGAATTAATTTGACTCACTTACTGAACCGCAAGTCATTAATTTCGCCATGTCCGATTGCAATGGCAACACGCTATACATAATACAAATAGGCTAAACAGTCTAAAACATGGAAAAACTTGCTCATAATGTGCAATTATTTCAGGTGCTCTGGTTTTATTTACATTGATAAATTACATTGATAAACATATATATTTATTTTTGAGTATTTAAAGTATGTTTAGGTAATGTTCCACATTATAGTGAACTAAAATGTTATTTTAATGCCATTTTATTTTGAGTCATTTGGACTAAAATAAATGAAAGATGACCAAATGAGAGTACATTTAAAGGATACATTGTTTTCCATACAGTCTTTGCGGCCGTCACACACTAAAAGGCTTTTATGACCAAACTAAGAGGCTCTTTCTGGCCTTACATTGCTGTATTGATGTTTCCTGAAAGTAATTTTAAACATTAATATCTGTCTTGCTTTCTTTAGTGCCTTTATTGTGCATTCCTGTGATATGACTGAATTTATTTTTTCTTTTCTTTTTTTGTGTCACAATCAATAGCAAGTGCTGTTGAGCAACTCATATTCTAGACCTCATCTCGAACATGACGTACACAACACTCCCCCTACCATCTTCCCTTTTTTCCGACTGTGGATAAGATGCAGACACACACGCATACTTTGTGCCCTAAGACTGTGTGCTTTGAGTTTTGAGGTCCTTGGGCTGTGACGGAAAGGAAACATTTGATTTTACATTATAAACCGTTTATTCAGCAAGGGCAAAAAAGAGACGTTTCACGCTTAAGCCCTCAGCAGGCTGCGCACGGAAATGTCATCATTTTTTTGGTGGCTGTAAGCGTGCGCGTAAATCTGCTTAACAGTTTTTCTGCTGTGGCACTGACACCGTGTCCTGTTGCCCGTTGCCTTTGGGCCAAGGGGGGTGTGTGTGTGTGTGTGTGTGGGGGGGGGGGGGGGGTGATGTGGGGAGAATCTCATATCAGCATTAAACACATTTATCTAGGAGAGTGAGAGAAATAAAGGGAGAGAGAGAAAAAAAGAGAGGCAGGGGAGAAGGGTGGTGGGGAGGAAGATGGAAGGAAGCATTAGGAATGAAAAAGCAAAGTGTTCCACATTTCAGTACTGCACCAGTACATTACAGCAGGGATTTTCAGCCTTTACAGACCCAGAGATGGGCATTTTTGACCATTTTTCTAGAAGCACATTTGTGAGGTCAGGCAGTGATGTTGGCGAGAAGGGCTGGCTCACAGTCTCCGCTCTAATTCATCCCAAAGGTGTTCTATCGGGTTGAGGTCAGGACTCTGTGCAGGCCAGTCAAGTTCCTCCACACCAAACTCACTCATCCATGTCTTTATGGACCTTGTGCACTTGTGCGCAGTCATGTTGGAACAGGAAGGGGCCATCTCCAAACTGTTCCCACAAAGTTAGGAGCATGAAATTGTCTAAAATGTCTTGGCATGCTGAAGCATTAAGCGTTCCTTTCACTGGAACTAAGGGGTTGAAAAACAACCCCACACCATAATCCCCCCTCCACCAAACTTTACACTTGGCACAATGCAGTCAGGCAAGTACCATTCTCCTGGCAACCGCCAAACCTAGACTCATCCATCTGTCATCCAGACAGAGAAGCATGATTCGTCACTCCAGAGAACACGTCTCCACGGCATGCTTTAGAGTCCAGTGGCGGCGTGCTTTACACCACTGCATCCAACGCTTTGCATTGAATTGGTGATGTAAGGCTTGGATGCAGCTGCTCGGCCATGGAAACCCATTCCATGAAGCTCTCTACGCACTGTTCTTGAGCTAATCTGAAGGCCACAGGAAGTTTGGAGGTCTGTAGCTACTGACTCTGCAGAAAGTTGGTGACTTCTGCGCACTGTGCGCCTCAGCATGCGCTGACCCCGCTCTGTGATTTTTATGTGACCTTCCACTTCGTGGCTGAGTTGCTGTTGTTCCCAATTGCTTCCACTTTATGATGCCACTAACAGTTGACCGTGGAATATTTAGTAGTGAGGAAATTTCAAGAATGGACTCATTGCACAGGTGGCAACCTATTACGGTACCACGCTTGAATTCACTGAGCTCCTGAGAGCGACCTATTCTTTCACAAATGTTTGTAGAAGCAGTCTGCATGCCTAGGTGCTTGATTTTATACACCTGTTGCCATGGAAGTGATTGGAACACCTGAATTCAATGATTTGGAGGGGTGTCCCAATACTTTTGGCAATATAGTGTGTATATATAGTTTTCTTTATTGATGATCTTTTTATCAGTGTGCACCAATTAATTGTTACAGTAAGCCCATTAGTTGATAGTCAATAATTATTTCCAGTTGACTTTAATGTTCCTCATTTAAAAAAAAATATATGAAAAATATGTTCACAGACCCCCCTGTAGAATCCTCGTGGACTTCCAGGTTTAAAACCCTGACTTTGAAGCAAAAAATACTTTGTAGATATGGGTAGTTTTTCCAGGTTTTGTTTGATATCTTTCTCTGTTGAGCCCAAATCATTTTAAACTAAGGCTCACATTGATTGTTTTCACAGACAGCTGGATTTTTAGGGGCCTTCTGCTGGAGTATTGTCTTTTAAGACCACTTTTCGTGGCCCAACTGCACAAACCCCACCTGTTCCTTGAATCCTTTGAGCTGCAGCAATCAAGCAATAAATAAGCTGCCAATTTGAATGCACTGAGGCTGTTAGACTGGCAAAGATCAAAGCCTTCTGTGTTAGCACAGCAAATACAGCATAGAGCCGAGCACCTCCCCTCCCTAAAACAAAACCTACACGCCGAGCATAATTAGCCAACGTCTCCCCAGGCACTAGCTTAGCTGGCGTACTCTTCTCCACTACTGTCAGAGCAGCAGTGACGGGTATCAGTACAGCTATCGTAAACACAATATGCTCTTTTATGTCCTTCTTGTTTGCAAAAATCAGCCATTCTATGCGCAGCCCCTTGACATCATTCTTGTGATTGCTTTATGAAATGGTTTCCTTGCCTTACGTAAGTCTAATTATGCCCCTCGGGATGACGGAGGCCACTCAAGAAAACTGAAGAACATTTAAATGAAGAAAGAAGAGGTGTGCAATAAAAAGATAAGACTATCACTTAAAGCAATAAGGGGCAGTTGTAATGGTTAGAGAATCGGACTTGAAACCCGAAGGTTGTGGGTTCGAGTCTCAGTACCAGCAGGAAATGTAGGTGGGGGAGTAAATGAACAGCGCCCTCTTCCACTCTCATTACCCACAACTGAGGTACTGTTGAGCAAGGCACCTAACCCCAACCCCCCAATCACTCCTTGGGCGCTGCAGCAAAAAAATGGCTGCCCGCTGTTCCGGGTGTGTGATCAATACTCACTACTCTTTGTGTTGGCTACATGTCCCGTCACAATAGTTAACCCACAAAATTCTTTCATTATTTATTTACCCTCATGAAAAAAAAAGTGGATACAAAAAAGGAGACATTTGAATAAGTATTATGCAGATTTTCAGATACAATGACAAGGAACTCTCAAGCTCTAAATGTTTCAAATACCATAAAAGCATCATATTACATACAAGAAAAGTTAAAGGGTTAGTTCACCCAAAAATGAAAATTATGTCATTTATTACTCACCCTCATGCCGTTCCACACCCGTAAGACCTTCATCTTTGGAACAAATTAAGATATTTTAGTTGAAATCCAATGGCTCTGTGAGGCCTTCATGACATTTCCTTTCTCAAGATCCATTAATGTACTAAAAACATATTTAAATCAGTTCATGTGAGTACAGTGGTTCAATATTAATATTATAAAGCAACGAGAATATTTTTGGTGCGCCAAAAAAAAACTAAATAATGACTTATTTAGTGATGGCCGATTTCAAAACACTGCTTCAGGAAGATTGGGAGCACAAATGAATCAGTGTATTTCAGTGCATTTCAAACTACCAACGGCTGAAATCACGTGACTTTGGCGCTCCGAACAGCTGATTCGATACACTGATTCATAATGCTCCTATGCTTCCTGAAGCATTGTTTTGGTCGTTATTTTTTATTTTATTTTTTTTGCCGCACCAACAATATTCTCATCGCTTTATAATATTAATATTGAGCCACTGTTCTCACATGAACTGATTTAAATGTTTTTAGTACCTTTATGGATCTTGAGAGAGGAAATGTCATTGCTCCCTATGAAGGCCTCACTGAGCCATTGGATTTCAACTAAAATATCTTAATTTGTGTTCCAAAGATTAACAAAGGTCTTACAGGTGTGGAACGGCATGAGGGTAAGTAATAAATGACAGAATTTTCATTTTAAGTTGTTGTTTTACTTTATGTTCCACACAATAAGCCTTGGAACAACATGCATGAGAATAATGTAAATAATGAATGAATTTTAATTTTTGGTTGAACTATCACTTCAGATAACAGCTGAAAGTGTTTAAGGTTTTTCAAATGGCCATATTTTGAAAACTTTTTCCATATAAGATTTCTCTGTGCTTAGAGCATGTACTATGCTTTAAAGGGCAGACGTTACACTGTTCACACAACACCCTTATTTCATAGCTCCAGTGAAGTGTGTAGTGTTACTTAAGAGTGGAATTTAGGGCACTTGTGGGTCACACAAAACATGTGGGTTACTGGATGTTTCTGTGAGAGCAACACAACCTGACACTGAGCACAAACTCGGGAATCTGATACTGAGTTTGACTGACATTTCAATCTGTCTGTGGCCATTGTGGAGTATAGTACATGTTAGTACCTCTGTTTTATGATCAGAAGCTGATGAAAGACTGCCCCATTTATGCAGCCACCTTGGATTGCAGAGGAAAGTTAGTGATATAGTTTATCCATCCTCACTGTAAAAAAATATTTTCATGATTTGTTATCACAACATTTTTTCTTTTGTCAAATCAACTTAGATAATTAATGTGGTTCAGATAACGTGTTTCTGTTGATTAAATCAATCGCCTTCATTGTATTAACTCAAATTTTAAGGCAGGCAGGTAACTTACTTTAAGTTGAACCAACAATTCTTTTTCACATTGAGGTCTTTAAAGGGTCAGGTAGATTGATTAGATAAATATTATATCTGCTAATAAAATACATGGTTATGGACAATACAGGCACCAAAACGACATCCTGCATGCCTAAAGTGTTGCACGTATCGGTAATTTATATTAAAAAATTGCTGTTCTTTTGAACTTTGTTCATCAAAAAATCCTGAAAAAATATTTTCAAAAGGAATAATAAGAATTGTTTCTTGAGCACCAAAGCAGCACATTAGAATGATTTCTAAAGGATCATGTAACAGAAATATTACATTTTAGAAATATATTAAAATAGGAAATGTATATAAATCGTATTATATGCATAGATATAGATATACACACAAACACATTTTATTTATTTATTTGGTAAAGGCTATAGATAATTTTTCTTTCCAATGATTTAGTCTCAGCAACAGCCAAAAAAAGAAAAGAAAACACATGACAGAAACATGGCAATAAATGGTGATGCAGATGTTGTGGCATTCACACAGGGTTGGTCTCAGAGTTTGAGTGAGCGATAGACTGGCATTTTGGAAAGGTAGAACAGCTGTAGGCTCTGTTTGGGTGACGGGCTTCTGAGGAGATGTGCAGCAGGGGTGGACGGATGGATGACTAGAGTAATGACAAGTGCTGCAAGCAAATGATGACTAACACATTTGCAGCATATGTATTTCATATAGCATTTAAAAAGAGCATCGACGTGGCAGTGAAGTAAGCAGTGCACTTGAGAAAGCCATTCAACACTGCTGAGCCTTTAATAAAATGCCACAAAAGAGTCAGGGTGTCAAATAGCATTGCTTAGAATTAGGTTATTTAGTTTGAATGATAGCATTTATTTGAATTACCACACCAGTGCTCTGCTGTTTGAAGAAATGTTCTCTTCTCCAGCTGTCTCATTTTAAAGTTATGGTAAAAGTAGTAGATGTGGTTTCAGGTAATTCATTGTAAAAAAAAAAAAAAAAAAAAGTGACATTTCTTTCTGTAGGGGGTCTTTCTGCAGTACTGGTAGCGTAGTATAAGTATAAGGCTTATTTGTTGTTTTGTTTACAACACATTTTGGAGCATTGTGGATTATAGCCAATCACATTTCTGTTGAGAGTGTGAAAACAATGGCCAATCAAAGACGTAGAGAAGACTATGCATGTGTCCTTATTAAAGCAATAATTAAAAGATATTTAAGGGATGTATTTATTTTACTTATTATTATTATTAGCATTAAACTTTTTTATTATTTTCAAATACAAATAAGTTTAAAGAGTTAAAGGATGTGCATTACAACAGTTTTTTTGCTATGGTATCAAAATTGATAAACCCCCACCCAAAAATTCTGCCATATATTGGCCAAGGTAACTTAGCTATATTTTTATTTACATCAAATGTTTCAACAATATTTATGTAAAACATATATTTTATACTTTTCCATTCTTTTTATAATTTTCCATTCTGTTCACAACAGTATTTTACTGTAAAACATATTTTATTTATTTATTTATTTTATCATGGATGATGTAATGAATTCTCAGTCTGGCAGATAGATTGGGTCCGCAGGCTTTGAAAGTGTTTACACAGACATATCTCTTCAACCCTCAAGCTCATTTTGTGTCATTTTTGTGTTGATTAAACTTCACTTATGGCACCATCATAGACTGGTCAATTATCTCTGTGCGATATATAGAAATAAGGCAAAATAGTACCACCACTGTGAAGAATTGTCTGTCTTACAGGGCATGTTGCCTTTTTATGTCTTGTTGTAGATATGACAGTACCTGTGATGATTTATGATACAGCCATAATCTGATATTCTTCACCTCATTTTGTGTGTTTCGCCCACGCATTAGCACAGACCAGACTCATAAACAAAATGTCACTCAAGCGACTTATCCAGTACCACCAAAACTTCATGATAAAGTGGCCACTTTATTAGGTACACCTTGCTAGTACCAAGTTGGACCCCCTTTTTGCCCTCAGAACTGCCTTAATTCTTCTTGGCATAGATTCAGCAAGGTACTGGAAACATTGCTAAGAGATTTTGGTCCATATTGACATGACAGCATCATGCATCCCTAAAGGGCTCTGAGCTCTGGTGACTGTGGAGGCCATTTGAGTCTAGTGAACTCATTGTCATGTTCAAGAAACCAGTTTGAGATGATTTGAGCTTTGCGAATGGTGCATTATCCTGCTGGAAGTAGCCATCAGAAGATGGGAACACTGTGGTCATAAAGGGGTGGACATGGTCAGCAACAATACTCAGGTAGGCTGTGACGTTTAAATGATGCTTGAATAGTACTAAGGGGCACAAAGTGTGCCAAGAAAATATCCCCCACATATTTTTTTTCAGTTTTTAGATGACAGGACTGGCACCAGGTGAAGTCTTCTGCTGCTGCTTCAAGGTTGGATATGTTGTGCATTCAGAAATGCTCGGTTGTAATGAGTGGTTATTTGGGTTACTGTTGCCTTTCTATCAGCTTGAATTGGTCAGGCAATTCTCCTTTGACCACTGGCATCAACAAGGCAAGATGAAAGTTTCCTTTTGGGGAGTGTGGTGCCCCCCCAAAACTGTTTGTCAGGGTGTGTGTGGGAGGGGGGGTGCTCTCTACAGGTGCTCTCACTCACTTATTTCTGATGGTCAGAGCTCTCAGAGCTGATTGTCTAGCAGTGTGAGCGAACACTGTTTTTCGCAAGCTATTATGAAGCTATCAACCACCAACTGACTGTTCTAGGTTTCTTTTTCTCATTCTATCAGACGCAGTTCACGCTATACTTTCTAACCCACTCTTGGAGTTACACACGCCCAGCTGGCAGCTTCTAAATATGGAGATTTCAGGTTGTTAGCCCCAGGGGAGCTTTGATACATGCTGCGTTTAGTTCAGGACTTGAAATCAGAAACACAGAGGGTAGTCATATCACATTATCTTCACCCAGCGCAACATGTCAGCATCATCCAGGGCACATTTCAGCCCTTATAAATGTATAAAAACACTGTATTGTTGCTTGACCATAACTCCTTGTGCTGTGATATTTACTGCAGTGAGCTTATCACCTCTATATAAGGGACTTTGATTTCACCTCAAGCTATTTTATTTCAAGTGTTCCTTTTTCAGACATGCTGGATGTGGCCCAGTCTTACTTCCTGTAAAGGGGATACGGATTGCAAGTAATACACAGCAAAATATAATATTAATAAATATTAATAATATTGATAATAAAAATACAAAATAAGATAAAATGATTTCAAAGTAAAAGTAATTCAAGAAATATTGCAGGTAAATTTAGCTTGTCGTTGTAATCTTCATCTTTATCTTCAGTAAATTGTAAATATTTATATACATTTGCAGTGTTAGAATTTCTCTCATCTCAGTGTTTTTTTTTTTTTTGAACATCTTGAACATTTTAATATACTGTGTGTGTGTATGTGTATGGGTATATATATATATACACATACATATATATATATATATATATATATATATATATATATATATATATATATATATATATATATATATATATATATACACATACACATACACATATTAAAATGTTCAAGATGTTCAACAAAAAAACAAAAAAAACAAAACCCTTACATATATATATATATAAATATGTATGTGTATGAGGGCTGGGCGATATATCGCATGTGATTGTCACGCGCATTTCGTCAGTAAAGCCAGTTCCCTGATTACCAGGCTTTCCCTGATTACCATCACCTGCTTTCAAATGGAGCGGCATTTAATAGACAGAGCCGTAGATCAATGACAAGCTAGGCAATATCGCGTTCATTATCGAAGGCGATATTATCGAAGGCGAGCAGGTGATGGTGATTTAGCAGTAATCAGGGAACCGGCTTTACTGACGAAATGCGCGTGACAATCGCATACGATATATCGCCCAGCCCTAATGTGTATATATATTTATGTGTATATATATATTTGTTTATATTTTTGTATAACTTATATTATTTATAAATAAAAAATATTTTGTTCATAAATAACATTTTTCTCTTAAATATATACATTAATTTGTGTGTATTTATATATACATATTAATTACACACAGTACTCACACATATATTATGCAAACTAAAACTTTTATTTTGTATGTGATTAATCACGATTAATCATTTGACAGCCCTAAAAAAAAAAAAAAAAAATATATATATATATATATATATATATATATATATATATATATATATATATATATATATATATATATTTCTATTAAGCTTGTGAGGAGAACATAAGGATGTCTCAAGCCCTTAGGTCCTAAAAGCCATTTTGAGCCTGTGCCCAGTCTTTTTGTTGGGCCCTTTGCTTTAGATCATCACCCTTTATCAATGACGGTGCCTGCACAGGGTGAACAGAAACTCAAACTGAAGCCAATATATTCTTTATTAACAGACATTTATTTTGTTTAGAGCTGCCTCATTGTGTTAGCTTTAGCAATAATAGCATATACTTTTAATTAAAGGAGACATTTAGCAGATGTGTTTATCCAGAAAGACTAAAAATACACTTATTACAGGACAATCCCCCTGGAGCAACCTGGGGTTAAGTGCCTTACCTTTCAATTACCAGCCCTGAGCTTTAACCACTGCAGCCCTATATTGTATTTTAAAGGTAATGTGTGTCATTTTGTTTCACTGTTGAAATACTTTCTCCTTATACTTTTCTCTACTTTATTTTATTTTATTTTATTTATTTATTTAGTCATTTTTTTGTAAGGCACATTTATAAAATCTACTTAAAGGTGGGGTAAGCGATATTTCAAAAACACTGTTGGGCATTGTTGATATTTGAAATCAACCGAAACAAACCCACCCCTCTCTTCATTGCTCTGCCTCCAAAACTCACCCTCCAATCCTAACCACCCTGCTCCGAGTCGGTCTCGGACCCCGATCGCTGCTGGCAGGGCGAGGCGAGTGCACTAACAATGACGCCAAATACCACATTCTCTAGCGGTCGTCAGTGCGCGGTGGTTTACCTGCACAACTCTCACTAGCTGACCACTGTTACACATGCAATGCGAGAGTGGATGTCTGTTTATCACAGCTGATGCACAACAAAATAATGCTTCACGAAAAACAAAAAACGCAGATGATAAACAAATGACAAGGAAACACAAAAAATAAACGTACAGTACACAAGAGTAAATACAAACAAGAGTTTGTTGTTAGTCGCTACCAGCACAGCAGCTCCAGACAATCAATGACACTCAAACCAAGCGGAATCAAAGCTGCTGAGGCTTACACGTTTGTTGTTGGTGTCAGTCCGACTAACTTCCAAACAGTGTTTTTGAAATATGGCTTACCCCACCTTTAAATGTCCTAATCCTGGCTTAGAGGGATAGTTCACCCAAAAATGAAAATTTTATGTTTATCTTACATCCAGGGCATCCAAGATACAGGTGACTTTGTTTCTTCAGTAGAACACAAATTATGATTTTTAACTCCAACCATTGTGGTCTGTCAGTCGTATAATGCATGCCAATGGGAACACAATCTATAAAAGTCAGAAAAACACGACAGACAAATCCAAATTAAACCCTGTGGATCGTGACAATACATTGATGTCTTAAGACACAAAACGATCGGTTTGTGCGAGAAACCGAACAGTATTTATATCATTTTTTACCTCTAAAACACCACTATGTCCAACTGCCCGGTTAGTGAGGTCTGAACGCGCTCTGACAACGGAAGTGATCGCTCGCACTCATTGAAGAAAAGCGCGAGACATCAGTTTCGTCATCAGAACGCGTTTTTTTGGCCTCACTAACCGAATGCTGAAGGCATTTGGACATAGTTGTGTTTTAGAGGTAAAAAATGATTTAAACACTGTTCGGTTTCTCGCACAAACCAATCGTTTCGTGTCTTAGGACATCAGTGTGTCGTCACGAGCCGCAGGGTTTAATTTGTATTTGTCTGTCGTGTTTTTTTTACTCTTATAGATGGAGTTCCTATTGACATGCATTATATGACTGACAGACCGCAACGGTTGGAGTTAAAAATCATAATTTGTGTTCTACTGAAGAAAAAAAGTCACCTACATCTTGGATGCCCTGGGGGTAAGCAGATAAACATAAATTATTTTTATTATTATTTTTTGGGTGAACTATCCCTTTAATATGTGAAACCAGGCCAATATTTTAGTTTGTTGCCTTTTCAACATTTATAATTTTTGATTTTTACATTTAAGTTTTACATCTGATTTAAATATTTGATTTATTTCAGCTTTAGTTGAATTACCATAAACGTTTTTTTGTAGTTTTACAATTAAAACATTCATTTGTTTGAGCATCCCAGTCTGCCTGGCAACAGCAATACTGGTTCAGCCAATCGTGTGAGTCTAGGGCAGGGCTTTCTGTATGTTTAATGAAACCTGTTTGAAAACAACAGTTATTTGCACTTTTGTTTAGGGATGCTAGTAGAGCAGAAATGACACAGTTCATATTTAAAATTAGTTTGTTTTTAATTAAAAAATTTATTAAATTAATTTGTGGGATCACAAAAGCAGTAACTTTTGGTGCATCTTTTACTAGTAACGCAAGAATGCTCTCTTTTGCCTTGAGAGATAAAAGATGTCATATTGGACTTTATAAGATTATTTCACAATATTTCACACTTCTTGTCCATCCATCACCTGCCAGCTCTTTTAAAGTGGACACAAACCACAAATAATCTCTCAATTCACTGTGAAACCTCAGCGGCCCTGTGGTATATTCAGTCCATCACTACAGCTCTCCTATCCCTCTCTTTCCTTCACATCTCTCTCTCTCCCTCTCTCTCTGTTATCCTTTTCTTGTCTCAGATAGGCCTTGTGATGGCATACAGTCAGTCTCACATTTTCTCTTGTCAGTCTGTGCTCCTGCAAAACTTCTTGGCATGTTGCATTCATAGAAGTGTCAGTCATCTTCTGTTTGGGAGTCTGTTTTTTCCATGACATCTATAGCCTTATCAGTCCACACATTTAATTGTGTGGCTGCTGCGGTTCCTGTCAGCGGCTCTCGCTGAAGTGTGTGTGTGTGTGTGGTGCAACGTAGACCCGTGTGTCAGATGCAGCAGATGTCTGACATTTTGTATCTAATGAAACAAAGGCAGACCCTTTGAATCCTATCAGACCCATGTTGCCGCTCTCTCTCCCTATATCTCTGTCTCTATCTTTTGTTTTCTAAATAAAACTGGATGATGTTTGACATGAGCAACTTAATCGCAGCACAAGGAAAAAGAGCATCGATCTGATCCACATGACTCTTAGACCATCTTCTGCTGTTCAACATTAAGATGACTAGGTTTTGGAAATTAAATCCAAGCACAATTTTGTTTGTCAGAAAATGACAGAAATTTCCAATGTCATTATTGATGTGTTTTTTTTTTAAATGGTAAATGGTAGTATTATATATTTTGAAAATGGTAAATGTAGTATATTCTGTGAATTGCAAAATAATAATAAATACAAACATACATACATACAGTCATGCTCAAAAGTTTACATGCCCCTTGCAGAATCTGCAAAATGTTAATTATTTTAACAAAATAAAAGGGATCATGCAAAATGTGTTATTTTTTTATTTAGCACTGTGCTGAATAAGATATTTTGCATGAAAGATGTTTACATATAGTCAAAAAATAGCTAAATTTATAAAAATTACCCATTCAAAAATTTACATTCCCCCTGATTCTTAATACTGTGTGTGGTTACCTGGATGATCCATGACTGTTTTTATGTTTTGTGATGGTTGTTCATGAGTCTCTTGTTTGTCCTGAACAGTTAAACTGCCTAATTTTCTTCAGAAAAATCCTTCAGGTCCTGCAAATTCTTCAGTTTTCCAGCATCTTTTGCATATTTGAAACCTTTCCAGCAGTGACTGTAGGATTTTGAGATCTGTGTTTTCATACTGAGGACAACTGAGGGACTCAAACACAACTATTAAAAAAGGTTCAAACATTCACTGATGCTCCAGAAGGAAACACGATGCATCAAAAGCCGAGGAGTGAAAACTTTTGAACAAGATAAAGATGTCCAAATTTGTCTCATTTTGTTTAAATATATTTTTTTCATTTAGTACTGCCCTTCGGAAGCTACAGAAGATACGCACATGTTTCCCAGAAGACAAATTAAGTAAAATTTATCTTGATGTTCAAATTCAAAAGTTTTCACCCCCCAGCTCTTAATGCATCGTGTTTCCTTCTGGAGCATCAGTGAATGTTTGAACCTTTTTTAGTTGTGTTTGAGTCCCTCAGTCATACTTGTGAACTTAAAAGGGTAAATAAAGAACTGGTTGTTTCAGTAAATACTGTGCAGTGTTTCCTTTACTCTTTACTTTAAAATTACTGTCTATAATGGGTAATATTTTATGTATTGGAGTATTGCCGTCTAATCAGCCAATATTGTCTTAAATATCTTGCATAGCACTTCGTCTTTTATAACATATTTTGGTAAAATGTTGCAACAATATGTTAATTTTACAGTTTTGGACATATTGGGTAATAAAAAATAACTACAAATGAGCATCTAAAGCAAATAACTTAAAAAAAAAAAAAAAAAAAAAAACAATAATAACAACTATTTGACAGTGTGGAAAGAAAAATAAACTTCCTACCAGCTACTGAAAATGGTAGTGGTTACCCGCTAGTTCAAATAAAGACATAAGCAAAAGAAGTTGTCATAGTTTTAGGTACTCTATCTCCTGTATTGTCCTAGGCTGGGATCTTACAGCTGTAGAGCTTCCAACTGCTTCATTGGCTCATGTTTCCCAAAGCACTGAACCACATTTTGACCACTTGACTACTCAAAGTGGCACTGTGGAGCCGCCTCATCTACGTACAGTCTCAGGGGACAGTGGCGCTGTCTGGGGTCTTCATGAAAGGGTAACATGAAAAACTGTGGATTCTGGGTCATAAGGGAGCACTGGAACTCAGTGTTCTTATTATAACCCTTATAAATGATGTAAACTGGCACACCTCAGCCCCCAGGGCTACCCAGACTCCCCCTGGGCAGAAAGGCACAGAGTGCTCTCAAAATCAATATGTCACTGTCTCACTCTTTTATATATAAAGGAACTCAAACATACTCATGTGCATCTTTACTTAGTCAAATGGATAGAAGCCATAGGTTTGTTTGTGTATTTATTTATGTTGGTGAGTCTCAGATATAGATCCGTCTGTCCATCCATCCGTAGTACTGTGTGAATATCTCAGTTGGCTGGCATTAATATGTTTCATTATGTTTGACATCATTATGTTTGCTTTTATTCAGCAAAGGATGCATTAAATTGACCAAAAGTGACTGTAAAGACTTTTACATTGTTACAAAATAATAATAAAAAATCTATTTAAAAAATGTGTAGTTCTCTCGTCCTTCACTGTCGTCGCTCCTCCTTTTATGCTTCCGGAGCTCCTACTTGAGAGACTCGAGGCCGGTGCACCTCCCAGGTGAAGCTCATTAACTCTCGCGCCACTGGCCTCGTGTCGTTCCCTCAGGGCTCTCGCCCGCCCTGGTTGCCACATGTATGTGTTGCCCCTCCAGTTCGCGCTGCCTGCTCCAAGCGGGACGTGAACCCTGGCCCATCTGCGTGAGAGATGGCCGCTCTAACAAGGGGGATAAAGACTGCAGTCTCTACCATCAGTCGCTAGAGCGCCTCTTGAGATCAGGGGAGTGAGGTTTACACGCACAGCTCTTACCGGCCTACGTCTGTTACACCCTTTCACACCCCCCCCAAACCTCACTCCTATCCGGGTCACGGCACCAATGTAGTCCCTCCAGTTCGCACTGCATGGACGCAACCAGGATGCAAACCCGGGCCCTTCTACATGGGAGGTGGGCGCTCTAACAAGGAGGCTAAAGACCGTAGCGCCTCTTGAGATCAGGGGAGTGAGGTTTACACGCACAGCTCTTACCGGTCTCCATCCGTTACATATGCATATACTGGCCAGACAGATGTCATTATGTTTGATAGGTAATACAGGAAATTATTTTGTCTGGAAGTTTTAGTACAGTTTAAAAGTACAGTGTAAAGTTTGTTTAGGTCATTTGAGTAATTTCTTCATATTTCATCAGACTTTATTTTTTCCCCAGACTTCATTCAGTGTGTTGAATTGTGTTTGCCGGTATGACTTTGTGCTTTGATTTATTCTGTATTCAGAGCCTGTTAGCTACAAACCCAATTCTCAAAGGGGATGCAGCTCCACGGAGAGGTGTTTACTATTCTGAACATTACAGTAAATTAACTTATGATTGCTCTAACTTGATGTGTATGTTGTTTTTTTTCTTCACCATGCTTTAAGTTCCTCCCTTCTAATCAAACGTAATGACACTCCACGTCGTGTCGTTACACTAAATTTAAATTGCACAAAATCCTTGGTGGGTAACATAAATATGTTGCTCTGTGATGGTGTTGACGACCAGAGAGAGAAAAATGCAGAAACTCTTTAGTAATGTGTGATTTGCTAGGGGCCATTTTGACTCTGGCCAAAGAGTTTGTGCCAAGAGCCAGGATGGCTGCCAGTTTCCCAAACAATTGCAGACACCTGTGATGAATGGCTCAATGGTTTCAGCTCCACTGACCCAGCTGCACTTGCATGGGGTTGTGTATGGAGACAAAAAGGCCTGTGAGCAGGAGATAGACTCAGGGTTTAGAAGACTCCATGTTGCTTCAGGCCTGTGTAGAAGGAATTTTGACACGAAACAGCACTAAAGGAAGAGGTTTGGTTTTATTCTCCATGTTGTATGTTTTTCATATGTTATGACTAAGTATATTATGATAGTATTGCCACAATAGCATACTTTCATTCATTAATAACTACACCGGTATTTCACAATTCTTTATACCAATTTTGATTCTCCATCTATTGAATAAAAACAGCATCTTTTAAATAAATTATAAAATATATATGTTAATATCTGCAAATTTCAGGCCCGTTCACACCAAGAATAATAATTATAAAGATAACCATAGCGATATCTGTATTACTGTCCACCAACTAGTAAAGTAACTTTAAATAATTAACTTTTTTTAAATAGAAAATATCTAAGTTACTTAAAAAAATGAGTAACGCAAGTTACTGTTTTCCCATGTATTGACTGACAGCTCTCCTGTCCCCATGTTGAGAGAAATCAGTAGTAAGTGCCGAGGTGTTGTGTGCGCTGTGTGAACAAACATGATGGTTATTGTAGTTCGACTAAATGTGAACATGCATTTACTCATCTCACTTGCACAAAAACTGATTCAGTATTAATCAAAATGAATAAAAACAGTGAAGCACAGTCTCAGAATATTGCACAAACGTGCAATAGTTAAATATATTAAATTAAACAAATATACTTCATGTATTTAATCTCACTTTAACCAATGTATTTGCTGCTGACCTTCGATGATCCAATTCAACCATACTAATAAGCAAAAATTACTTTAGATAAATATCACATCTGTGATCAGCCTGAAGCTTATTCATTTCACTTTTGCTGTGAAAGGGCCTTTACATTTGACAAAAATAGAACTTTTTTGTTGTTATTAAAAAAACAAACAAACAAACAAACATGCAAGCCCAGCCCAGGTGAGAAAAAGTAATACAAAAGTAATGTAATGCTTTACTTTCCATAAAAAGTAACACAATTAGTTACACAATATTGTAATGCATTACTTTTAAACGTTACTTTCCCCAACACCAGTGGACGATATCATTCTATTTATTTAAGCATATGTTGCAGTTTGTTTGTCTGTCACTTTAAATGCTCAAGCTCTTTGGATTCTGGTTGGCTGTCAACGTTTTTTTATCATTCATCAGCTGGAAAAAATCGTTCTGAAAGAGATTTCAATTATATAGTTTCTCGGTGCCATTATCATTAGTGTGGTGTGGACTCTGCTATTCCTTTATATTTAAAATAATTTTAGAGCTATGTTTATTATATGTATCGTCCCTGGTCTGAATGGGCCTTATATAGTTCTGAATTGTTAATGCAAATGCAAATTCATTTTAATTTTAGTTTAAATTTGTATTTTCTATTTAATTTAGTTTCACTATATCACAAAGTTTTAGTTTTTTAGTTTTCTAGTTTCAGTTTATTTAGTTTTAGTATTTTTGGGCTCCCCAAGTTAAAGGGATAGTTCACCCAAAAATGAAAATTTGATGTTTATCTGCTTACCCCCAGGGCATCCAAGATGTAGAGGACTTTTTTTCTTCAGTTGAACGCAAATTATGATTTTTAACTGCAACCGCTGGCGTCTGTCAGTCAAATAATAGCAGTGATTGGGAACTTGAACAATAAGAGTCGAAAAAAACTTCCATAGACAAATCCAAATTAAACCCTGCGGCTCGTGACGACACATTGATGTCCTAAGACACGAAACGATCCGTTTGTGCGAGAAACCGAACAGTATTTATATAATTTTTTACCTCTAATACACCACTATGTCCAACTTCGTTCAGCTTCTGGTTAGTGAGGTCTGATCGCGCTCTGACAACGGAAGTGATGTCTCGCGCTCATTGAAGTATATGGGCGAGACATCACTTCCGTCATCACAACGCGTTTTTTGACCTCACTAACAGGAAGCTGAACGAAGTTGGACATAGTGGTGTATTAGAGGTAAAAATTATATAAATAATGTTCGGTTTCTCGCACAAACCAATCGTTTCGTGTCTTAGGACATTAATGTGTCGTCATGAGCCGCAGGGTTTAATTTGGATTTGTCTAAGCAAATTTTATTTACTGTTATAGTTGAAGTTCCCATCTACTGCTATTATTCGACTGACAGAGGGCAGCGGTTGCAGTTAAAAATCATAATTTGCGTTCGACTGAAGAAAAAAAGTCACCTACATCTTGGATGCACTGGGGGTAAGCAGATAAACATCAAATTTTCATTTTTGGGTGAACTATGTGCTTTTTTAGCTATTTATATTTTATTTTAGTTTGTTTGGGAGTCATTAGAATGTATTTTATTTATTTATTTATTATTGTTTTCTGTTTTGTTCTTGGCTACAATGTTTTCATTTACGTTTAATTTTAAAAAACTAATGGACATGGTCTATTAGATTTACTTATGAGATATACTTTTTTTTTTTAGTATTTGCTTATTACAGCTGATCTGCATCCACTTACAGGCATCACTTACTGTGTGTGATAATGCGTAATTGATGTTCATTAAGACCTCTTTCCTTTTTATCACTCTGTTACATTTGTTGTCGTTTAATTTATTATAAATTAACACATGAACCCTGAGATTGCATAAAAGGCCTCTTTAGAACACTAGGATGTTTGCTTGAGTCACCTCTGAGCTGCAACCTTTGTTTTGCTTTTGCAGAGAGACATGCTGGACGTTAATCAGATTATAAAGGACTTGGCCAGCATGGTACATGAACAAGGAGACACCATAGGTGAGATCTTATTTGTGTGTTTGTGACTCTTTGTTTCCAGTTAAGAGTCTGTTGACTCATCCTTGTTTGTCTGGCTCTTTATTGATAATCACTTCTCCCCTCATATCCATCCCATAATCCCCTGCTGTGCCAAGCTGAAGTTACAGAGGAGAAAACAAGTCATCACCTTCGCTAGCTCAATACATGACAAACAGAGAGTTAGTCTCTACAGCACAAGGCCTCTAGAGGAGACTAAGATCAGAGAAGATCCTCCAGGATTCAGTTTATAGGTAACAGGCAGAGAAAGAAAGAGGAAGCATGATTCAGAAACCGAGTCATCGCTTACTTATTTACAATTTTTTTTTCTAAATTCAACATCTCTTACATCATGTCAGTGGTCAACTGTGTTTGTTAAATTTATAACTAAACCAAGTTGCGAACAATTACACAATTAAATTGTTGTTATTATTATTATTATTAATGTATTTGTATTCCTATTGGTATCAGTTGGCATTGGACATCTAATTGTGCCTTCTCATTTTCCATATTTGTATATTTAGATTATTAAAGTAATCTTTAAAAACATTAATAATGTAATAACACAATTAAATGTAATCTTTAGCAAATCTCATAATGCATATCCATAGTCACTTCACATTATGTTATGCATAAATTCACTTGTAGCATTTAAAATAAGATTTAAATTTTTAGTGTTTTATTTTTTAATTTATTTAGAAATAACAATATATAAATAATACAAAAAATACACAATAACTTTAATATAAGCCATAATACTGAAATAATTATTGGTTTATCTGTATCAGCTAATAATTTTAATATCAGTGGATCTTTAGTGGTAAATGTTACTGTAAATGGAAAAAAAAAAAAAAGAAAAAAAAAAGCTGTGTCACTGTTATTTCACAAATCTTGAGGGTGTGAATTATGAGACCGTGCCCACAAGTGATGATGTAATGTAAATCACTTTATTTTGCCTTTTTTCTACTGAAGTAACACAACCATATGACTGGAAAGAAAGTCATACAGTATGAGTTTCAAAAGATTAGTAAATGATTTGTTAGGTGAACTATCCCTAGATTTTTCTAATTGTACATTTGTTTTGCGTTCCACTCATTCCTGTGAGCACACATACAAATATAATTTACTTCAGTTTATAAAAGGCATGTGTTTGAGAACATCAAAAATAAAAATGATTTTCTATAGCTGATTATGAAATGGTTACATAAGATCATAGACCCTTAGCTATGGGCTCTCTGTTGGACAATGTCCATTCTTGTTCTAATTGGTACCCATCCAGCACTGTGTCCTTTCCTTCGGCTGTTTTAATTAATCCTGTGTGTACTGTACATTCAACAGGCCAGATGAGTAAAGATATGATGATTCCTTCAGGAGAAGTTAAGGATGTGCTTTTCACATTCTTCATCCTAATTTAACACTCACACGGTCACAATACAACCGCTTCTCAAGGAAAAAGGAGAGAAAATGGAAGAGTAATACAATAAGGAGTTCACAAGAGAAAAGGGATATTGAAACTTTCCTCGTCCCCAACTTCTTCCTCACATGGACACTTAACATTTACACAGGGAAATGATGTCAGACATGCTGAAGGTTATCACAAGTTATGACTAGCGAAATAGCTAAATTCTAGTGGGATGCACAGTATACAATAAACCACCCAATAATGCCGTTCTGCCCTTTAGAAGGACACTTGAGGATGTAGGTGCACTATATTTTGTTTTGTATTCTTCTGTGCTTCTTTGGGGCTTCTCATTATGCTACATGCATTACGATTTTCTTCCCCTGCGAACTTTGTTCATTTGTTATTTTCCAAAACCAAGCCTATCTGGGCTACATTTTTAGGTGTCTTAAGCGTTATCCTGTTAATTTTCCACAAAATGATGCTACTGTATGTAATTTTGACCTGCAAATACCCTTTGTCGATAAGGTGATACCAGAATGCATTGCATTGAGGTCTGTTTATTCTAAGATTCATTCAGTTTTTAAATGTTTTGAAACATTCATATACATTCATAACTGTTTATTTAGTTATAACAGAGGAAAATGTTTTATTATACACAGTATATTTTTTTTATAATTTTATTTCATGTTTTACTGAAAATAATATAAAATTGATTTTTCAAATTTAAAAAAAAAAAAAAAAAAAAAAAAAATTTTACCCCAATTAGAATAAAGTTCATTAGCTTTAAAACATGGTAACCTCATACTCTATTGGAAACAATTGTGAAATTAGTAAAATCTTGTGTACTTCATAAAGAGCGATATTGTGGTATGTCTGAGGGTCCTGTAGAGAGATTCTATACACCTACATGTTATGCGCATGCAAACATTTCATAGATGCATGTTTAAAAAAAAAAGAAAAAAAAACAAAAAAAAAAACAACAACAATAGATCTGTTGCATCCAGATGTGAGGATTTCAGAAGCATGCAGTTCTGTATATGAAGTAAGGCTTGAACAAAAGCCTGTGTGACACATTTCTGTTATGCTAAGAATCCATTAGAGTTTAAAGAGCCTGAAATAGAAATGGCTAAATTGCTCTTTACCATTGAACCCAGGATGTTTATTAGGAGGTGGGTGTGAATAAAGTCTCTGTGGTTGGATGTGGTTGGAAGGGAGGAGTGGAGGGGGGGATAGGACAGAGGAGGCAAGTAAACAGGTGCAGGAACATAGGATTGGTGCTTTTAACACAGCTTTATGGAAAGGTGGACTTCAGAGTCGTGTCGTGACATACCTGAATGAAACTAGTCATGCTGTGCTTTTAGTGCTTTTAATTTGTGAAGTTTACTTAAAGCTGCTGTCTGTAACTTTTTTTGATTAAAATGATCCAAAATCAATTTTTGAGCAAGTATATAATCAGCCAGTGTTCAAAACTATCTCCTTACCTTAGCCCGATTCACAGTGGTAAGCTTGTAATAATGTTTTCTTATTCAAATGGTACTGGTAGGTTTCAGCAGGAAATTCGAGAATGTAGAATTTGCTTCATTACGTCACGTCTGTTTACATAAAGAAGGAGTCCCAGCTAGTAGGCTGTATGACGTGGAGGATGCTACAGACAGTAGATCATTTATAACCTTTTCTCACAGCAGCTGAAACAAGTAAACTTATCATTTTGATGGCGGATTGTAATCCAGAAAGTTCCAAATGACAATCATCAGTGAAAACTGGAAATTAACCCGTAGCCAATAGCAAAAGACTTCGGACTGCAGAGTAGCTACAGAAATTGAAATCTACAGGAAACTCTAATACACACTAAATACGCATAGTCACGCAATGCTGATGTTGTTAACATTAACAATTTGAGAACAAACAATAATAATAATTTGCAGGGTTTGACGTGATCCGAGCTAAGCAATCGTTAGATATAATCACAATTGGCAGCGCGATTTATTGTAATGCTTTTTTTCCTCAGTTGGTCAGAACAAAAGTGGCAGATTTGTTACTTACTTGTTCAGATGACATTTTCCGGTGAAAATTCTTATTTTGGTCATACTTCCAAGACGCAGAATCTGTGATTCCGAAGTACAGTATCCACACTGATGTGGTGACTGACAGCAAACATTAGATTCAAGATGATAATTCCACAAATAACTGTAGTTGCAGGTTTCAAACAGAGATGGCGACAAAGAGGCAAAACTTACGTACAGCTTAGCATTGGGATTACGTGTATTTTTTTTTCCTCTGAAATATAGTACTCCACTAAATTAAAATATAATCATTTATTTATGCCTTGTTGTATGCAATGAAAAAACTAAATTGCCAGTGTTTGGTGAAAATGCATTTTAAATGTATTAAAAATTTGTCAGAGACTTTAGATATACAAAGACAGTGGACTCATATTACTATGAATGAGAGAAAGTGCAACCTGCAATATGGCGGAATAAGTCCCGCCATCTAAATAAAAGATCTAATCACCAATTGCTAAAGTCATTGCATCATTGCAACTGCCTTTAGATGCTCCGGTTGCTTTAGAAACAGTCAGTATTTTGAGATGCATGCTTAGTAATTGGCTGGTGTAGCCGGAAAAAATGCCATTTCATGCGTATATGTTATTTCCATATTAACATTTCCTCAAGTGTGATTGTATTGCCACATCTGTCTTACTGAAGTCAGCGCTAATCCTGCTCTATTTATTTACTTCTTAAGCATTGCTTAAGGTTGTCTGTGTACATGGTGCGCCTATTAATTCCGTAAAGAGGTGATTTGATTCTGCAGCTACGAATGGTAAATTGTGTTTCAAACTAATTGGGTGTTTGTTTTACGGCTCAGCTTTGTGCTTCCCTAAGTGGTTGATTCTTTAATTATTTCTAACCTAATGTTTTCAGGAGTATTCAATGTGCGCACATGTGCGTTCGAGTCAGTGGTGACCAATTGAGGAGTCTCTAGAAAAGAGCTTGTCAAGCCTGTTCATTTACAGTCATTGTAAAGTACAGTATGTCCCTGTAATTCTTAAATAAATTGAGGATGATTGAAATTAAAAAGTAACAATTATTGTTTGTTTTCTGAGCCTGTTAACCCATGTTTGGCAGCCGATAAGGTTATATCACACATAGCATGACTCTGCATATAAAAACTGAATTAAAAGAGGAACAAGAGCTGGTGTGAATCAGCTAGTTCAAAGCACAAACAGTACTGGCCTTTTTGGATCCCAGTGCCACCTCATCTCTACAGCCGAGCTAGAATTTCATTACGGTTAATGGTGCATCTTTTTTTTTTTTTTTTTTTAATTACTAAATCAAATTTTGTTCAGTTGGTGAATTAAAAATTAAGCTATGCACTTTTGTTCTGTTCCAAAATCTAGATTGCTTAGCAAAACATTAGCTAGACAATATTTTTGTGCATTATACTGATGTGAAGCAAGTTCAAAACACTATGTAGCAAAACTGTGTTGAACAAGGCAATCTCAGAATGCATTGTGACAAGCATACTGAAAGTTTTAGACCAGATGGCTGATGTAGTCTCTGGAAATGTCAAGTACTTTTTATTTACTACTGACAAAGTTTTCTGTTGATACAAATATCAAAATTGATTGATTGGCTGATTGTATTGTATTTTGTAGAGTATCAAGCCATTATCTTAGTGTTAACATCAATAACTAGGAAAATCCCATTCATTATGTCTACATTTTTAACAATAATGTTTAAATCTTTAAAGACAAGTGCTCATATGACATAGAATCCAAAAGTATGTGTTATTTCGACTTTCTCAATTTGTAATATTGTGTTTTTCATCTCAGAGCTGGTTGGATTGGTTCATGGCTTAAAACTCTTTATTGCAGAATATTTGTAAATCTCTATGCATACAATGAATGGGAAGAATACTGTACTTCTTCAAACCAAGGCTGTTGAAAAAAGTGGGCGGTCACTGTTGAGGTCTATTGAAATCATCTGAGCGCAAGTCGAGTCTCTTGTGTGCTTCATGTAAGGAGCCACTTGTGCTGTGTAAGTGAGTGACAGCTTACGGAGTTGCTATGAAAAACATTTCAAATCATTCAATTACAAAGTTCCATTTCAGTTGTGATGCTGCTGTAGAAGATAACTGATTGTGTAGACAGTAAACAGTGAGGCGGCTCTCTAAGTTTTGGAACAGCATCGCTCAATAACTTTGATAAAATTCCATTTAGAATATCTGTTTGACACAAATGACACTAATAAGAGGTTGGTTGCCCTGCAGGGTGTCTTTAGCAGACATGGCTGATGATTCATCAAGCACAGAGCCCTCTTTTCAGTTTCGCTATTGAAATATTGATTGATAAGTCTCCGTATGATGTGTCATCTCTCTTCAGTGTTTCTAAATGAGCCATTTCTCATTTCCACACAGATTCTGTGTGCTTATATTGGTAGTAGATGACAGGTCAGTAATCTCAGATGGAGACAGAAGAATTGTTCACGCTGGGAGGGTTATATTGGTCACCGGAGTATACTGAGGTACTGAGAACTTCCTGAATAACGTACAGCCCACACACACTTTCAGATATTGCTTTGTGTAAACTTTAGTCTGTTTGTTCCCATCTGCTGCACTCTAAACCTTATTCTTGCTATTTTTCACATTTGTTACTCAATGAATCTTGTTGTTAAGGAGGGCAGGCTTGTGACGAGAACATAAAATAACTAAATGGGAAACTATGATGTGGTACAACAGCTCCTACAGGTTTAATTATACCAGGGAGTGACTGCGCTCCACCCAGCTCATTTAAAACAGGCAATTTAGCTGTTACCAGAAATAGAAAGAAACATGGGGTAGAAATGAATGCAAGTCAGGAAGGTGGGATGAAAGATTACAAGTTGATAGCATGTTAGAGCTCTTGTTAATCCTTTTAAAAAGCCACCTTACTGAAAGACGAATAGACACATATGTAGCAAATTAGATCAAAAGGGACATATGAATAATTAATTCTAACTCATTATAATTTTTTATAAATATTTGGATCAGTTAATAGAATTAACTTGATGTAGCTGAATCAATATTATAATCAATTCATCTGTCTGTCTAGTGAACACTCAGTATTGATCGTTTATCAACTCTCAGAAAGGGTATTTTTTTTTATGGCCACAGAAAATTAACTCTCTTCAGCATGTAGCTGTGATTGTAATCGTTAAATTGATGTTGATTTACAAGCAGGGACCAGAATCAAAATGTGTGAAAGGTACACCAAAAATTTTAACTAAATCAGGAACACATGACTAATATAAACAAACACACACACACACCAGAGGGAAAGTTTACGACTCTTTTTCTTCAAGCATGTTATTTGCATATGTAACTGGATTGGGTGTTGATGCAGAAACTATTAAAGATTCTTGTAATACTACTTGCATAGGTATCAACCAGTCCCTCCAGAAAAACGCGATTATGCGATCGCCTGATTTAACGCATAATCAGCCAAAGTCCGCATATTTATGCTGGGGTCGCATTTTTTCAAATACGTCGCACTTTCGCCGCATAAATTGCCGATTTCAGCAAGCAAAATATGCGGGGCTAGCATGATTTCATAATCCCTGTATTTTCGTTGCAAAAAAGTCACATATATCTTAGCAGAAAGTTGAAAAATTTTGCATTTACTTCACACAAGTAAAGCGCCATTATTTCCCCCTATTGCCATGGGAACCTTAAGAAGTGACGCAATTACGTGACGTGAACATCATCTGCAAACCCCACGGTGAAACCATGATGAAGCACGCAAATCATTCTCATTTGCCAACAAAAATAAGCGCAAAAGACTGCGTGAAGCATTTTCCCGGTGTGTTACATGACAGTGGGGGCTAATTATTTTGCACTGCGTTTGCAACTGCGTGTTGGACCACAGACGGAAGTTTGAGCCATGTGTTAATTAAGGTCTGAAATAAAACAGATTGAGAACTTAAATATTCTGTGATTTAGTATGCTTGCTTATCATAGGAAGTAATAAGAAATGACTCTTTACATTAAGGTAGTAGTAGCCAAGTGAAAACAGGGTGTTGGGGAAATTACCTTTTTTTTCTCTTTTTCATCAAACCGCAGTTTTTGCAAGTTCCCGCAATTTCATCGCATAAAATTGCAAAAATATCCCGCATATTCCATCACATTTTTTAAGAATACGTGCCGCATAATCAAGGATTTTTGCCCGCAACAATCACAAAAAAAATCTGCGTTTTTCTGGAGGGACTGATCAACATACAGCTTGATCATTTAGATCATCAAAATACAAATTTGTAGATACCAAGAATGCTCAAAAAAAAATAAAGGAACACTTTTAAATCAGAGAATAGCATCAAGTTAGTTAAAATCCTGGGATATTGATCTGGTCGGTTAAGTAGCAGAGGGGTTTTTTAATCAGTTTCAGCTGCTTTGGTGTTAATGAAATTAACAACAGGTGCACTAGATGGTCAACAATGAGACGACCCCCAAAACAGGAATGGTTTTACAGGTGGAGGCCATTGACATTTTTTTCCCTACTCATCTTTTCTGAGTGTTTTTCACTAGTTTTGCATTTGGCTATGGTCAATGTCACTACTGGTAACATGAGGCGATACCTGGACCCTACAGAGGTTGCACAGGAAGTCCAACTTCTCCAGGATGGCACATCAATGCGTGCCATTGCCAGAAGGTTTGCTGTGTCTTCCAGCACAGTCTCACGAGCATGGAGGAGAGAGACAGGCAGTTACTCTAGGAGAGCTGGACAGGGCCGTAGAAGGTCCTTAACCCATCAGCAGGACCGGTATCTGCTCCTTTGTGCAAGGAGGAACAGGATGAGCACTGCCAGAGCCCTGCAAAATGACCTCCAGCAGGCCACTGGTGTGAATTTCTCTGACCAAACAATCAGAAACAGTCTTCATGTGGGCGGCCTGAGGGCCCAACGTCCTCTAGTGGGCCCTGTGCTCACTGCCCGGTACCGTGGAGCTCGATTGGCATTTGCCATTGAACACCAGAATTGGCAGTTCCTCCACTGGCACCCTGTGCTTTTCACAGATGAAAGCAGATTCACCCTGAGCACGTGACAGATGTGAAAGGGTCTGGAGAAGCCTTGGAGAACGTTGTGCTACCTGTAACATCATTCAGCAGGGTCTGGTCTGGGGAGGGATGCACAGACCTCTAAAGGCTAGACAATGGCACCCTGACTGGCATTAGGTATTAGGATGAAATCCTTGGACCCACAGTCAGAACCTACGCTGGTGCAGTGGGTCCTGGGTTCCTCCTGGTGCACGACAATGCCTGGCTTTATGTGGCGAGAGTATGCAGGCAGTTCCTGTAGGATGAAGGAATTGATTCCATTGAATGGTGCCCGAGCTCGCCTGACCTAAATCCAATAGAACACCTCTGGGACATTGTTTCGGTCCATCCGATGCCACCAGGTTGCACCTCAGACTGTCCAGGAGTTCAGTAATGCCCTGGTCCAGATCTGGGAAGAAATACCCCAGGACACCATCCTTCGTCTCATTAGAAGCATGCCCCGACGTTGTCAGGCATGAATACAAGCACGTGGGGGCCAAAACACACTACTGAGTACCATTTTGAGTTGCTGCAATGAAATTTCAGCAAAATGGACTAGCCTGCTGCATCATTTTTTCACTTTGATTTCCACTTCGAATTCAGTCCTCTGTAGGTTGATAATTTTAATCTCCATCAAACCATGTGGCATCCTTTCGTTCCTAACACATTACCCAGTCCATATCAGTATAGATATCCAGCCTGATATTTTTCCCCCACTGAGATCTGATGTGTTTTCAAAGTGTTCCTTTCATTTTTTTGAGCAGTGTATATCTTGATTAATCAAGTAATGCTAACACATTCATTCAAGGATTAAATCATAGGCAAACACTATAAAAGAATGTATGATCACATAGGGAAACTGGATACATGATTGTACATGTCTCAAGTGATTATACAACTGAGTAGGAAAAAGGTAAGGCATGCATAAAATGGTATACAGTACAAAAGACAGTAATAATCATACACACAATAATCATATGATTGCATGTTCATTCATAGAAGAGCTTGTTTAATTAATGCAGTAAAATCTGTTTGTCTGGCTTTATGTGTCTTTTCTATGGCTTATGCTTTTTCATGTGGCCAACTTTCACATTCTTTCTGGTCGTAAATCATACCTTGATGTTAATTGCTCTTTGGGGGTTGTCGGTGTCTCTTTTTGTTGTTGGGATTATTTGTTAAATATAACAGATAATTGTGTCTGATTGGTCCAGCCATTACAAATACATCACTTCCTCGCATAGGTTTCCAGCTTCTTTCCATGCAAACCCTCCTTCACCTCCCTTTCCACATCTCACAGCGACGGCCAAATCAAATCAGAGAAAGATAAACAAAACTTCATTAGTTCCTCCAGCTAGGCGAAGGTGAGGTCTACAGTGTTCCCCTCAGCTGAGCTTGCCCTGTTTTAACCCCGCTGTAACTCCCCCGCTTCTGCTTTCGTTCTGCTCTCCTGTGTGGTGAACCGCACATTTGTTTTTAATTGGGAAGGGAATTGACTTTGCATTTGAATCAATGTTCTCACTTGCTAGTATAAGTACATGCGCATTGGAACAAGACAACTCATTTGGATTATCCAAAGTTAATAATTGGCTGACTTTCCTACGATTTAAGGAAGCAAGGACATAACAGTCTTTGTGTGTTTCTTGCTGATTATCATACAGTATGTGTTTTCTAAGCGCAATTGTCTGTGGAAAATGTCTTTTTGTGTTGTGTTTCTTGAGTAGAATATTAGCTAATCTTGCCTTGCTACCATAAGAGATGCAACAACTATTTGTTTACACTTCTATACTAAATATCGCCTAAAACACAAATGGTCACACTTCTGACACTAATGACGAAGTACTTTTTCACAGATTTTAAGAGTAACACTATAATTTCACAGACCAGTAATGCTGTAAATGCTTCCCAAAACAATGCAGAATTGAATCTTAATAATTCATATGGCACAACTACATCCTGCTTAAGAGAGGCTAATCACTGTGATGAAGAGCACCTAATTATAATTCACCTAAAAATTAACATTCTGTCATTTGTATATTTATGCTCATCTGGCAACAAAATCTTTTCTGTTTTCGGTTCTGTGGTAATTGAATGTTTTTTTGTTTTTTTTTTCCTCGGCATGAACATAGGCAAGGTTATGCAGTGAATAATGACAATAATAGTGTGCAGGTTTGGAACAACATGAGGGTGAGTAAATAATGACAGAAGTTTCATTTTTGGCTGAACTCTTCCTTTCAACATGGCCTTTTGTGACGATGGTGTATATAGGCATACAAAATGTGATACAGCTTCAGTTTTTGGCAGCATTAACATTGAGCACTTTGCTCTCTAATCTCTTTCTCCCTGAAAAAGGGAACATGAATGATAGAGTGGGTATGCTTTAAAGATGCTCTGGTACACCATGTACTTGGACATTCTTTTTGTTTTTGTGAATGTATGAGTGAGTCACACCTTCTCTTATGAATTTTAAGGTTTTGCGCACATGGGCTGAAAATCATTTGGAAATAGTCTGACAGAACATCCTGATCACATTGTAACATTGTGTACATCAAAACACAACAACGATGACAACAACAATAATAATGCTCATTTTCTCTCTTCACAGACAGCATCGAAGACTACATTCAGACCACTTCGTCACATGTGGAATCAGCCAATCAAGAGCTTGCGAAGGCCAGCCATTATCAGGTAAGTTATTGACTTCTTGGAAAACTACTGCATTATGGCACACAAAAAGCAGTTTGGTATGTAAAAGGAGTCTCTCTGTAACAGTCTATGAACACAATTATTGTAGCAGGTTTGTTTATTAGTTTCAGTTGACATCACACAGTGAGATTTTCAACATGCTGTCATTCATTAGCCGCTCACTTCAGTAATCACCAATCACCTGACGGATAGACCATAAACCTATTTGAAAATTTGTCATTGATTGTTCACTTGCTCTGTTTGAGTATTAAGTATTGTGTATGTAGAAACAAAATGGCTGTATTATGTCTTTCTCTACCCTGGTGCCATGCATAATTTACACATTTTACAATTTTAAACAAATCTCAGTTTTGTCACCTATGAGATATACATTTTTCTGCTAAACAAATGACCCATCTCAACAATCTACTTTCAATCAATCAATCAATCAATCAATCAATCAATCAATCAATCAAAAAACAAACAAACAAACAAAAAAGCAGGTTAAAAAACAAACATATGATGAAAGCCTCTGGCTTTCTTTTAATAACATATTGACAAAAGTGTCATTGGTATAATGAAAAATCCCCCCTTTCTGAAGCTTGAAAGCTTAAATGAGCTTCACACAAAAGCGTTACCCATGCTCCATTTATTTGTTCAAACTACAATAAAAAAATTGTTATAGTAATAAAATGAAGAACAGTAATATTGTGAAATATTACTACAGTTTAAAATAACGGTTTTGTATTTATTGTATTTAAAATGTAATGTATTCCTTTGATGGCAAAGCTGAATTTTCAGCATCAATACTCCATTCAGTCTTCAGTGTCACACGATTCTGCAGAAATCATTCTAATATGCTGATTTGGTGCTCAAGTAACATTTCCTATTATTATCAATGAGGAAACAATTGTGCTGCTTAATATTTTTGAGGATATCATGATGTTATTTTTTTAAATGTATGCGTGCATGCTTCCAGACTTTTGAAAGAAAGTGTATGTTTTTGTTTTCTTTTGGATATTTTTTATTCTCCTCCTTTTTTAGGTTTCTCCACCTCATTGACTACCCCAGTAGGCCTTATTAAAATAATTTCACCTCATCATCATTTATTTCTTATCTCTGTTGTCCTGTCATAGATGTGAGACACGTTCAACGGTTGTTGTCTGCTCAGAGCATGTCTGCACCTTTTTTCTACTTTGACAACCTCACACTTATACTTTGACCCTTTGTTATATTCCTGTCTGATTAGAGCAGTTGGTGTTGGTTGTGTTCTTTCGCATTGTTCTTCTCTGGGATTCGCAATAAAAAAAAACTCTGGCTAATAATGAGTGGTCAAGCACATGTGCTCTCACACGTTCATGCGTTTGTGTTTCTACCCATCCACCGGTTCCCATCCATGTGAGTTTGTGTGTCAAAACAAATGAAAGTCCCAAAGGTGTGCTTTAGCATTCCTCTCTTGGCTGTAGATTTCTCGCCTCTTCCTTCCTCCACTTACAAGAGCGCAAGGGAGTAAATGAGTGAGTAGCAACAGCTTTTGGATTAATTGTCATTTCATTATCTCAAGGAGAGCTCAGCCGTGACCAAACTCACGCAGAGCAATTTAGCACTTCGTCGGTCCCGCTGCCGCCCACCCTGAGGGGAGGAGGGAAGCGCGTCTGGCTTAGGGCGCTACCCCATTTCCTTTCGAACATCTCCTATAAACCCACAGTGTTGAACACTACCCACGCAAGTCAATTAAAAATAGCAAGTCATTTTCTTTCCGTGGCCCAAAATGTCAGTTAACTGAACGCGGGAAATAAATTGAATCTATAATCCATCAAGCCAAAAGTAGTTCCTCTTCGCTCATGGAAGGTCTGTAAATGACAAGAATGATGTTGTATCGGCCCCATCAGAGTTCAATGGACCACGATGGAACATGATTGTTCATTACCATGCTGCTGCTCCAAACTCTAAACTCAAATGAACAGACAGTGAACAGAGTTCACACCATAATACATAGACTCCAGACTTCAATTACCATTATTCATTTTCTCACTCTCTCCATTACAAGGCCATTTTGTGATGTGGAAATGTGCTTTACTGGGTGCTCTTAACTAAGTGAACCTTAGTTAGGTTTATTTAATTCAGTTCTAAGGTCAGGAAGTCTTTTACAATTTTTATGTCCCTTTTCCTGTAACTAGAAATACTGTGTAATACAGTAATGGCAGTTTATAATTAAAATACATTTTAGAAACAATATTTGTAGTTATTTTCTCCATTTTTGCTCCTCAACGCAAATAGTGAAGTGAATAGTAATAGTGAATAGCCAAAGCAGAGCACATGAATGAATCAGATTTCTTTGTGAATCATTTGAACAAAAGATTCAATGATTCACTCATAAATAGTCAACTGAACGTAAAGTAAATTGAAAGAAAAATTCACTAGATAGATTTTTTTCAGTGTTTTTTTGTGTGTGTGTGTTTGTGTGTGTGTGTGTATGTATATGTGTATATTTATATATATATATATATATATATATATATATATATATATATATAGATATATAATTTTTTTTTTTATTATTATTTATTTATTTATTTATGTATATATGTGTGTGTGTGTGTGTGCATATATATACTAATTACGTAAAAGTCTTTCATTTTACTTTCGATCATTGGAATGTGTCCTTGTTAAATAAAGGCATTAATTTCTTTTAAAAATGTGTTCAATTAAAAAAAAAAAAAAAAAGAAAATCTGTTAAGGCACAGTTTAACTTTGCAAATTCTTTTAGATCAAAATGTTGATGCGTGCATAAAAATTAAGTGCTTTTCAAGAGGCAAGAAAACAAATGATCAGTAAAATGTTTTCTTTGAAGAAAAGGTTAGGAGTTACTGCCCTTGCCGAGAAACGAAAGAAAAAAAAAACCTCCTAGACCATAATTCAAGCAAACATGTGTATTAGAATGCACATAGTAATCTAGTAAAAACCAATACCATAACTACTGTTGTGCAACAAGATTATTGCTTAAACATACATAGCTCATATCTGGTGTGTACTACATTTTTTTTTGTGTGTGTGTGTGGGCTGTGTTGGGCTGTATTTATGTCAGTTGGATGATCTCGTGGCCTGTAGAGTGTGACAGTGAGCGGGGTGTTGGATTATTATTTTCTATCTGGTTCTACATAAGCCGCATGCTGTCCCGATTGCACTGAATCCATGCAGACCAGACGGCTTATTTGTGTGCCCAGAGCAGATTCACTGCTTCAACATACCCTCCATAACCCTCCCTCCCACACACACAAAAACATAAGGGAGCCAAAGTGTGATCTAAGGGGGCAGAATGAAATTCAATTTATTAGTATCACTATTACTGTTGCGAATACTTGGGGTTAGGGACTTGATGATACCTCAAATCATGCAGTTTGTGGAGGAGAGGTGTGCTATTGCTTTTCTGAGCCATCAGACTTGTGATTTTTGCCTGGTATACGATAAAATGGACAAAAAAATGTCATTTATTTATATTGAAGGAGGGATCCTAGTTATATATGGAGACCATTATCGGTCACCTTTGGCTAGTTGGGCATTCAGCTGGCGTTCTGACGTAGAACCTGGAAGCGCTGAATATAAACAGCGTACAAGAATGACACAGAGAAGAGAAGATATTGTTGAATAAAGTCGTTATTTTTATTTTGTTTTTGCACACAAAAAGTATTCTCGTCGCTTCATAAAATTAAGGTTGAACCACTGCATGTTACGGGTGTTGGTAGAGAGATGAGGCTGATACGGATTTCCACAAACACTTAACACTTTTAATGAACAGAAGGCAGAGCAAACCAAACACACATTTAACTTAAACAGAGAACGGACAAGGAGTGCAGGGAGTGAGTGCCATATAAAGGGAGTGATGATAATAGAGTCCAGATGCAGGTGATGAGTGATGATGAGGAGCTGACGAGGGAAGTGAGTGCAGGTGACGAAACAGGAGGATCATGGGAATTAGAGTCCAGGGGAACAAGGGATCTTTAACACTGCAGTCACGTTGGCTTTTTTGATAATGTCTTTACTACCTTTCTGGGCCTGGACAGTGATAGTTACATTAATTGCTGTCTATGCAGGAGTCAGAGAACTCTCAGATTTCATCAAAAATATCTTAATTTGTTTTCCCTAAGATGAACAAAGGTCTTACGGGTGTGGAAATGACGTGAGGGGAAGTAATTCATGACACAATTTAAATTTTTGGGTGAACTAACCCTTTAATGTTCAGTAATATTATCAATTTGACTGCAGTGATTGGATGAGAAAAATCTTGAACTGAATTGAACTACTCACCATACCCAAGATCCAGTTTCCATTGGTTGAACTTTTAAAGGCGCTCTAAGTGAACACGTTTTTAGGCCAAAACATTTTTTGTCACATACAGCAAACATCTCCTCACTGTCCGCTAGCTGCCTGTCCCCTGAACATACTGGGAAAAAATATGTGGTCTCTGTAGTCGCCACAAGCTCCGAAAACGGCAATAAAAACAAACTGGTGCAGCCTGGACCACGAAACATAATAAACATGCTCCAGCCAATAACCGTCAAGAATGATTTTAAATGTGCGTTCATGACTGTTTCAGGAAGCACGGAGGGGAGGGGGTTGAGGAGGAGGAGGGAGGGTCTTGCTAGCCTCTGTTTTGTTTGACAACACTTCGAACGTCAACAGGAAGTTACTCCACCCAGGATCGCTTAGAGAACCTTTAAATAACATTGTAAAACACTACATCATGCATCGTGACGCAAACGGATCCCGGAAGTCCTATAGTTTTAGCCAAGCAGCATGTCATGTCATGTGAGGATTTTCATGTTATGTTACATGTAGGCTTGTTTGAATTGAGACAACCTTTTCAAAATAAAGATGTGCGATTTACTAGATCGTTTACTAATGTTTTGCAAAGTTACAAAGCAGAATGTGGTGCAAAATCCTCATCTATACTGTTTACATTCACGTCGACGGTAACTTTTTCAGTGCTATCTCACGACCAATTTGTACGCATTTTATGAAGTGGCTATTTCCGTACGTATTTGTCTAAACCCCAGTGATGGGTAGGTTTAGGGGCGGGGTTAGGGGGTAGGTCATTACTATGAATTCATAAAAATTTGTCAACTTATAAAATACGTACGATTTAGCAAAAAAAAAACTTACTAATTCATAAAAGTGGGGTCGTACGAATTCATACGAATTAGCCACATCGCAAAATAAGTACAAATTGCTGTGAGGTCGGGTTGGACTTTTTATGGTTTTACGTCAATAAATTGCTATGGGTTCATGAGATCGGCCAAATTTAGCGACTACTGATCGAGTCATAGATTGTGATTATCGTCCGATACCGATCTGCAGAAGATTGATTGAAGCATCCCTAAAAACCACCCAGAACACTCTATCAACAACCAGGACCACCCTAGTACCACTTTGTAACCACATAGCAACACTCTAGCAACCACCCTAGTGACCTATTAAAAACTACATCGAACAACTTAGCATCTGTATGCTTTAGCAATACCCTGACAACAATTTTGCATGATACAGCATCACTCACCTTTTCTCCTGAAGATGTGAAACATTGTTACATGCAATATTTGCTTTACGTTGGTGCATTTTCACTCTCATTGTCAAAATTTGGTGTAGAAAATAGGCCTATAATATAATGAGAAAACATGTTTTTGGTTTACACGTTCTTTACAAGTGAATTGCATATTGTGTTGAAAGTTTGTCAGGTTTGTGTAATGAATGCAGAAAGCAGCTGATCAGTGCTATGTCATACTGTGATCAGGCACAGCAATGCAAATCAATCATGCAGTGTAATTTAGGTAATGGTGATGAATGGAGTTTAGATGGTGGTGATGACTGTCACATAGGCCTGTCTGTAATACTGGAGCTGAAGTGGAATGAATATGTATGTGAATGAGGGGATGTTGTGGAGAGTTTAGCATAGGAGCATTATTCTCCATGAGCTGGGATGTGGCAATGTTGGGATGTTGCCAAACTCGCTTCTGCTAATAATGCAATAGCCTACCTTACTTACAGATACTTACAGATGTACAGATGCAGATATAAACTCATATTGAAAGCATATATATTATATTATATTATATTATATTATATTATATTATATTATATTATATTATATTATATTATATTACAATATATATAATATAATATAATATAATATAATATAATATAATATAATATAATATAATATAATATAATATAATATAATATAATATAATATAATATAATATAATGGCCCTTTTACGAATGTAAAGAGTAATTTAGAGTTCATGCTGAATTTAAAGTTCTTTTTTTTTTCTTTTCCAAACTAGTTACAGATCTTTGTATTATGTAATGATTCCTAATGACTTATTAACTAAATTTATTATAAAGTGCTACCTTTAAAAAAATAATAATAATAATCAACACCTATTTTGTCAATAACTGTCCCTCTTAACAATCAATATAGCGCAAACATTTGGCATATGTAGGTGTCAGGATCAAGGTACAACTCTATAACCCTCCTTGTTCATCTGTAACACTTTCTTCCACTGAGCTTTCATGTACTTACAGCAGCCTAAGGCGAAGAACAGCGTGCTCTAAAGGCTGAACTGCAAAGTGAGGACCTCAAGTTCCTATTTGCTGTGTCTTTTAAGCATCATAATCAAGAAGACTTGTATTCTGAATTTTTATGTAAATTGCACATAAGCCGATTACAAGCCAGGCACTGGCAGCGCAAACATTATTTATTTTATGGACCTTCAATTTTCTGAGCAGATGAGATAAAGGCAGAATAATATTATGACAGTAATCATCATGCTGCGTTATTATGCCATTATAAAGACGTTTTTCATGTCACACAAGGTAAATGACTATCTCCCCCTTCTTTCTCTCTCTTGAAACCAATGTCATTTTGTTTCTCACAAAAATGGCATGTCCATATGTGACTTATGTGGGTTAAAGTGAAATTTGCTGCTTTGTTCAGGGTTTGTTACAGGGGTTAATTCAGTTGAGTTCCTGGTGCAGAGGTTAGTAGATATGTTCCGCCCTTCTCCATGGCTGGAAATCCTTTAGTGGTCACATGATGAGCTGGTCCAGCAGAAACAGCATTTTGCACATGCCCTCATATAATGGATAGTGGAAAATTTGGTTTTTCATACGTATGTTAAATATGATGTAAAACCATACTAATATAGGAAAAATGCCCAAGAATTAAATGACCCTCCTACCTCATCCTCAGGTGGAAAACAGTTCTACCAGTAGCATAAATAGTAAAGTAGTTCTGATAAAACCCAGTACAATTAAAACGATTATAGTTCACCACCTACAGTGAAAAATAAAGGATTCGTTCTCTTTAAAATGAAAATCACCCCAAGCTTTACTCCCCTTCAAGCCATCCTAGGTGTATATGATTTTCTTCTTTCTGATGAACACAATCGGAGTTATATTAATAAATATCCTGATGCGTCCAAGCTTTATAATGGCAGTGAATGGGAGCAAAGAGTATGAAGATCAAGAAAGTGCATCCATACATTATACTCCACACGGCTACAGGGGGTTATTAAAGGCCTTCTGAAGCGAAGCAAAGCGATAGCTAGATATTTTACTTTATAACTTGTTAAATATGGATATTTTTCTTACACAGATGCCTTTATTAACCCCCCGGAGGCGTGTGCAGTACGTTTATAATGTATGGATGCACTTTCTTGAGCTTCAGACTTGGTTGGTCCTGTTCACTGCCATTATAAAGCTTGGATGCGACAGGATATTTATTAATATAACTCTGTGTTCATCAGAAAGAAGAAATTCATATACACCTAGTAATTTTCATTTTAAAATGAATAATCTTTTAACTCATGACAATGAGCTATGTCATTGTCATTCCAAATCTGTATGACTTTTTTATATATATTGTTGTTGTTGTTGTTTATTACTGTATTACTGTATTTTTGTTCAAATTAATGTAGCCTTGATGAGCATGAGACTCTTTTTCAAAAACATTACAAATAGTAACAGTATAGTGACATCAGTATCATATGCAATATACATTTTTGTACAATTTAAATAAGTTAAAATCTTTAAGAACTAAATCAAAGCTTCTGATTAA
This sequence comes from Chanodichthys erythropterus, assembly GCF_024489055.1. NCBI lineage: Eukaryota > Metazoa > Chordata > Actinopteri > Cypriniformes > Xenocyprididae > Chanodichthys > Chanodichthys erythropterus. Next base: position 22,053,586 of record NC_090222.1, on the reverse strand, counting down.
ACTATCAGCACATATTCATACAGTAGTTTCATCATTTATAGGACTACCCTAAAAAACTTTTTCAATATCAAGGTGCTTTAGTTTTAGTGTTCTACAGCGGCTTGATTAAATTGGATACTTGGAGATGGAGAAAATTCATTTCCCTTTTCCTTTTCTCCCCTCTCGCCGGCACTTCACTGCATCAGCTTTCCTTTTATCCTTAAGTCATTTTCACTTTCTCTTTCTCACTCTGTGAACGTCTGCACACTCCATCTCCACCTTGCCTCCCCACCACAGCATCAGGAGAAAATTCAAGCTCCGAAATGGAGCAACAGTTGTATTGTCACCTAAAGCTTTTTGTGTTCCCTTTTTACCTGATTTATTTTCCTGTTTTCTCTGAATGACAGAGCAGGCCTGGGATAACACAGAGTGAAAATCAGCGCCGAGAGACTGTATGCTGAGTGATAGAGCGAACGAGGGAGAGAGAGAGAGAGAAAGTTTATAAGGCGCGGTTTTGGAGAAATGTAAGAAAGAAGCGAGGGAATCTATGGTGACCAGCTGCAAGAGAGGAGATAGCAGAGAGAGGCTTTTAATTCCCAATCCCTACAGAGCCTTTGAAAATTACCAATCTTCTTATCACAGACGCAGGGCTGCTTATGCAAATTGTTGTGGAGTGGAACGTTTAAACGGAAAATTACTCGACAGCAGTTTTTTTTTTTTTTTTTTTTTTTTGCCTCCTTGCCTCCCTCTCCCCCTCCCTCCCTCCCCCCACATGCACACTTCCACATAGAAAGCCTGTTTCCAGTCTCAGATAAGAAGATGAATTGCTCTTCGCACTTTGAAGCACGTCAGGATTTAAAGACTTCAGCCTAGCTGTGGTCTACAACTGGTGCTCTTTCTAGCTTTGTCAAAAGAAAAAAAGATGGGGAGTAGGGAAGGGTATTTCAAAACAACATAGAATCTGCGCTCCAAAACGTCGGAGCCGCCCGCGAAGTCGGAAAAACATATTGAAACGCACCCAGCAAGCAAATTTTATTCACTGTTGTTTATTTTCCCCACACTTGTTGGTTGCATTGGTTCTGAACTGGATCTCGGACATGACAAAGCAATAGATACGCGGGGGTTCCAGTCTTAGACGTTGAAAGTCCAATTGACACTTTCGGCAGTTTTCCAAAATTCTTTTGAAAATGGAGCGGGGCGTCCTCCCACCGCAGCGTCTTATCAGAGCCGAAGAGCATCAGAGAGCCAGATGGGTTTTGCGAATACTGTTCAACCAGAACTCGAGCACGGCGGAGAATGCGGCTCTCTCATGCTTGTCCAACAGCTCTTGACTTTAGGCCACAATTCAATTCTGTCTTAGAGAAATCATTTTCAAAGCCTGTTTCTGTATTGAGGAGAGAGCCTATAGAGGTCAATTGATGGCAGTGCCTTCATTTCGTATTGCGGTATTGCGTCGGTGGCAAGAACCTGTTTGGAAAATTACGGTGTAATTTTGTTCTTTTATTCCATGCGGGTCCTTTTGTACCTAGATGGGCCGTTCATACTGGATAATAACTGTTGATTTATTGATTTTAAAAGCGGTGTGCGACCGAGAAAGAATTTATTCGATGGATTTTTTTATTTTACTTTTCCACGTTTTTTTGGCAAATCTATGGGTTATTACTCACAAGTCTTGCTGTTGTTATTAGTCTGTCAAGAGTAGCTGGATGGTATCTGAATGAATTTTCAGTTATTGTGGCAAAGTCTCGACTAATTTAACTGTTATATTCTGTATCTTGAGAGTACACTGAAAAAAATTTGGTGTAGAAACAAGTTTCAAATTTTTACAAACAAAAGAAAAAGGAAACAGCCAGTAACACACAGAATTAAAAATGACATTCGATGAAAACTGAAATAGTATTTTCTATTATAAAACTGTTAGTTCCAGTCCTTGATTCTGATTGGTCAATAGCTGTTTATTCACAATACAACATGGCTATGACCGCTTCACCCAATGGAAAAATCTTTTTTTATAGTGTAGCTCATTGTTTTTATTTATGTACTTTTTGCATACTTTACTCACCCTCATGTTGTATCAAACCTGTGTGCCTTTCTTTCTTTTCTGGAATACAACATAGCGGAACACTGACACGGCATTATGCTGTACTGAAAGTGAATGGTGACCAAGGGCTGTCAAGCTCCAAAAATAATAAAAAGTATGTAAAAAAATGATACACACACACAGCCACGCAATATCGCGTTCATATCGCAGATGAATCGCCGTCGATATTGAACGCGATGTTGCGTGGCTTGTCAGTGAACTACGGCTCTGTCTATTAAATGCCGCTCCAATTGAAGGCAGGTGATGGCGATTTAGCGGTAATCAGGGAACCGGCTTTACTGTCTCCACTGCAGTTCTTGTGAATATATGCATATTCAAATGTACAAATAAGATTTGAGAACTACAGCAACAGGAAAGATTTTCATGGCTTCAGTAGACCTGGTATATAATGCATGTTGTTGTATGGAATAATTTTATAGTGTCAATTTTAAAGCAAATTTTAAGCCATTGGTTACCATTCACATTGTATGGAAAAGAGCAGCATAAACATCCTGCCAAACAACTCCCTTTTGTGTTAAACGGGGCAAGTTAAACAGATTTATACTGAATTTTTGGGTGAGCTATCATTAATCGTACAGTAACATCTCAAACCTTTTCTTCTTTTATTCTGTTATCCACAGAGGCAGCTGAGGAGGAGGAAGTGTTATCTGCTAATCGCTGGAGTGCTGCTTCTTACATTGCTTATCATCATTATTGCAGTCTCAGCCAGAAAATGAGAGCAAGGCCATAGGTGAGCAATGTCTGTTGTGTCCAGTCTGTAATATAAACAACAACATAAAAAAAAAGTAAGAGAGAAGTTTCAGAGCTCATGGTGTTCTCACTGAGCTCCTAAAATTGGCTGTGAATTTGGCTGATCACTGTGATTGGCTGATGATGGATTTTACCCAGGTAATGATGCTGTGACGTTCGTTACAGTTGCACAAATCTGTGTAGTCCACTTGGATGTCTTCACTTTAGGTTCTTGAAATATTCATGTTATTGTATTATATATAGTAGTGCCCAAAAATGATGTCCGGCGAGGATATTTGTTTTTATGACCTTTTTATGACCTATATATATATCCAAAAGTTTGGAACCACTAAGATTTTTAATGTTTTTAAAAGAAGTATCGTCTGCTCACCAAGGCTACATTTATTTAATTAAAAATACAGTAAAAAACAGTAATATTGTGAAATATTATTACAATTTAAAATAACTGTGTACTATTTAAATATATTTGACAAAGTAATTTATTCCTGTGATGCAAAGCTGAATTTTCAGCATCGTTACTCCAGTCTTCAGTGTCACATGATCCTTCAGAAATCAGAAATTTTCAATGTTGAAAACAGTTGTGTACTTTTTTTTTTTTTTTCAGGATTCCTTGAATAGAAAGTTCAAAAGAACAGCATTTATCTGAAATACAAAGCTTCTGTAGCATTATACACTACCGTTCAAAAGTTTGGGGTCAGTAAGAATTTTTATTTTTATTTTTTTGAAAAGAAATTAAAGAAATGAATACTTTTATTCAGCAAGGATGCATTAAATCAATCAAAAGTGGCAGTAAAGACATTTATAATGTTACAAAAGATTATATTTCAGATAAACACTGTTCTTTTGAACTATCTATTCATCAAATAATCCTGAAAAAAAATATTGTACACAAATATTTTGTACAATTGTACGCATTAAATGTTTCTTGAGCAGCAGATCAGCATATTAGAATTATTTCTGAAGGATCATGTGACACTGAAGACTGAAGTAATGATGCTGAAAATTCAGCTTTGCATCACAGGAATAAATTATTTTGTGAAATATATTCAAATAGAAAACAGTTATTTTAAATTGTAATAATATTTCACAATATTACTGTTTTTTACTGTGATTTTAATTAAATAAATGTAGCCTTGGTGAGCAGACAAAACTTCTTTTAAAACATTAAAAAACTTAGTGGTTCCAAACTTTTGGACTGTACTATATATATATATATATATATATATATATATATATATATATATATATATATATATATATATATATATATATATATATATATATATATATATATATATATATATATATATATATATATATATATATATATATATATATATATATATAGTATATAATATAGTATATAGATTAATATAGTATATAGATTAATATAGTTATTTTTACATTTGCCTCAGCTTTAATTTTTACTTAATCATAGCATAGTATTATATTAGCCTAAAGTAGCAGTTCAGGAAAAGACTTGCCTCTTCATTTCGTGAACTGATAACACAAGTCAGTCAGAGTAATCAAAGTATCTATACCTGCCTCATTTATCCCCAAAATACAGTGCAGAATGTTCTAAACAATTCATTTTGACTGAAGCAAGTAATTTAGACATCTGTTGTCATAACTGAATAGTAAAATATCCAATGCCTCCAGCTGCCCCTTGTTTAAAAATTTTTAAGTCGATCATCTCCATAAAAAAGGTGACAAAACAATCTTGCTTGCCTAATTGTTTCTTGACATTTGTGTAACCTGAACCGATGTATCAGGATGCTATTTTTCACCACGAAAAGCCAATGTGTGAAAGTACTTCAGACTAATATTTCACCATTGAGCAGCCTCTCTGAGGGGAGTGGGATTTTATCAGTTAGATGGATTACCTCCTCATTCATCTCTGAAAGGGCAACTGACAATTACACTCTTCTGTTATTCATTTATCCTCACAATCTACTTTTATTCGTTCATTGACTCATTCATTAGTTCATTGGTTTTTCTCATTCATCTATCTGTGAGCAGGAAGAGTGTTGGGAACTGGGTGAGGACTGACTCCATTTCCATGAGATGTTTATCTATGTGTTCGATCTCTCGCGGCCTCCCTCGGGGAGACGAGGCTGAGTGACAGCCTGGACTCCCTCTCGTATCGATCAGTACCCCCTCCGCTCTCCCGCTTTTCCTCTGGCAACACGCACACACCTCCTTTTATGTGGTGTGTGTGAAACTGAAAGCAGATAGAATCTTTAATTAAGTAGCTCTTAACTCACATTTGTGAAATAGAGTGAAACAGGGAACACAAGTTGTTTGAACTTTGGTGCTAAGATCTCATCTTTTACCAAGCGCTTGAGCAAAGAAGAACAGTTGAGAGATTTTGTCACTAAAAAAATCACTCAACTCAAGCATACTCTCCCATTTGCATTGTTCACAAATGGAGAACTCTTAAGTACTAATTGATGTAGACATTTCAGTATTCCACCACTTAAAGGGGTGATGAACTGAGAAATCAATTTTTCTTGAGCTTTTGACATCTAAGAGGTCATCATACTATAAGAATATCCTGTAAGTTTCAGAGCTGAAAAACTTCCTTGTTAGTCCAATAAAAGCTTTTATTGACACCAGACCCAGCAAAAGACAGGATTTTCATGATGTCAAAGGGCAGCAAGCACCGCCTCTGCAGAAGAAGATCAACGCCTACTTCATCACTGCCTGTTTAGCCCCGCCCACCGATTAGCACATGACATGCAATAGTAACATAGGCCTAAGTGGTGCTGCAAAACCAGATCGAGCTACCAAGCAATAAACATGTTGTTGAGGATTACAAAATATTGCACAGTGCCTGGACTCGACAGTAATGCGACAACATGTAAGTAACTGTGTTAAATCTAATGCCTGATCTGATATGTAATGATTCATGTACAGTCAGATGTTCTTTGTCAAACCTGTGACTAAGCGTCAACTTGCGTTGTTTCTCTTAGTAGGATGATTAAATTATATAAAGAAAGCGATCAAATAAAGCTCCCTTTGCAATCGTTGGAGCAGCGCGCACTGAAGCTGTCAATCAAACAGCGCGAGTTTATCAGTGACTGACACGCAAAACTACCATTTTATTCAACGAATCTCTTAGTTATATCTCGTTCGCACTGTTAGTGAAGATGAAAGCATTTGTTAGTGTATAGAAATTGAGTTTCAATGACGAGATCACCACTTTCATGCGCTCAACATGTCTGTGATTGGCTACACATGTGGAGTGTTCATCTCTGAAACCTTTCAAGCCACGATCTAAATATAATGCCATATATCTAAATGTAATGCAACACTTTTCACAATTAGTTAAACTTGAGAGCTGTAATAGTAAAAATGCGCTAAAAGAGAGAGTAATACTTGGCTATTTAAAATGGAAAGATGTTAGCCAATCACAGCAGTGGGCATTTACACTAAAGTCTCACAGCAGACACGCCCTATGGTTCAAACCAGAGGGCTAAAATCAGGGTAGGAAAAATGCCTTTTATTTATAAATTATGATCATTTTGGAAGTAAAAAGCATACTAACATTATAAATGCACCCCATGAATCATTATAAAACAATAAAACAACGCAGTCCATGACCCCTTTAAGTTGTTTTGATCTCATTTATGCTGTTATGTCTTTTATAATTTAAATCCTAAATTTTCACATTTTCAGAAGAAACTGTAACTTGAAACTTTTCTGTGCATACAGTATATATATAACATTTAAAGGGTTAGTTCACCCAAAAATGAAAATTCTGTCATTAATTACTCATCCTCATGTCACTCCACACCCATATGACCTTCGTTCATCTTCGGAACACAAATTAAGATATAAAATATGATATAAAAGATGATAAAATCCGATGGCTCAGTGAGGCCTGCATTGACAGCAAGATAATTAAAGGTGCCCTAGAATCAGAATTTGAATTTACCTCGGCATAGTTGAATAACAAGAGTTCAGTACATGGAAAAGACATACAGTGAGTTTCAAACTCCATTGTTTCCTCCTTTTTATATAAATCTCATTTGTTTAAAAGACCTCCGGAAAACACTCGGATCTCAACATAACACCGACTGTTACGTAACAGTCGGGATCATTAATATGTATGACCCCAATATTTGCATAATGCCAGCCCATTCGACGCATTAGACAAGGAAAGGCAGTATTAACGTCTGGATCTGTGCACAGACAAGGTAAGCAAGCAAGAACAACAGCGAAAAATGGCAGATGGAGCAATAATAACTGACATGATCCATGATAACATGATATTTTTAGTGATATTTGTAAATTGTCTTTCTAAATGTTTCATTAGCATGTTGCTAATGTTTACTGTTAAATGTGTTTAAAGTTACCATCGTTTCTTACTGTATTCACGGAGACAAGAGAGCCGTCCCTATTTTCATTTTTAAACACTTGCAGTCTGTATAATGCACAAACACAACTTCATTTCTTTATAAATCTCTCCAACAGTGTAGAATTAGACGTTAGCCACAGAGCATATCCTCAAACTCACACAGAATCAAACGTGACCATCTAAATAAATACTTTACTCACATAATTCGAAGCATGCATGATGAAAATCTTGTAAAGATCCATTTGAGCGTTATATTAGCTGTGTAAACTTTGTAAATGCACTGTAATATAGTCGAGAGCTCGTGTGGCAGAGGAAGCGCATCTCTTAAAGGGGCTGGCTGAAAAAATCAGTGCATAGTTAATGATGCCCCAAAATAGGCAGTTAAAAAAATTAATAAAAAAATCTATGGGGTATTTTGAGCTGAAACTTCACAGACATTCAGGGGACACCTAGGACTTATATTACATCTTGTAAAAAAACAATCTAGGGCACCTTTAACACTTTCAATTGCTCAGAAAGGTACTAAAGACATATTTAAAACAGCTCATGTGACTACAGTGGTTCAACTGTAATGTTATGAAACGACGAGAATACTTTTTGTGTGCCAAAAAAAAAATAAAATAAATAATGACTTTATTCAATATCTATGATGGGTGACTTCAAAACACACTGCTTCATGAAGCCTCGAAGCATTACAAATCTTTTGTTTCGAATCAGTGGTTCGGAGCACGTATCAAACTGCCATAGTCACGCCCCCTGGTGGTGAAGCATTAAAATTTCGAAACACTTATGACATAACAAAGCCTCATTTACTGACATCACATGACTTAGGCAGTTTGATACATGCTTCAAACCACTGATTCAAAACAAAAGATTCGTAAAGCTTTGAAGCTTCATGAAGTGGTGTTTTGAAATCGCCCATCACTAGATATGGTTGAATAAAGTCCTTATTTTGTATTCATTTTTTATTCATCCCTCTAACTCAAACAGGTTCACCACCATGCTGATCACTTTTTGCTCACCTCTCTATTCCTGATTAAGCACATCTTTTAATTCTCAAGTTGACTCTAAGTTAGAGGATAACTGCTTTAAGTGACCCATGAAGCAATGTGTACCAAATTATGTTTGCAGACCCTATGGTCTTTAGAGAAAGGCGTGGGAAAGGGGGGGTTCACCCTAAGCCGCACTGTTTGGTTCAGTGCCATAACAGACTATAAGCTCAGCAGAGCTTGCCAGCTTGTGTGCGAGGAACCGGCTCCAAAAACGGCATAGATTTATTGAGAATTAACAGCTCTGAATCTATGTAAACACAGGCCATTCGGTTCTGGTGAGACTTGTTTTTTCATGCCCTGCACAGTTTGTGATTATCGCATGTCTCCTTATAACCCCAAGCTGTTTGCAGATTTTCTTCTTTTTCTTTTTTTTTTTCTGTAAAATTAAAGGGTTAGTTCCTCAAAAAAAAAAAAAAAAATCTGTCATTAATTACCCTTATGTCATTCCTGTAAGGCTTTTGTTCATCTTCGGAACACAAATTAAGATATTATATATATATATATATATATATATATATATATATATATATATATATATATATATATATATATATATATATATATATATATATATATATATATATATATATATATATATATATATATATATATATATATATATATATATATATATATATATATATATATATATATATATATATATATATATATATATATATATATATATATATATATATATATATATATATATATATATATATATATATATATATATATATATATATATATATATATATATATATATATATATATATATATATATATATATATATATATATATATATATATATATATATATATATATATATATATATATATATATATATATATATATATATATATATATATATATATATATATATATATATATTGTATATATATTGTATATATATATATATATATATATATATATATATATATATATATATATATATATATATATATATATATATATATATATATATATATATATATATATATATATATATATATATATATATATATATATATATATATATATATATATATATACTATATATATATATATATATATAGTCACTGTCCGATGTAATGTATGTCCATTTTGCCGATTTTGAGATTTTTCGACGGATTAAATGTCCAGGTTCATTTCCGTATACAGTATGCTTCACATATCTAAATGGCCAATGAAAAGTTGTGAAATCATGTCATCTGATTTTCACGTATATCCATTTGGTTTCAAAGCTGTCAATCACGCCACGTATCTCCCGCCCTGTGGAAGCATCTCGCCGGTCTCGTGAAGTTTCATCGAAGCTCAGCACTGGATAACCAAATAACACTGTGAGGTTACATTGCCAAATAAACATAGCCTGGTGAGACAATGACTTTCCTTTATCGAGGTAAACGTTTCCCCCCTGACGCCAGGTAGGACTGTGCAAACAAAGTATCTGTCTAGCATTACCATGTCAGTGTATTGATTCATTGTCCCTTCATAGTTTCAAGAGACATTTAATAAATTTATAATTAATATTAAATAAACTAAGCTTATTTAATAAACTAAGACGTAGGCTATTTAATAAACTGAGCGTATTCATATGTCAATATAAAACACGACTTGGCCATTCTAATTAATGATCGGAAGAACGCGCATCGACCACCGTTATTGTAAAATATGCACGTATGTCCATTTAAACTCAATTTTGGTCAAATGTGGATTATATCATTACACTGGCAAGAATATGGTTACATGTAAAGATGCCGTACCAAGTATGACAACGCTACATTCAACTGCTTTTGAAATACTGTGTTTTTTTCACTTCCTGAAAAGTAACCGTTTTGGACATACGTGAGTATAATATATATTTCACAGTGGTGTGAAAAAGTGCTTGCCCTTTTCCTGATTTTTTTATTATTTGCATGTTTGTCACACTTTAATGTTTCAGATCATCAAACTAATTTAAACATGAACATTGCAATGACTCAGTAAACCATGACAGAATAATACAACAAACACACAAGTAAACCCAACATACAGTTTTTAAATTAAGGTTTTTATTATGAAGGGAAAACAAAATCCAAACCCACATGGCCCTGTGTGAAAAAGTGCTTGCCCCCCGCTGTGAAAACATAACTTAACTGTGGTTTACCACACCTGAGTTCAGTTTCTCTAGCAACACCCAGGCCTGATTACTGCCACACCTGTTCGCAATCAAGAAATCACTTAAGTAGGACCTGCCTGACAAAGTGAAGTAGACCAAAAGATCCTCAAAAGCTACACATCATGTTGAGATCCAAAGAAATTCAGGAACAAATGAGAAAGAAAGTATTTGAGATCTATCAGTCTGAAAAAGGTTATAAAGCCATTTCCAAAGCTTTGGGACTCCAGCGAACCACAGTGAGAGCCATTATCCACAAATGACTAAAACATAGAACAGTGGTGAACCTTCCCAGGAGTGGCCAGCCGACCAAAATTACCCCAAGAGCGCAGCGACGACTCATCCAAGAGGTCACAAAAGACCCCACAACAACATCCAAAGAACTGCAGGCCTCACTTGCCTCAGTTAAGCTTAGTGTTCATGATTCCACCATAAGAAAGAGACTGGGCAAAAATGGCCTGCATGGCAGAGTTCCAAGACGAAAACCGCTGCTGAGCAAAAAGAACATAAAGGCTCATCTTAGTTTTGTCAGAAAACATATTGATAATCCCCAAGACTTTTGGGAAAATACTCTGTGGACTGACGAGACAAAAGTTGAACTTTTTGGAAGGTGTATGTCCCATTACGTCTGGCGTAAAAGTAACACAGCATTTCAGAAAAAGCACAGCATACCAACAGTAAAATATGGCGGTGGTGGTGTGATGGTCTGGGGCTGTTTTGCTGCTTCAGAACCTGGAAGATTTGCTGTGATAAATGGAACCATGAATTCTGCTGTCTACCAAAAAATCCTGAAGGACAATGTCCGGCCATCTGTTCATGACCTCAAGCTGAAGCGAACTTGGATTCTGCAGCAGGACAATGATCCAAAACACACCAGCAAGTCCACCTCTGAATGGCTGAAGAAAAACAAAATGAAGACTTTGGAGTGGCCTAGTCAAAGTCCTGACCTCAATCCTATTGAGATGCTGTGGCATGACCTTAAAAAGGTGGTTCCCTCCAATGTGGCTGAATTACAACAATTTTGCAAAGATGAGTGGGCCAAAATTCCTCCACAGTGCTGTAACGGACTCATTGCAAGTTATTGGAAATGCTTGATTGTAGTTGTTGCTGCTAAGGGTGGCCCTTCATAATAAAAACCTTCATTTAAAAACTGCATGTTGTGTTTACTTGTGTTGTCTTTGATTCATATTTAAATTTGTTTGATGATCTGAAACATTAAAATGTGACAAACATGCAAACAAATAAAAAATCAGAAGGTGGCAAGCACTTTTTCACACCACTGTGTGTGTGTGTGTGTGTGTATATATATATATTTATATTTATATATATATATATTTATATATTTATTTGTTCACTGTAATTTCTTTATTTACATTATCTAGTAGTCTATTTCTACATTAATTATTAATTAGTTAGTTCCCTCAACTGAATCAGTGGCTGGTTGCATAAACTGCTTAGTCTTACAAGTTAATCATCACATTGTTTTTTTCTTTAAGACTGGTCATAACTTTAAGTCAGTTACATAAAAGTAGACTGGTCTAATTTGAAACTGAAAATTAAGACTGATTAGGCTAACTGCTAATTGGTCAGACTAGTTCTCAAGACACAGTTTTAACATAGTGGCTATATTTATGGAACTGGCCCCTGATCAGATGTTCACAGGAGGTGTATTTGAGATTAATGTTAATGCTAGGTGTACGTGGAAATATAATCTTGTGATCTAATAATCCAAAAGTGACGTTAATTCCAGGTGTACACAGGGCCTTAGACGCTCAGAAAAAGTTGGAATGACAAATCCGAGGGGTTAATAATGAGATCCTTCACAAAAGCAAGGAATATTGGAAATGTGTTGGACTGATGTTGTTTGAAACAGACAGGGTGGCAGAGGGAAGAGCATAGTGCCTAATATATCAGTTTAATGATTCAGCAATGACAGAAATAACCAGAGAGCTGCTTTGCCTCTCAAATCAATAGCCCTGCGCTTTATGGTGCTCTAAATAACGCAATAACTGTTCCTTGACACTTATTCCTGCGAGTTGTGTTGCCAATGCTTACCCTCACATCTTGTTTACAGACTCATTTGGGTGAAAGGGATCTTTCAATATGCATGTCAGTGCCATGAACTACAGCCGTTCCATCTACTCTGAGCTGTTGAAATTGAGAGCAATTTGAGAGCGGCCCCAACTCATTGAGTCACCAATTGCTTAAAATGAACCCTCAACAGCATGACAACACACTATTACTGTGTTTTAATGTTGTGACCGTTATGCATTATCTTATAGAAGAAGCATTTGAATCTCCATCTGTCAGCCAGTTTGACGAGGGACGTGAGAATCTTTAAGCATTTTCAGACCCCAGTGGTGTCTGGACCCCTGAAGAACATCACCTCTTATCTCATGTCAGCAAATGTCTAGATAGAATGTGATTTTTGAAGGGTGAAATTTCGATTTCATTTAGTGAATTGACACATTTTTGTTGCGTTGGTGGCTGAGAAATATTATCTTTTTCTTTAAATGTACCTATTTTCTGTTGCTTTCTGGAAAAAAAGTACTAGTGTTCAGTTTTTTATTCTATAGAGCTGTTCATTCATCATGCCACAATATGTGGTATGATGGCTGTCCAATTCACTAGCACATAAAGTCACATATGTGGTAGCTGAAGTTCTACTCTAGTGTTCAAACATTTGGGGTTAGTAAGATGTTTTCAGCTGATGCAAAAGAACTTTGTTGAACTTTCTATTTATCAAAGAAAAAAAATATATCATGGTTTTCACAAAAATATTAAGCAGCACAACTTATATAATAACAATAGGATTGTTACTTGAGCACTAAATCGGCATATTATAATGATTTCTGAAGGATCATGTGACACTGAAGACTGCAGTAATGATGTTGAAAATTCAGCTTTGCCACATAAATTACATTTTAAAATATATTAAAATGGAAAATTATTTTAAATTGTAATAATATTTTACAATATTATTGTTTTACTGTATTTTTGGTGAGCATGAGATTTCTTTCAAAAACATAAAAAAATCTTACCAACCCCAAACTTTTGTGTATATATTCGGCAACATTTTTAAACAAAATGCTGAAACTTCAGAATTCATGCTTGAAATGTTCACTGCATGTAATTTATGCTGTCAGACAAAGCGTGGATGTAATGACAAAGTGTCTGTCCGACATTGCCCCCTATACTCTAAAATAGGGCACTATTTGAGGGCACAGACACTTGTAGGGGTGTCTGAAACTATAGTGGACGTTATCAAGTGCTCTCAATCAATTACCATAATGCACAGCGTAATTTCATACAGATATAAACTCCATGACAAGTTTCAAGATAAATCTTTTCATTACTGCTGGAGCTGCAGTTAGCTAAGTGTCAAATGATTGCAAAAGCGATTTTGAACATATTACATGTTAAAGGGCTGAAAAAAAAAAAAACGTTCTTTGCGGTCAAAAATGACCTACAGTACATAGGAAATGAATGGGAAATACCAAAAAAAAAAAAAAAAAAAAAACTAAAAAATTAGCCACTGTGCAGAAAAAAAGTGCACAGCAAAGAAGGGGTGACACTCTTAAATGCCAAGAGTACAAAATAGACAAACTCAACCCCCAGTTAATAAATTATATATATATATATATATATATATATATATATATATATATATATATATATATATATATATATATATATATATAATATATGAACTAGCACGACTATAAGACAGAGCAGGTTTATGCAAATCAATAATTCACCCGCAAAGTAAAAAAGTGAACAGCAAGAGAGAGGTTACACTCAAAAACATTGAGAGTACAAAACAGAAACACCCACTCAAACACACATTCACAGACACACTCACACAACACACCATTATACACACACAAATAAACCGGTGTGGCTGTAACAATATGGTAAAATTGAGCCAAAACTCAAATAAGAGGTTGAAATCAGATCAGACCCAGATTTATTAAGCTGTAATAAAACATACCTGTAAATTTTGATGTTATGTGTAACAAAATGGCCTCCTCTGTGTTCAGGTTTGACTGTAGTAAAATTAATTTCCAATCAACTTTAAAAAAAATAAATAAAAATAAATAAAATAAAATAAATAAATAAATAAAATAAATAAATAAATCTAAACATTGACAAAAAGTAGTCTTTGAGAATTATAAATCCAAATCCAAAACTTCATAAAAGTAAGTATTTTTGTCTAAAAACCACTAGAGAATTCATACGCCACTCTATATAGAACTATATAGGAATCTAGTGGTTACAACATGGTGTTACAAAAGTTTTTCTTTTTTTACTGATGGCACTAATTTACCTTGGATTTTAAATGCCTTGTCTCTGTTTTAACATAGAATACTGCTTTAAATGAAAAATAATTTAAAAATATATATTAGAAAAAAATTGTGTATTATTTTCAATGGACAAAAATAGCTAATAAAAATTGTATAAATATTGCATAGTATCTTAAAATACCCTCACATTTTTCTAAGATATTAAAAATTTGGCACATTTGGCATAGCAAAATCTGACTAGACTAGAAATAAAACAGGAGCTCAATCCCATTGTGTTGCTTACAGTTTTATTATTTTGCTATAGATTAAATGTCAGAACACGAAATAAGATACAGTACTATTTGTCTTCTTCAAATTGGCTTCCTTGTATTCATATGAATAACAGCAGTCTGCACATTGTAATATCAGCTTATTTTATGATGATTTCTGATCACATTATATCTTTATTTACAGGGTTTTGTGAATGTGTAAGCATGAAGAAAACATTTAAATATACATTCTACCATACAAATATCACTTGTCTTTTTAAGACTGTATACTTTTTAAGATAAAAGTCTAGGTTTGGCCATACTGTTGTATAAAGACTTTACAGAGTGTAAAACTCAATATTGTGTAAAAATGAACCTGAATTATGAATTTGCCTCAGAGATCTCTATCCGTACACAACATGGCATCCCATAAGCTCTTCTGATTTGTTTACAGCCCTTGTGTTTTGAACTTCTAGGAAAAATGTTGTCAGACTGCTGAAGAGAATTAATATCTGTGAGGAGATTGCTTCTTGGAAGTACATTGCTGCCATAGAAACAGAACATTTAGTTTATGATACAGATTAATTGCAGACCCTGACAAAATAAGCACCAAATATATGCACAGTGTAAACCAAGAATTCAAATATTATAAAAAAAAAAAAAGTAGATATTTTTCCAAGAGCTTTTTATGATACAACATTTTTCATAGTATAAAAAAGACTCCCATTCTATTACCAAGGCAGTTTCATTCATTTCAGCATCATCCATTTTTTGCTTGTTTGTGTTTTTCGAATGTTCACACAACCCACATTAAAAACACAGTCTGTGTCCAACCTCACGTGGGCTGCCTCTTTTTGAACACGGAGAAGAAGGGCGCAAAGCCAGAACACTTCCCCGGTTCTCCCCGGCACAGAACTGCACGGCTGGGCCAAGTCTCAGTTTGACCCTTATCATGTCTGAGACTGACCGCTGAGTGCAGGATTAGTGGGCAGGCCTGCACCTGTGTGGGCAGACACCATACCCTCCACTGAAGCAGCAGCGTGGGCTGCAGTCAAACCGTGCAGCCAGACACCGTCACAGAAAGAAGGGACATAACAGACCCAACCCACCCACCACAGGCATGCTGGGAAGGGCAGGGGGAGGAGGGCAGAATTTACCTCTGCTTATCCTTAGAAGCCTTTAATGTCTCTCTTCCATCACTGCTGCTACTGGCTTAGTGTGTTGCCTTTGCAAATGTTGACTGTTTCAGAGGAAGAAGGTATTATGGGAGGTGAAGTGGTGGAGGTTTCTGAGAGGGTCATTTAGCTCATTGTTTATTTTTTATGTTGCCAGAGCTTTTTAAAATACTTTTGTTTAAGCTAAATGACTCATTGAACCATAATGTATTAATATAGTATTTATTAATATTTTGAATCGGCTTTTATTTTTATATTTTCAGTTTTGTTTTAGTCATTTTTATGTGCTTTTTTCAATTTTTTAATTAGTCATTTTTTTTTTACATTTTTGTTTCTGTGTTTGTTTTTATTAATTTCAGTACTAAAACTTATTTTATTTCATTTAGTTGCCAAGACTTCTAATTTTCATCAATTTTTTGCATTATACGTTTTTCATTTAATATTTATATTAGGGCTGTCAAGCGACTAAAATCTAATTAACCGCAAATTAATCACACATCAAAATTTGCTGAGAAATTACCCCCAAAATATAATCTAAAGTCATTATTGTGTTAAATGAGAAAAGCATCAAATAGACATTATCATAAAACTACCTTTTGAAATAAATATTTTATTTTATTCAACATAGAATTTATTACACATAAACTTTTCGGCTACAACAGCAATGATTCATTTTTTTAAGAAGCTGCATCTGAATTGGTATTTAGATATATTTACAGACCAAAACAGTTTAGTTACCAAAATTCTTTAAAATATCTTATTTTATGTTCCGCAAAAGAAAAAAAAGTTTGAAAGGAATAAATGTAAATAAACAGATTTTTCATTGTTGGGCAAACTCTCCAAAATAAGATTTTTTTTTTTTTTTTTTTTAATGAAATTATACTCTAAATAAGAAACTAAAACTGCCAGTTGGTGGCGGTAAATGTCTAAATGAGTAAGTCACTGAGTCATCTATTCATTTGATTCATTCAAATGGCTGATTCATTCAGGAATGAAGTAAATAGATGTGTTCGATATGAAGTGGCGTTGCAAAGACCGATCGATGTAAGACATCAAAGTACTGCGAGAGCGATTTGAAATCATACGGAGCTGTCTGCTCTCTAATCACTCTCACAGTACTTTTTAGTTAACAAAACTTTCTGGTTCTGAGAAAGTTTTGTAGATCTCTCTGCACCATTTCAGTGGAAAACAGTATTCAGTGTGTAGCTGTAGTTCAACCCCAGTGTTGCCTCTGGTCAGGGCCGGCGCAAGCTCAACTGCCACTCTAGGCAAAACCCTGTCGTGCCACCCCCACTTCACACTCACAATTAAACTCGTTAATTAATTAAACTTTTTTTATTGATTTATTAATAAACTTGCACTAAAGTAAAAGCTAAGAAGTGCTTCCCCTTTAAAAACACATAGATTTCCTTGTAATAGTTCCAGTTTCCGTGTCGTCGCACAACATACACAGCCCAGCATAAACTCTCCTGACAAACCATTATTAAGGCGTCTAAGTACGTTCACAAACCACTGCTAATTTCAACAGAAAATGTATAATGAATTTGGCATGGCAGAAAGTGCGCAAAGAGCGCTCCCTCAATAATCACTAGAAAAGTTGTCATATTAGGCAACTTTATCGTGATCCACGAAAGTTCTCTTATAATAAATAAAGCTGTCTGCACAATGAATCTCTTATTTACATAATGTTTAAAATTAGTTTATTATTATGAGAGGATTTGTGAGAGTGTTTTTGTTCAGTGTGCTCACTCTTGGTTGGGGTGGGTTTTGGTAATTTGTAGAATGAAGGAAAGGTAATTTAGATTCAGAATAACTAATCTGTTGATAACTTTTTGATATAAGTGAAATAATTTCAAACAAATGTACAAAAAATAAATGAATAAAAATAAAAACTAAATTCCTCTCTTTTTTTGCTGCCTTCACTCTGCTGCCGCCCTAGGCGGCTGCCTAGTTTGCCTATAGGCACGCGCCGACCCTGCCTCTGGTTGCACTTATTATTCAGTGCAAGTTGCTCTCAGCTACTTGTTGGTAATGTTATCTTTTCCCCTATTTGATTCTTTTTTTTTTTTTTTCTTCTTTCTTCTTTGTATTTGCACTTTTCATGTTTTCAGGAGAGTTTGAATTTCCTTTTTTAATAATAACATTAAAGTGTACAAGTCATGCTACACACATCCAACTCCAGTTTGAGTTTTTAGGATCAACTGAGGCATCGAAGCTTATGTGCAGCTTGTCATTCTCTCTGAACTGCTAGCGGGGCCGAAGCAGAATTTCAAGCACCTTTTTTTGCTGATAAATATTAAAGAATTAATGCTCAGGAAACATTTTTATATTTAGCCGCTAAAGCTGATTTAGCCTCAGTGAAACAGAGCAGACAGGTTTCTGCAGAAAGAGGCTTATTCAAATGAAAAAGCTAAGTTGACAACACTGAGCTGGTATTCACCATGATGAGACATTGCAAAGATGAAAAGAAAGAAATCCGAGAGAGGCACACAGAGAGCCAGAGAATATTTAAGGGTGCCTAGAGTACTAAACATCAGACCCTCTACCACTGAACATCTGATTAACATAGTCCTATATATGTTGTTTTGTCATCATATCATATCGTCGCTGCCCGATAAAACTCACATATGTCCAAAATGGTTACTTTTCAGGAAGTGAAAAAAAACACCGTATTTCAAAAGCAGTTGAATGTAGCATTGTCATACTTGGTACGGCATCTTTACATGTAACCATACGTTCATATTTTACAGTAATGGTGGTCGACGCGTTCTTCCGATCATTAATTAGAATGGCCAAGTCGCGTTTTATATTGACATATGAATACGCTCAGTTTATTAAATAGCCTACGTCTTAGTTTATTAAATAAGCTTAGTTTATTTAATATTAATTATAAATTTACTAAATGTCTCTTGCAAACTATGAAGGGACAATGAATCAATACACTGACATGGTAATGCTAGACAGATACTTTGTTTGCACAGTCCTACCGTAATTTTGTCACTCCTAGACGTACGTCTGGCGTCAGGGGGGAAACGTTTACCTCGATAAAGGAAAGTCATTGTCTCACCAGGCTATGTTTATTTGGCAATGTAACCTCACAGTGTTATTCGGCTATCCAGTGCTGAGTTTCGATGAAACTTCACGAGACCGGCGAGATGCTTCCACAGGGCGGGAGATACGCGGCGTGATTGACAGCTTTGACACCAAATGGATATACGTGAAAATCAGATGACATGATTTCACAACTTTTCATTGGCCATTTAGATATGTGAAGCATACTGTATACGGAAATGAACCTGGACATTCAATCCGTCGAAAAATCTCAAAATCGGCAAAATGGACATGCATGGTTTTCATCGGACAGCGACGATATACACTGTTTATTAATGCATTTGATATTAGTCCTTATTAAGAATATTAGTTATAATATTTAATATTGTATTAAATGCATTAGAGATGTTTTATCAGAACTATTACTTATTACTATTAACTGTCAAATTCTGATGTCAAAAAACTTGACACTGACGCGCAAGATTGGGAATTGCACTTTGCAAATTAGCACAAGTTTTTAGCTGTGTTGCAATGTTAACTAATTTGCAGAATTGCTTTAGTGAATTAATGCATGAAAGTAAATGATGCTATTATTTACAGACCAAAACAGTTTAGTTACCAAAATTCTTTAAAATATCTTATTTTATGTTCTGCAAAAGAACCATATATAATAGTATCATTGAGATATTCGTTTTTTTAATTAGATTTTATATTTTCCATTTTCATTTTGAAATTGAAAGTGACAGGTGAAGGCCAAGTATAGTAACCCAAACTCGAAATTCGTCCTCTAATGAAATGAAATTGAAAGTCGTGCTCTTCCTCTGAGGTAAATTCTTCCTGAATTATTAAGTATTTGGTACTGTGATGAACAACATTGTGAATGCAGAAAACTGAATGGCTGTTTGAAGCATTTGAAATACTGTTCAGTAGCGCAGCTGCTTTGTTTACAGCGCTTCCTGGGTAACCGCTTCATTTCTGCTGTTCCATCTGCTCTCAGAGAGTGAACCTGCACTTTCATTCTGCGGGTTTCCTTCGCTAGTTCCGCCATGTGCTTCTCATGCATGTTGGGCTTGTTTACATGCACGTGTCTCTTTGACACAGCTTACAACGGTGCATTTTATTATTTGTGCATTTTATACTCTTAATGGGGAAAGTATTATTAAAATGCATTATAAAAATGTGTATAATTCATAATAAATAATTATTCACGGTATTTTGAAGTGCCCGCAATTACAATATCATGCATATTCATTATCCTGATATATCGTATTACCGAATATTGGTACATGTCTAGCTCACGCATCATGTTAGTTTTCTTTATTTTGCAAAAAACACAACATTTTATTTTTACTGTGAGTGTACACAAATAAAAGAAGACATTCCACAGTTTTTAGTAATGTATTTGTATGTCCAAAGTTGACAGATTATTTTGAGTCTTTTTCGCACTGGTAAGAAAAAAACCGAGGTGGTATCGCCGACGCAACCGCCGACCCGAGTGTTAACCCATCCAGTTAGTGCACACACATTAGCAGTAGTAATAGTGAACACACGCATACTGCAAACCATGGACACACACACCCAGAGCAGTGGGCAGCCATTTTTTGCTGTGGCACCCAGGAAGTGATTGGGGGTTAGGTGCCTTCCAGTTATTTTGTTCCTTAATTTTGTCATTTTGTCAAGGTTTTTTTTTTGTTACAACAATTTTTGTTGTTTATTTTGTCCAAAGCAACCTGCCCAAGGAAGGTTTCCATCAGAACAGGCTGGGGTTAAATGCTTTTCTCGAGGGTAGAATGGCGATAGAGAACTCAGCAACTTGATTAGCCTGCAGCTAGTTGCAACAAACTCCTTAATAATAATTTCACCTAAAGTTCTAAAATAGTGTTTTCTTAGCTTAAGGGGTTCATTGCGACCGGCCCCTGATCTTTAACCGCCCCACAACCCCCAGTACATTAGTGAAGGTCATTTTGTACTTGCTACTTGCCAGTAGCAGCCGTCAGAAATGAAAGGCAGCTTGTGCACCCGCAGTTAGCATAGTGCACTAGTCCTAGTATATTTAATCCACATCCATGAACAAGTGTGACAATAAGCCCTCTGTATGGACTAAAATCCTCTTAGGCAAAGCTTTGTGGGTAAACTTGCCTGATGCAAATTCTAAACCCCATTAGCTTTGAGGAACTAGTCAGCTGCATTGAGATTAATGGCAGGGCGACTACTTGATTTAATAGGGTTATTTCACTGCTTCCGGGCAAGAATGAACAACAAACTTAATGCAAGACATTACTCACTTTCTCCACTAACTGATAGAAGTTTCTGAGTTAACTTATGGCTGAGGTTTGTTGTCGCTCTGTTTGGTTCAATTTGCTCTACTTATACCTTTTGCCGCCTCTCTTTCTTTAGAATCAGCAAGAGCACTGCGATGTAAATTTGAGTTATTTTCCAGAAAAAAAAGCAGTCTGATAGAACATGCTATGTAAAGTGTATTTAAAATGTTTTATATCGATTTCTCCGGTATGAGTGGAAAAAGGAGTGAGGGTGAAACAAGAAAATGTTTAACAAACTGTGTTTCCTACCTGCAGAAAAAAATGTTCTTTTCTCCGCAATGAAGTGATTTTGTGAAATTAGGGGATATGGATTTGCAGCAGCTATTAAGGATAAATGCTGAGTGAGAAATGTTATGTGCAATTTTCCATTACGGAGTGAAAAATGAAAATCCTTATTTATCTATTTTTTAGTGCTGTCAGCTCGCTCTGAACTTTACTCATGGGGATTACCGACAAACTCTCCGGGTGAGAGACAGGCGCTGAAGCTCCCATGTGAGAAACAGATGTGTGGTGGAGGTATTATAAGTTTGCAGAGTCCCAAACCTAAATGTTAGTAGCTTATAGAAGGAAACAGAGAGATAGAGACGACATCTTTCTGAAATGGAGGATGACAGAAATCACACTTGTCTTTTTTTTTTTTTGGATATGCTTCTCCAGGTGTCACGATGAGACAGCCCCCTCCTGGTTTCAGCTGCTGGCTGATGTCTCCAGGAAGAGCTGAGATTACCTAAAGCTGATTGGTCACCTTAATGTGCTAGACACCACATTAAAAAAAAAAAAACTTAAAAGTGCCATTATAGCCGAATGATCAGCACAGAGTCATCGAATCCATGCCGCTGGGGGAGCTGCATGCAGGGAGTGATTTTAAAAGAATTTTATAGTGTTGTCAGTCCCTTGAAAATATAACTATGACGCCCCCTTTACAAAAATGTACATTGAAATTTCAACATATTTAGATATGAATGTAACATGCAAATATCGGTAACACTTTAAAATAAGGTTCATTTGTTAACGTTAAGAAGAAAGAACATTAATGTATTAACTAACATGAACTAACCATGATAAATACATTTGTTACTGTATTTGTTAGTCTTTTTTAACGTTAGTTTTTTTTTTTAGTTCACAGTTCAGTGCATTAACTAATTAACTAATGAAACTTATATATACTTATATATATACTGTGTGTGTGTGTGTATATATATATATATATATATATATTTATATACTTTTAAAGATTGTAATAATTAATAAAAAAATAATTATTATTTATTTCTGTGATATCAAAGCTGAATTTTCAGCATCATTACTCCAGTCTTCGGTGACACAACCTTCAGAAATCATTCTGATTTGCTGCTCTAATTATAATCAATTATTATTGGTGCTCAAATATCAATTATGGTTTTTATTATGGTGCTTATTAGTTTCGCATCAGTCTTCAAAAACCATTCTAATATGCTGATTTGGTGCTCAAGAAACATTATTATCAATGTTGAAAACAGTTTTCGGTGCTTAATATTTTGAGGATACCATGATGCGTACCATTCAAAAGTTTATGGTAAGAAAATAAAAACTTTTTTTCACAGAGGACACAATAAATAGATCAAAAATGACTGTAAACACATTTAGAATGTTACAAAAGTTTTCTAGTATTTCAAATAAATGTTTTTGAACTTACTTTTCATCAAGGAATCCTGAAAAAATATCCAGTTTTAACAAAAAATATTAAGCATCACAAATAAAGTTTTGTCATGAAACTCTAGATGTCGCGGGCTAATAGGTCCTTTAACCTGCTCGTATCACATTGTTATCTATAACTGATTGGTTCCTGCTGTATCAGTAGCCAATGAGCTTACATGCTCAACTTTCACAATACTTTGGTAGCATTGCCTTAGCAATGCAGTGCGATTCAGAAACCCTCCACCTTCCCCAGCTCCACCTTTATAGATCTGCTATGGCTAATTTATGTGCGCTATATTGTACAGCAGCAGCATAGCAGAAGACCAAACATACAACAATGTCATACCCATTACCATGCCAAACACTCAGAGAGTTGTCATGACAGAACTGTTTTCAACATTGATAATAATAAGAAATGTTTCTTGAGCATTTGATTTCTTGATTTCATAAGGATTGTGTGATACTGAAGACTGGACTAATGGCTGTAATTCAGCTTTGCCATCATAAAAATGACATTTTTACATTTTCCTGCATTTTTCAAATAAGTGCAGCCTTGGTGTGTATATGAGAAAAATAAACAAAATTTACAAACATCTTAAAAAAAAAAATCTAAAAAGGTGTTGAGGTTGATGAAATTAAGAATGTATTGAAATAAGATTTAGTGAGATCCATATGTCAAGATGCAAATCAATGGTACGCTTGAATGGAGAATCATCTTGCCCCATCTAACTAGCATGACTCACATTCTATGTCTGCTTTTAAGGATGGGGGGTGGGAATCACTAAATATTTTTCAACTGGGCAAGTGGGCAGCTTGACATGAAGATGGTCGACTGACTCTCAGATAGCTTGTCTATTCACCGTTGGAGGTGTAAAAGCTTGTGCACTTAGTGAGTAGACTCTGTTCTGGTGTGTCCAAAAGTGTGTTTGCCTTAATGTGGGCAGCTGGACTAGAATGTGAAGTTTCAAACAGCTCTCTGCCTTCAGCTCATATAGAGCACTCGCTCTGCGTCTGTGGAGGTGCTGAGGTACCATTTAATTCCCTCTCTGACAATCAATACTTTGGCTGTGAAGAGTGCTTGGCTTTGATTGATATGAGCTATCGGGGGAAGGCATCTGGACGTGGACTGGAAATGGGGCGAGACGGATGCTTTTGGAGTGCAGGGGCCCATCTGTCCACATTGATTTGCCCCGAATAGCGTCTGACTACTAAATCTTAGAACTCTTGGATTGGGAAAAATAGGGCAGAAAACCCTTCTTATCCAGGTCTGGAGTTTAATCTGCCATATGAAGGTTTTGACATTCCCAACAGCTGTTTTCATCTGTTGCTTAAATTCCTTGAACATCAACCAAAAACATGAACATGTTGGAGCCGTGGACTTGCGGTTAGTGCATATGTTTTGGTATATTCAGCTGTCATGTTAACACAGAAAACACATAAGAGTATGGCATGCAACATTGCCTTGTATCCTTCCCCAACTTTATCAGTGTTGACATTGTAACTTTTAGCGTCTCTTACAACCAACTTCATAAGATGCATTCTGGGATGCTTTTTAAACAGAATAGAAGTTGCAATGCATTCTCCAAATGTAGTTTTAATTATTATTTAAGTTTTGTAATGAATAAATTAATTATTTTATTTATCTACAGTCATTCAGACAAAAGCTTTTAAATGAACTTGTTATGGGAAAAAAAAATAGTCCATGATGTGTCCAGACTTTTGACTATTAGCAAGCATTGAGTAGCAAGCATTAGGGAATTCATTCATTCATTCATTCATTCATTCATTCATTCATTCATTCATTCATTCATTCATTCATTCATTCATTCATTCATTCATTCATTCATATATATTTTTGTGGTCTCAAAGTGTATGATTATCATATATAAGATAATCCACTGCATAATTTGTTCAGAAGTTTGGGATTTAATTTATTTTAAAATTTTTATATTTTTTTTTTATTTGAAAAATGAATACTTGTATTTATCAAGGATGCATTCAATTGATCAAAAGTGACTGTAAAGACTTTTATATTGTTACTAATCAATTCTATTTAATTCTTTTGAACTTTCTATTCATAGAAAACCTTTATTTTAAATTATAATATTTTACAATATTACGGTTTTACTGTATTTTGATCAAATATACACCTTCATATACACCTTCAACTATTGAATGGTAGTGTATATTAATTCATATAAGTGTATACTAATTCATGATTTTATATAATGAATATAATATATTGTTTTGATTAAAATCATGCAAATATAAAGGCAATATATTTTGCCCCCAGCTTGGCAAAATGTGTCATAATAAGCAAATACTTAGCCTAGCAAGATTCTTCTTAAATAACATTTAAGTGCACACTTAATCAAAATAACCACATCAGCAAATGTTGAGCCAATTTTATCACTTCTTAATCACTTTTGAGATTTCATAACCTCAAAACTAAGTATTTATATAAGAACTCCTGTAATATTCTGTTTTTTTTGGTCAGTACATCTCAGAGCTAAAATGTAAATGCAGGCATATTTCTCAAATTAATCTCAGTTGTGATTGTGCCGATTTAAACATCCTTTGCAAGAAATATATTCCTTTGAAATTCTTTCTTCTGCTGAACACAAAAGAAGATATTTTGAAGAATGTTGTTAACAAAACAGTTGAAGGGCTCCATTGACTTACAACTGTTTTGTAACCCATATTCTTCAAAATATCTTCTTTTGTGTTAAGCAGAAGAAAGAAATTCATACAGGTTTAGAAGAACTTGAGGGTGAGTAAATGACAGAATTTTCATTTTTGGGTGAACAATACCTTTAAAGGATTAGTTCACTTTAAAAAAAAAAAAAAAAAAAAAAAAAATCCTAATAATTTACTCGCCCCCATGTCATCCAAGATGTCCATGTCCTTCTCTCTTCAGTCGAAAAGAAATGAAGGTTTCTGATGAAAACATTCCACGATTTTTTCCATATAGTGGACTTCAATGGACCCCAAATGGTTGAAGGTCAAAATTACAGTTTCAGTGCAGCTTCAAAGTGTTCTACACGATCCCAGATGAGGAATAAGGGTCTTATCTAGAGAAACCTTCAACCGTTTGGAGGCCATTGAAGTCCACTATATAGAGAAAAATCCTGGAATGTTTCATCAAAAACCTTAATTTCTTTTCAACTGAAGAAAGAAAGACATGAACATCTTGGATGACATGGGGGTGAGGAAATTATAAGGAAATTAATTTGAAAGTGAACTAATCCTTTAACTCTGTGTTTATTGATTTAGAAGCCTTGGAAGCTGAAGCTCACGATTATGGTAAGGGACGTTACATTTTCGACTCACACTTGAGATGTTTGGCCAATCACAACACACTGGGTCTGCTGGCCAATCAGAGCACTCGTAAGCTTTTTGTAAGGAGGGGCTTTGTAGAAATCAGTGTGTTTCAGACAGACTGGGAATAAAGGAGCTGCAATAATGTACAGAAAAAATGATGTGCATTAAAACATGTTAACTTATTCACCCAATAAACTAAATCATTATTTTTTAAAATAACATCATATGACCCCTTTAAGTATTTTCTCATATTTATTTTGAAATGTATTTCAAAATTTCTTATTACAGTACATATGCAACATTTTAAAATGTATTTAATTGTAGCTCAAATTACCTCAAATTCAGACTTTACTCATTGCACGCGATGATCTCATGGATTTTTGCAGTTTTGCAGTTCAGAGCGACAGATGGACCCCTTTACCCTGAGAGCTTTTGACCCATATACTCTAGTCTTCAGCTATTGCTCTGTTTTGCCAGTTTATGTGCTTACAGTATGTTTAGAAAATTCCTCATCACTTCAACTCTGTCTCATAAGCCTGCAAGTTTTTTTAGAGGCTCTCTAGCTCCCCTCTCATGTCATGTTCACTCAGTATAATGGGTATAGTGGCACAGTTGGCACAGAGGAAGAGCGAGACTTGTGAGCTCGGTGGCTGGGGAAGATCCTCCCCGCGGTGGTTGTGAAGCAGCCTTTGATGTGGACGTACCCAGCAGAGTGAGCTTCTTGGCCAGAGAGACAGCCTGGGTGGAGGTTGCCCTCTGATCTCTGTCACTTCAAAGCAGGTGTTCCTTCTTTCTCAGTTCTCCATCCTTTCATCCTTTGACTCTTTTACCATTCCCCTCACTTACTGGCTCGTTCACTCCCGGTCTGTCTCTCATCGTCTCAGCCAAAATTCCCACACAGTGGCGACAATGACATCAGAACTGATGGACATCTCTGAGACCTTTTTGTCAGACGTTCACATAATGCTCATCTGTCATTTCTGTCTGTCTCTCTCTCTTTCTCTCTCTCTCTCTGTCTTGTTTTGCTTTTATTTTATTTTTCCTGTTTCACACACACATTAAAAACCTCCTCCTCTTCTCTTTGGCAGAATCCTCATTTGACATTTATTTTGTTGTTGTTCTCAATATTACTGGAATTCATACGAGATGCTTAGTCACACATATCTGGCTGTTTTTGAAACAATATTGCAAATCACAGAGTGTGGCAATAACAATTATGAGAACACAAACATTTATGTGGCATTAAAAAAAATATGTATTGTAAAGGGAATTGGATTGAATAGAAAAGTCTATCATGGTGAAATGCGTGTATATCTCAGAAATTCCTTCACCTCACCCCAACTTAAAGGTATAGCTCACCCAAAATTGATCTGCTCACCCTCATATTATTTAAAAAAACATATTTTTACGCATACACATCTAATGTTTTCAAAATGTATTAAGAAATGAAAATTCAGTTTTCTGCAAAAAATTTAATTTTGCCATAACAGGAATAAATTACATTTTAAAAATATATTAAAATATAAAATTTTTAAATATTTCACAATATTACTATTTTTACTGTATTGTTTATCAAATAAATGTAGCCTTGGTGAGCATCAGAGACATAAAAAAAAAAATAAAAAAATATATATATATATATATATAAAAGTATAATATACAGGGCTTGACATTAACAAACGCCAACCTGGATTTCAGGGGTGTCGTGTAACGGAATTACTCTTACTAACCACTTTGGCGGGTGGAACTTTGTTTATAATATATACATTTTTCAGTTGTAGTATTCTAAAAATGCATCTGAAATAATAAACTAAGTGCAATAGTGTCAAAAATATTGATTTTTCAACACATACTGATACTGAAATATCTGAAACACTTCCAATACCAATTTTCCGCAGATACCCGATACCAGCTGTGCTTTCTAGCTCTTTCTCATCTCTTTGATAGCGAAGTTGACACAAACCCGCCTCCCCTCACTCACTTGTTCCATTTGCTCCGGATGAATATTGTTGGTGTTTCAGCACCTGAATTGCAGCGTGGGATTGCACCTATTGCACATAATTTTACTCATTCCCACAGATTTTGTGCTCACACACAAAGTGTTTGCACATAAAGCCGCCTCTCAGTACTAAATTGAGTTCTTTCGCTGCTTAATGCGCTTAAACAGTCAAATAATCACAAAACAATGTCAAAATGGCGGTCTTGGCGAATATTCACGTAAACACAGTCAGTTGAAATGAAAATGCTGAGTGGCTACTAACTTTGAAAAAACACTAGCCACAGGTTGGTGAGCTAAAAAGTTAATGTCAAGTCATTTTATAAGATATTTACAGTGGGTATGGAAAGTATTCCCCCTTAAATTTTTCATTCTTTGTTATATTGCAGCCATTTGCTAAAAATCATTTAAGTTCTTTTTTTTTTTTTTCCTCATTAATGTACACACAGCACCCCATATTGACAGAAAAACACAGAATTGTTGATATTTTTGCAGATTTATTAAAAAAGAAACACTGAAATATCACATGGTCCTAAGTATTCAGACCCTTTGCTCAGTATTTAGTAGAAGCACCCTTTTGATCTAATACAGCCATGAGTCTTTTTGGGAAAGATGCAACAGGTTTTTCACACCTGGATTTGGGGATCCTCTGCCATTCCTCCTTGCAGATCCTCTCCAGTTCTGTCAGGTAGGATGGTAAACGTTGGTGGACAGCCATTTTTAGGTCTCTCCAGAGATGCTCAATTGAGTTTAAGTCAGGGCTCTGGCTGGGCCATTCAAGAACACGGAGTTGTTGTGAAGCCACTCCTTTGTTATTTTATCTGTGTGCTTAGGGTCATTGTCTTGTTGGAAGGTAAACCTTCGGCCCAGTCTGAGGTCCTGAGCACTCTGGAGAAGGTTTTCGTCCAGGATATCCCTGTACTTGGCCGCATTCATCTTTCCCTCGATTGTAACCAGTCGTCCTGTCCCACAGGACACCCCCACAGCATGATGCTGCCACCACCATGCTTCACTGTTGGGACTGTATTGGACAGGTGATGAGCAGTGCCTGGTTTTCTCCACACATACCGCTTAGAATTAAGGCCAAAAAGTTCTATCTTGGTCTCATCAGACCAGAGAATCTTATTTCTCACCATCTTGGCAAACTCCATGCAGGCTTTCATGTGTCTTGCACTGAGGAGAGGCTTCCGTCGGGCCACTCTGCCATAAAGCCCCGACTGGTGGAGGGCTGCAGTGATGGTTGACTTTCTACAACTTTCTCCCATCTCCCGACTGCATCTCTGGAGCTCAGCCACAGTGATCTTTGGGTTCTTCTTTACCTCTCTCACAAAGGCTCTTCTCCCCCGATAGCTCAGTTTGGCCAGACGGCCAGCTCTAGGAAGGGTTCTGGTCGTCCCAATTGTCTTCCATTTAAGGATTATGGAGGCCACTGTGCTTTGAGGAACCTTAAGTGCAG
Organism: Chanodichthys erythropterus; assembly: GCF_024489055.1. Lineage (NCBI taxonomy): Eukaryota > Metazoa > Chordata > Actinopteri > Cypriniformes > Xenocyprididae > Chanodichthys > Chanodichthys erythropterus. The sequence goes on along the minus strand of NC_090222.1, from coordinate 22,023,639 downwards.
CAGAATTTTTTTTGTAACCTTGGCCAGATCTATGCCTTGCCACAATTCTGTCTCTGAGCTCTTCAGGCAGTTCCTTTGACCTCATGATTAGGCTTGGGTATCGAGTATCGATTGGAACCGGGACTAGCTTTGCGATTTTCCTGGAATCGTTCAAAAGTTTAAATTTCGATTCCTAGTTTCGATTCCCAGTCCGCCGACTGGAAGAAGAAACCGCTTAACATCAACGAAGAAGCATCCACCAAATTTGTAGGCATAACCGAGCGAGTCGAACATGGATAGCGTGCGTCGGCGGTCCAAAGTGTGGCTTAAATTTTCTAAATAGAAAGAAATCTCGGCAAAATGCAACATTTGCGGCAAGATTGTTTGTGCATAGGAGGGTGCACGTCAAACCTGATAAAGCACCTCTGAGTTCATGGAGTAGAAATAAATAAATCTCTTTGATGCGCTGCGCCGACCGTCCTCCGCTGCCTCTTCCTCTGACTCCGACCCCCAGCCTGGCAATCCACACGAGATCCAATTTTTTTGTATCCGATCAGAGCCACTTCCAAATGTGGTTTTAAATCCGATACATATCCAATCTCTGAACATGCGACCTACGTCTAAACACGCATATCCGATTCCTATTGTAATTCCATGCCATCAAACGGCAAGGGCGGCACGTTTGCTCACTAAAATATAGCTTCAATGTTGTATTATGAAGCAGACGTGCATGTATGCACTCGCACTAAAAATTCGCAGCTCAATATTAATGTGGGAACTTTGTCTAACATGAAAGAAATTGCGCACACACATATACCGGTATTCAGCAGCTTCGCACGCGCGCGCTCTCTCCCTTGCTCGCTCGAATTCATTCAAAAAACGAAATTCTAAAACTAATAAATGTAGATAAAAGTCAAAAGATTGGATTTGTGCATTAAGACTTGCAGTGTAAATGCAGCCATACACTCATGTGTAAATGTGTTTTCAATATATTCATAATTTATAATATTTATATTCAAGTTCATAGATTTGATATTTATATTGTAGTTGACAGCCCTGTGAGAAATTCATAGTAAAGTTCATAAAAAGTAAAAAGTTCATAGAATTAATTGATGGAGAAGGTCAGACTATTTCCTTCAGAAAGACCGTTGGTTAGCTAGCTCATTTAAAATATCCTAAACTTTTTTTGACCCTGCCTCTTAAAAGAATCGGAATCGAGAATCGTTAGGAACCAGAATCGAAATCGGAATCGTTCAAATTCAAACGATACCCAACCCTACCAATGATTCTCATTTGCTCTGACATGCACTGTGAGCTGTAAGGTCTTATATAGACAGGTGTGTGGCTTTCCTAATCAATTCCAATCAGTATAATCAAACACAGCTGGACTCAAATGAAGGTGTAGAACCATCTCAAGGATGTTCAGAAGAAATGGAGAGCACCTGAGTTAAATATATGAGTGTGTATATATATATATATATATATATATATATATATATATAATACACACACACATACATACATTATAAAATTAATTATTCCATAGAGTGACATATTACATGTATTTAGCAGACTTAGTATTTAGTTCATAAAAAAAAAAAAAACAGAATTTAGCAAATTTAAGATGTGGAATGAGTTCATGTTTTGCTTTCATTTAGGTATGCAGATTTTTTCTACAGAAAAATGGTTTAAATTTCCATTTGCAATTCACAATGAGTTGTTAAGTACCACTTTTTGGGAAAATGCCTTTATTCTGTGCATCTTTTTTTCTTGTTTACTTAATCTTGTTCTCTGTCTTGTTTTCTTGTCACAAGCGACAAGAAAGTTCTGTCGTTATCTGCGTTTATTTGTGTGTGCATGGATTAGAAGCCAAACCACCGCACATGGGTGGGGAGGTCAAAGCAGGTAAAGAAGCACATCAAAAGACTGCAGTGCCCCTTCACTCTTATTTCATTGGCCCGTTCTGAGTCCTCCGTGTGTCAGCGCTGGCCTCAGATCAGCCCTGCAGAACTAGACGGGCTGAGACAGGTCATTTGAGATGAGACTTACTGTTCAGACCCTGGTGACGTGACCTGGAAGCCTTAGGTACAGAAGGTGAAATGAGTCTGATGGAAAAGAAAGACAGAGAGGAAGGTGGGTGAAATGGAGAGAACTTTAAAAGATGCGGGGTATAAATACAGGTTATTGTAAATACAGGACAGTGGGAAGTGGTTAGCAAGATTTTCAAGTAAACAAGTAACAAGTTATGTAAAAGCTGATTCATTCATTTTGGCCAGTTGCATACAGAATCATTCAAATCATACTGCACAGATGGATGGACTGCAACTGCTGAGGAGGAGAAGTCGCATATTTAAGAAAAATCACACAAGCAAGAGTGTATATCAGCTGTAACATTTATTTTTTTAAATAAATAAATATTCATGTTTGTTTCTTATCCCATTGGCAATTCTTTTTCTTTCTGACAATTACTAAACAACATCTAGTGACAGGGAGTAATACCTCCAGAACTCTCATTTACTTAAAGGTTTCTTGTTTGCACTCTGAATAAAGATAATTTAGGATGAAAGTGATGAGCTATGGCCTTTTATGGATTGCCTAGTTGGGTGATTAATGAACCACTTCTGTTCCAAACTTAGGCTTGCACTCAATTAAAACTTTAGGTCTGACCACTAATCATAATTTACATAACCAAACCTCAGGACACTTTAATAATAAAATTTAAAATTTGCTTCCACACCAGTTAATGTTTTAACTGGCTGGAGATGTCATGCCGTCGGTGAAGCAGTTTGCCAGTGCATCCACCAGTTTATGTAGCTTCAAGGTTCACAGTTTATATATATATATATATATATATATATATATATATATATATATATATATATAAACACAAAGTTCTTGTATCTTTTTTTATTTCTCCCTCATAATTGTGTTGACCTACTTTGTGACCTTTGACCTCTTTCTGCTGTTCTTTCAGAGATCTCTGTTTCCGCTCCAATTTCCCATCAAAACAAGAATCTGTACGTAGAGGTGTCCACCTGCGCTCACTTCCTCTTCTCTTATCTTCGTCGGTATTTCTGTCGGATTGTGTGCTTTTTCTGTTTATGCATGTATGAAAATGTGAGTGTGTGTGAATGTTCATTAAAAGAGTCTATTTTTAATGATTTTTAATCAGAGCTTTGTACTGTAATGTGCAATTAATTGCTCCTTACCTCTTCAAAGTAGACTCGAATCAAAGAACAAAATCCAAATAGACTAAATGTTGCTGTGGGCTTCTATGCCAATGTTAAAATCTCTTTTCTGTCCTTTATCGCTGATTCTTGAGTATAAGACAAAACTGGCTGTGTTTTTGCTTACCTATAATTCAATTTGGGTAAACTCCATAAGATGTAAAAAAAATAAAATAAAAAATAATAATAATATATACAATATGTGTTATAAAAATGGACAAATCTATCATTCACCTTAATTAATGAACTGATACTACAAGATCAGCTCTATTTATGTTATCATCATTTTAAGGTTTTTTTAAGTAGTGTTGCTACTAATATGACATACTTAAATGGAAGAAATAATCTAAAAATTGTCTGCACAGTTTGTGTAACAGAAAAACATCTAGGTTGTGGCAAAAATGTATAAGCACAATAAATTAAATGATGAATTTGTGTTAAAATCATCAAGGTCCAAATGTTGATTTTTACGTTTTGTCCAATATGTCTCAAGAATCAGTCTTATGTTAGTTCTCATATCAGCTCATGTTGATACACTGTGCTCAAAATAAATGTGTATATTTATTTTTCTAGGGCGCAAATATATAATCTGTGAAAAAAACTGTAATTGTGACATTCTTTTTATGAACTTTCTTTATAAGGCTATTTATTTCTTATGAAGACAAATAATTGGTGTACATTTCTCTTTTAATATTGTAACCTGCTGTCTGTGTTTACCAAAAGCTGGTATTATAAACTGACATTTGAATGCAGCAGGTAGCCTACTGTTATAGAACACCTGATGAGAGAGAGAGAATGAAGCTATTGTTATCATTTGCATAACCATAAAATCATAAATAGGCTTTATTTCCAAATTGAATAATGTTTAAAATGTTCAGTATCGTCTTGTATTGCACTGCTCTTATTTAAGTTGATTTTTATTGTTTATTTGCTGGCTTTGATTAAACAGTACAATGTAAAAACCAGTCTCTCCATTTATTTCACTGTCTCTCTTTCGCACACACACTTAAAGCTCATAAAACTTAAGCAGATTCTGATGGAAAGAAAACTGACATACAAATAATAGAAATAATAGGTTTGTACTAGCTCAGTCATTCACCTGCTAATCAATATGAGACAGGAACTTCATGGCTCACTATTCATTCAGAGACAGCAACAAGCTCACTATGCTTCCCTCCCAGAGTGATTATCTTCACTGTCAGATGATCTCTGTGGTGAGCAGAGAAAGTCAACGTACAATTTGAATAGGATATAGTTACAGTATAGCTTTTTCTGTCATAGCGATTTCGACTGGTACATCAGTGATGGCTGCTACAGAATGTTAATGCTTAGCTTCTGTGTTTATAGATTACTGTAGAAGCTGTTTAAGTGTATGTGTTCATAAATCTGAAGTACATGAGAAGGGTTAGCTTTCATTCAAGCATTCAGCTTCTTTTTTGTTTTTAACATTTAACTAAGGGAACAACGATATATATAGGAAGGGGCCGGAAAGTTACTAATACATTACAGTATTATTGGGCTGGTCTGGGCTTGCTTGTTTGTTTTTAACAACAACAACAAAAAATGTTTGATTTTTGGCAAAAGTTTAAGCCTCAGGCTGAAAATGCATATTTATGCCTGTACAGTAGAGGGCGCAGCTCAAACAAAGCTTTCAGCTGTGCTGCCATTCTGGATAAAAGAAGAAAAGGATACAAGAGAAGGAAGTTCAACACTCTTATTTCTAAATCAGTTTTTTTCTTATTAGTATGGTTGAATTAGATTATTGAAGGTCAGCAGCAAAGAAATTGGTTAATAAAGTATACTTGTGTAATTGAATATAGGTAAATAATTACAGGTTTGCGTAAAATTCTGAGATTGCATTTCACTATTTTTATTCATTTTGAGGAATACTGAATGTTTTTGTGCAAGTGAGATGAGTAAATGCATGCTCACATTTAGTCTAGAACTACAATAACCATCATGTTCACACAGCGCGCACAACACCTCTGCACATTATTTCTCTCAACATGGGGACAGGAGAGCTGTCACTTAATACATATCAGTTAATACATACTTATTTGAAAAAGTAGCTTCAATATTTTGTTGTAAATTGAAAAAAAGTAATGCATTACTTTACTAGTTACTTGAAAAAAGTAAACTGATTACGTAACTCAAGTTACTTATAATGCATTACCCACAACATTGGGAAGGAGTCAGCATGGACTCTGCTTGTAGATGCTGTATCTACACAATTTGGCTGGTAATAGAATCTTTCTCCTTTGACGATTTTTCAAAAGACAGCAAATTTCAAATCGCATACATTTAGCTGAGCAACAGCCGTTAAGATGAATGGGTTACACAAGGTTCTACATTAAGGCCTTGTCAGCTTAGTTTTACCTAACATTTGTTACTGCTAAAATAGAAAGAAACATTATCACTGAGAGCCTAAACTGATTTTAAGCCATAATTTGTGAGATATTCGTAAAGCTTGGATGATAGCCGTGCATATTTACATAGCTTAATGTAGCTAAGGTTTCTTGTTAGCTAAATCTGTGTATGAATGTAACAATTGAAAGTTACCAAAAATGTGTATGAAAATGATAACATAAGATCAATTGCCTTCATTGTATTAACTCAAATCTTTAATTTCAATTAACTCAATTAAGACAACCAGGTAACTTACACAATGAGCTTTAGATCTTTAGTCTTTATCTTCTGTCACCATGCTAACCCAAAAGGTGCAAAGTTATATAATCATTTAGAAAAAAAGATTTTAAAGGTATGAGTGTTAATTAATCATTATGGGATTGGGAATGAAGTACAATACTGTTTAAAATCTGGGGTAAGTAAGATTTATGTATATATATATGCTCACCAAGGCTGCATTTATTTTAAAACAGTAAAATGTGACAATTTATTACAATTTCAAAATAGATGTTTTTAATTTTATGTTTTAAAATGTAATTTATTCCTGTGATGGCAAAGCTGAATTTTCAGCAGTCATTACTCCAGTCCTCCAGTGTCACATGATTCTTCAGAAATCATTCTAATATGCTGATTTTTATGCTGGAAAACCTGTTTTTCAGTTTTTATTTTTGTCCTCCGGATTCTTTGATGAATAGAAAGTTCAAAAGAACTGCATTTATTTTAAATAGATTTGTCTTTACTGTCACTTTTCATCAATTTAATGTGTCAGTAGATCAGTAGTGATCAAAAAATAAAATATTTTGTGATATTGAATGTTTGGTCCTCTAGAGATATTCAACAAATCATGTCTTTGTCTTCTCTTTAAGGAAACTAATTTTTATTGTGTCCCTTATGTGCAAAAAAATCCCTTGGGTCAAACTAGTAGAAATATATGCTAACATGCTTTCTATTCTTCCTGAATCCATCTTTGTTTGGATGGTAAAATGTTGGCTAACTGGCAGCAACAGTACATCATCAGCTTCTCTTGGCTGTCCCATTTGCAACTCAGTTAGCAGGGGATAAATCTCTGAGTTATTGCTCCTCTTGGCCTCATGAATCAGGGAGCCCTCTATAGTGAGAATTAAAGTCCTTCTAATGGATCGGCGCTACTGCAACATATTGTAGTGTTTGCGATCACAATAGCTACCAAGGCTTTAATAAATTTTGCAAAACAAGTCATTGGAGAAAACAAAAATATTAGAAGATAATCTGCCACAGGCAATTTGCCATCTTTGACAGAAACCATGCTGGGAAAAAAAATTTAAAAAAATAAACCAGTCTAAGATGGTCTTCAATCTGGTCTCCCAGACTAATATAACATAGTAGTATCCCACTGAATACATAAACATGATTATGCAATTTCAAACGGTCAAATTTATCTTTCCAAAGTGTGCATTTAATAGCTACAGCTGCATAAAAGTATAAATTTAGTAAACATGTCAATTGGAAACATTTGTCACTGCACTTCCATTAAAGCTTCCATCATGATGGCAGTCACTTACACACACATAAATGCAGACAGCGTGGTCAATAATGCAACACTGTCTCCACTGCTTAGGCAATGGGCAAATTTGCTCTTGACAGATACAGGATGGAATAAGAAAGAGGACGGAGGTGTGTTTGTTATCGATGATTTCTAAAATGCCTCTAGCTGGCATTGATCGCACAAAAGAACTCCGCGTGCAGTCAGAGAGAGTGTTTACGCATCGGGTGGTGCAGTTTAGCATCAAGGCTTTGACAGGTTGCCTCTTATCACTGACATATGGATAAATGTCTTCCACCACTTCATAACTTCTCACTGACCAGCCTGCTCACTCACTGCTGCTTTTTAAAGAGCAGCAAAATGTCAGGAATCCCAATCCATAAGCACGAATATATGGGCAAGATGTTATGCCATACAGATTGATTTGGAGTGCATGTTGGTCATTTCTGTTGTAGGTTTGATACTGATTGATTTTGCGCTTCTGCACTTGTTCACACAGAACAAGTTTTTACTGTTAAAATCACAAGACGCAGGTAAGTGAAACGCAAAAAGATCTTAAAACTTGAGCTCCACGTTTTTGAATGCAGCGTCATGTGCAAGATGCTGCAAAAGAGACAAGACGTGAACACAATGGCTAAAAACGTACGTCTAGCACGTGTTTACCTTGAAAACAAATAAAAAAAGTAGGGCAGGGGAATGGAAAAATGCATTATGTGTGAATGGCCCTAATAATATATGAGGCAAATAGCTAGACAGTCGTAATTGCTTCAGAATAGACTTGATGTTTTTACTCATAAAAGATACCTGCCTTTCATTAAGTCACCAATAAAAATGCTCTGAAAATACAGTGCCACATCAAACGTCTACATAGTTTGAGCACTATCAATATGAATGTGGAGGACAAATGCAGTTTGCCAATTATCCAAAATCATACATGGCACACCTGAGGACTTTACACATTTGGGAAGCTCGTCATAGACAGTTGAAGAAACTGCAAACGTATTATTTGATAACTTTGAAAATAGGTGTCTCAGAGAAGAGGTGTTTTCATAATCACATCTTGAGGATGTCAGCAGAAAAGCAAGTATTATGCAGTTGGACAACTAGCAATTGAGAGTTCATAGTGTATCATTATGTTAACATGGGATGACATCTTTGGCATCAAACTGAAATATCTCTGTCAAAATTAAATGCAATCTGTCATTTCAGTCTTTTTATTTAATTATTAATTTTTCTGAAATAGAGTATCCTGCCTCTTGTCTATGTACCCCCTGTGTAAAGTATGAATAGAATACTGATTGTTTTTGTGACAAAAAATATAATTTCACACTCTTTATAAATCAAACAATCATCACCACAACACTACAGAGGATGGATGGATGGATGGATGGATGGATGGATGGATGGATGGAAATGGTGCATTTAAGTCCTCCTGGGAAGTTAATATTTACGAGGTCAGGTGCGTTCAAGTCACTTTCATTGGCGCAAGATGGTGGCGCTTATTTAACTACACAAAAATATAGCAAGGTTTTTAAGTCTGCTTTAGAAAATGATGAACAAAGAATGTGTATCAGGTGTGTTTTACTTTTTTATGTTTTTAATTAAATTATGAAGCCTCTGTAAACTTTATCGTTACATATAATAGCTTGTTATATTACATTTTTAAATATTGTTATATTACAACGCTATCATATTTTATGCAGGCAATTAGCTTATTTCGTTGTTAATAAAAAAGCCTGACAATCCCACTGCTAAAAACCTTTAAGTATTGTGGTATTCTGCCATGTTTCTTACTGTTACGGCACCAACTCGTAAACTCTGTTCTCAAAGAAAAAACAGTTTCCCACTCGTATTTACGACTTTGTGGTGGCATTCATGTGCGTTCAACTCGTAAATATACAATTTTGTGACATGTCTTGAATACACTAAAATAGATAGATCTGACGCATTGAAAGGAATTGGTTCTTAATTAGTTTTTTATTCAATTATTTGTTGGCAAATCGGACATCACAGATTATACTGTGTTCGTTGTTGCGTGCAGGAAACACCGGCACGCTTTCTAATCAGATGATATTGACGCGATTGCAGTCCGCGATTTTTGGCCCTCTAGCGGTTAATAAACAGAAGCGCACGCGTCTTGCGGAAGAACATTATAGCCGGAGCTACTTTTCTCTGTGTATGTCTATGGCAAGTCACGCAGTTACTGTGAAACTCTGCGGCGGGTCCTACCAGTCTGGTCTGAAATAGTCCAAATATAAACACTTATTATAAGTGTACCATGATGATTCAGGGTAAGACAAAAACACAGTTTGGAAAATGGATTCATGTTGTACATTCTTATTATATCATTTTGTACATTTTGAAAACAAAAAATAGTTACGTACAGCAGCTTTAAATGATTTTCTCACTCACATTTTTATTTTATGTCGCATTTAAGTCACACTGTTGACGATTCGCCAAGTGCTAGGTGAAATCTGACATGGATCATTCCTGGAACAGGGAGTGAATCATGGTACATTAACCTTACACTTCATGTTTTATAACATTATGAAGTAGATTTAAATTCTACATGACCCCAAACACAAATCCTCAGACAAATGTCATCTTAGGCAAGATAATTCTTGGTTAGGCTTGTTTGTTGTCAGGTGAAGAACTTCTAAAGGGACCAGTCAGTAAAAAGGAGGGCAGGCGGTGTACAGGCCTCTCATGCATAATGCATTTCTCTGTGCATGTTCTAAAAAAGAAAACTGTCGGGCCCAATTAGACCTGGCTGGAAGAAGATTGCACCCACGTCCCACTGAGCATATGCTTTTGTCCGGCCCGTGCATTAACACGTATGTTTTGATCTTTTGGCCTCATTTGCAGGCACTAGCAAATTTGTTTCACACCTAAAGAACAAAGATTTTAATAATCTACAATGATTTACTTGGCTGAGTCTAGTACAGTAAAGTATAAATAAAGACCTTTGTTTCTGAAATTAAGAAAATCCCTATGAGTTGAGTGTGAGAAAAAAAAAAAAATCACATTTGTTGAGGAAACCATCTCTAATAAGTGTTATGCATATCTGTGCGCAACAGTGCAGGCAACTTCAGAGTGTAACCGCATGTATTATTTAAGTGGATAGTGTTCTGTGTTAGAGGCAATAACAGCATGTCTGCTCCATAAGATCCATGCTATTTCATAGCAGACCTTCCAAAAAATATTTTTTTTTTTATGCTTTCAGTTACAGAGTTTTGTTGTAGTGACAACTAAAGTGCATAGGTTTTAAGGGTAACTGATTCTATATGGTTTCCAGTTGGTTGAAGTTGAATGTTTATGGTATGATTCTATAGCTTTCAGGTCAGTGCTGCTTTATCACTGAATCTTTTTGTTGATTTGTACATCCATTTTGTTTGATTTTATTTGATTGTTGTTGCACATTCTTATCACCAAGATAATGCTTTTTATTTAGCATTTTTTTGTCAAAATTTTCATAGTTTTGATAGAATCATATACAATTAAAGGGTCAAATAACATTAAAATACCATCAAGTTACAAGTTACATAATATGAAGAAAAATATTTGAATTTTTTTGTGTTCTCTCGCAAACAAATAGGTTTTGCTAGAGAACAAACCAATAACGCATATGTTTTGCTAGAGAACGCAACCACATTGAAATACTGTATAATTTTGTCATAATCACAATTATGGGCTCCGCCTTATAAAAATTATTAGCTTATGCGAATTGAAATTTTGTTCAGAAGAAAATAATTTTGTTAATGTGACCCATGCTGGCAAAATGAGTCGGAATGTGCGGCTAATTACGAGCTACAGGCAAAACAAGTCAAAAATTAATCGATTTTTAGCTTTTCACAAAAATGAGTTCATTAAGCCCTTGTCTAGCGATCCAAATGCTTCAAATAGCAATTAAACATTTAAAAGTGTCTTTATTTATATGTTTTCTGAGAGGAGTATCTTTCCTTTGTCTATGAAAAATGTCGTTTCTCTCGCTTTACCATTCGCTCTGTTTCCTCAGCTCAAGTATGGCAGCATTACAACTTTGTGAATATTCATAGCAAATGTTTGATGGCATGAGTCTGAACCAATGAAATGTGATTTTCAAACTCATGCTGATGTAAACAAATCAGTCTTACTTGCGCTGACTGACGCGCACACAAAGATGCCTCAAACAGCGCGCAATCCCGATATACACATAAACAGAATTACAGTACTTAAAATAAGTTGAAAAAATAGTTGTAAAATATTGAAAAAAAAGGTTGAATATATATATATTTTCCTATGGATATTTGGTTTTGACGAGGTATGTGCCAAATTAGGTGTTATTGCTAGGTGATTTTGTTTTGGAACCTTCATAAAACTTGATTTTTCTCAAAATTGACTTTGCTGACTCTATTGACTTCAAGCAGGTGTAGCTCAGTCATTTGTTCTCTGATTCCCACAAATCATACATCAGTTTGAAGTTTTTTTTTTTTTTTTTTTAATAGAGATTGTGAACTAAAATACTTTGGTGGTCAGCTCTGGACTGGCTGACCACCTTGGCTAAGCTACAGTAGTAATGCCATCTTGACCACCATGTTTTACCTAGATTTTTCATCAGGGTATATGTACAAGTTCAGCCCCTTCTTTTTCCTTTGCATCAAAATATATGCCCTCACTCTACCCACAATGCTTTTATGTAGTAGACATTCAATTAGATAAGATGGAGCATGTCAGTCAATTTCCCTTTTCCTATTTACATTTATTTTGAACATCCTTCAGTGTGGCGCAAGTTGAAAAAAAGAACAGAAGAATGCACCGCTCTCACCCTGGAATTTGCAAACATTAAAATGACATTCTGTCAGTGTTTGGCGCGGGCAGAGATGCCAAGAGAGACAGGCTGAAGACTAGGCTGTCACTGTATGCAGTCAAGCGCTTATTCATGAAATGGAATTACTTTCTGACAATAGCCAGGCATACTTCTGAAGCTTCCTGCTATTGCTGGACTTTAAATCTCTTAGTTGGCAGGCAGCCTCTTTTTCCCCATTGGTCTCGACCATTCTAGTTACTCTGTGAGTGGTGAAGAGCATTTCATGTGTGATCATTTTCAAAAAGGGAAAACTGGACAGGAAATTATTGACAGGGTGAGCACTGATGTTGCTATGGATGTCGCTAGCTACAAATAATATATACATTTGCTATCATTTGTTCTAATGCTTAACCATTGTCATTAAACGTTAGAAACATCTGAAATGTTATTTTAGCTGTCATTTAATTAATTAGCAATAAATATGTGGCACGTCCTGACTGATGCGTTCCTAACATATTTTGTTGATCCTGGAACAACATTCCTGTCTGAAAATCTAATCCTAACCATATCCCTACCCCTAAACCCAATAATTTATCCCTTAAAATCAGAGGAAAAATAATGAATAACACTGATGTAGAAGCACCTAACCCTGGTTGTAAGACCAAACTTGACATAAACTGTAAACTTGTCCCTCAAACCTGATTGGTTGATTGAAATGTTGTTCCATTATCGACAAAGATGTTGATCCAGGAACATGTTGCACTTGGTGAAATCAAGCTCTGCAAATATGTGTATAAGACTGATGTGTCTCAGTTTATTGCACTATTTTTTGTTTCTTTTCTTCCAGCTCAAATTTCCCATATTTATATCATCACATTATTTTGCTGTTCTTGTGGGATTTTAAAAGTCGTGTTAGTTATAAACTGGGACAAAACAAGTGACAGTTGTTCCCTTTCCTTTTTCCTTCCAAGCCAGAGACATTGCCAGACTGTCATAAACTCGAAGAGATAATTTACTAAGAATATTTAAACAATGAAACACATCACTTGCTTCCAAGAGACTGACACTCTTTTAGCTGGATGTGAATTTAATTGTGAAGACTGAACAATAAGGCAAATTATAAAACAAGCGAAAGTCATGAAAGAGAATTAAGAACTGCATATTTTAGGAGGTTTTGAGCTTCCGTACTAAAACAGATTCATTGTTGTAGTAGGGTGTTTAAATCCAGACAATCTGTCTGTGGTCAGGTTTAAAAGGTTTGTTCACCCCAAAATAAAATTTCTGTCATCATTTACTCATCCTCATATTGTTCCAAACCTGTATGACTTTCCTACTTCTTTTATTTTTCCATACACTGAGTTAGCTGGGTCCAGTTTTGATTTGGTGACTTGTATTGTATTGGACGAAATCATTTTTCAAAAAATCATCTTTTGTGAGTGAAAGCCATATAGTTTTGGAACGAAAAAAAATGTTTGTTTTTTCCCCTTTTTCGGTGCTACAATAACTGAACTGAGTGATGACCTCACATATAGACACTCGCTAGTGGTGTATTCATTAGGGTGCTTAACAAGACAACATGAATAGGGCTCATCTCTGAAAACATCCCTCTCTGTAAAAGACAGCGATATAAAGGCTTTTTGCAGTGTGTTGCTTTGAAAAATGATCAAAGAACTAAATCTGAGCTAGAGGCTGGAGACAGATGTAGAACCAAACATCAATTTGTGTCTGATAACGTCCAATTCTCAAGAGGTCAGAAGTTGGCCCCTTTTAGCTTCTGAGCCAAGACTAACGAAGACAGTGCCAGTATTAGCAAACACTTTCCAGAAGGCACGAAATGAGAGTTCAGTTATCGTGATCCTTGGCCCTCATTAAGCAATTAAAAGTCAGACACTGACAGAGATACTACTTATTAGAGTCCTTTCACTGTATATTTGACTAGAATTACAATCCATCTCCAATCAGCCCCTACTTACAAGGCAGAGATGTTTCTTTCATGCATAACCAAAGGGCTGGTTTTTTGATCATCTTCCATTTGTTGTTGTCTCTTCCAATATCCATCATTCTATTGGATCAGACTGAAAAACCAACATGATCACATTAGTAATCGTAGTTATTTGTACATAAAAGTGCAATTTTAACACACATACATTTTCACATGTTTGCATTGACACCGAAAGGCATCTAAAATATAAGCATTTTACATATGAATAACTTTAGAAATATACAAATGTTTACAAATCCTTTTAGGATGATAGAATATTGTATTATTGGAATTAATAGGTGATTTGGTAACACTTTATTTTGATGGTCCCCTTTAGACATTCTGTTAACTATAAGTAACTTTGCACGTATATGTCAACTGACTCTCATTAGTGCACTGCAAAAAAAATGCTGTTCTTACTTAGAGTTTTTGTCTTGTTTCTAGTCAAAATATCTCAATGAAGCATTTTCTTGACAAGTAAAAATTATTTTCTTGTTTTCAGGAAAAATAAGTCAAAATTACGTAAGTTTTTGACTTTTTGACAAAATTACGTAAGTTTTTGACAAGCAAAATAATCTGCCAATGGGGTAAGCAAAATAATCTTATTTCAAACCAAGAATAAGCTATATAATCTTGTTCCCTTTCATGGGAACATCGACGCTGCGTAAGCGCTTTGGGAACGCCTCTGCGTGTTACGTCTTGAAGCACTCGTGAAATCGAACCAATAGTGTGACGGGACGTCAGAGCGAGTGACGTCACGGACCAGGAAACTATAAAGCACCCTTGAGAACAAAGAACGCCAGCTTCTGAAGTCTTCAGCAGTGCTCTGTGTTATCGTGTGTCTTATTTGGTGTTGTCTGTCCCTTTATATTTACACAGCAAACAAAATATCTCTTCGTCCGATGACAAGAGTATTTTAGTTCACCAAAGCACATATATACATACATATATATATATATTAAGACACAAATGGCAAGTTCAAGCAAGCAACAGTTTGTTAAGTGTGTTCATCCCTGCCCTCGCTTCATCTCGGGCGGGGATACACACGAGATGTGCGTTGCTTGTTTGGGAGTGGAGCATGCACAGGCAGCTCTCGAGGGAGCTGTCTGTGTACATTGTGAAAAGCTAACGCTCCGTGTACTCCGATCACGCCGCGCGTTCTTTGATAAAAAAGAGGATGCCGCGGCGAGTGTTCCCCAGGGCTCAGGTCCCGATGCTGCCGAGGCACAGCGGCGGCTTCAGTCCTGGGGTTCACAGATGGATCTGGCGGAGGGGCTAGAGACGGGTCCTGCCCTATCTCAGCCTTCACCCGCCAGACCCAGTGTCTCTCCCCTGGCTGCGGAAGCACGCGCTGCGGTTTCTTCCCCCAGGGTAGAGGCACCTGCACCGGCGCTTCTCTTATCCAGCTCTGAGGAGATGGATGTAGCGAGCGTCGGGGCTGGAGATGAGGACCCGCCATCCTCATCTCCAGCTCATGAGGAGCTTTTAGATGTTGTGACTCGGGCGGTGGCAAAGTTAAAAATAGAATGGCCAGAAGAAAGATCAGAAGCGCAAACAAAAAGCAAACTGGATGAGCGCTTTCTCCCCGCCCGATCACAGCCTCAGCCCCGGGGATTGCCGTTTTTCCACGATCTCCACACTGAGGTGTCGAGATCGTGGCATAAGCCAGCACAATTTCGTGTTTACAATCCACAAACCACTCTATATAGTAATATAGTAGGAGGTAAAAAGCACGGTTATGGGGCGATGCCTCAGGTCGAGGAGACGCTCGCGAGCTATCTCTCGCCTGAGACGGCATCGTCCCTAAAATCCCCGACTTTGCCCACCAGACCCCTGCGTACAACATCAGCGCTGGTGGGCAGGGCTTATGCCTCAGCAGGTCAGGCGGCCGCATGTCTCCACACTATGGCCATCCTCCAGGCATATCAAGCCGACCTGCTGGGGGAGATAGACGAGAGTGGCGAGGCGACTTTTGATGCGATCCAAGAGCTCAGGAAGGCTACCGACTTATCTCTCCGGGCCACCAAGGAGACGGCAAAATCAATAGGCCGCTCTATGGCAGCCCTGGTGGCCACGGAGAGACATTTATGGCTCAATCTGTCAGACATAAAAGAGCGAGATAAGTCTGTGCTTCTAGATGCACCTGTGTCTCCCCTGGGCCTCTTCGGCGACTCGGTTACATCTGTCGTCGAGAGGTTCCAGGAGGCAAAAAGACAGTCGGCGGCCTTCCAAAAGTTCCTCCCTCGCCGCTCTGCCGAGGTTGCTGAGCGGGAGCAGCCTCGGCCGTCTACAAGCTCCTCGACTGCGCATAGAGCGCAACAAAAACAAAGTGTTGCCACCCGTGCTCCCCCGCAAAGATCTTGGGGACCGGGGAGGGCAACGCAAGCGAAGCCTTCCAGGGGTAAGACAGATCTGCGTCATTATCGCTAGGAAGGCTTCGAAGAAGTCCTGACGCCAGGGGTTCAGGACTTCTGAGGGCAGCCCCCTCCGGAGAGGGTCTTGTAAAATTAAAATCTATAATACTAACCCCTCTTCGGCGCCCTCAGGGGGCCGTTCTGCCAACCCCGCCGTCTCGTGCGTTACGGGGCGCAGCGGTCCCCACCGACCCTCTGAGGAGGGCCGGTCAGCGCTTGATTCGACTTCTTCCTGCCGGCGCGCCGCTCCAGGGCGTCGAGCCAAGTGCTCAAAAAACACCAGAGACCAGCCTCGAGAGGTTGGTTCCCTTAGTAGAATTTTTGGAAGAATGGAAACGTCTTCCCAATATTTCTCAGTGGGTACTGCAGATGATAGAAAAGGGTTACAAAATACAATTCGGGTCTCGCCCACCCCAGTTCAACGGGGTCCTCCCTACAGTGGTGGGCCCCCAGCAGTCTCTGGTCATGGAACAAGAAGTTATGACACTTTTGCAAAAAGGAGCTATAGAGAGGGTTCCTCCTCCCGGCAAACAGTCAGGGTTTTACAGCCGCTACTTCATAGTTCCGAAGAAGGATGGAGGGTTGCGTCCTATTCTAGATTTACGCATGTTAAATCGCTCAGTACAAAAGCTCAAGTTCAAGATGCTTACACTCAGACAGATCACTACACAGATCAGGTCCGAGGACTGGTTTGTGACAATAGATCTGAAAGACGCGTACTTTCATGTGTCAATCCATCCTTCACATTGGAAGTTCCTCAGGTTCGCTTTCGGGGGCGAAGCTTACCAATACAAGGTTCTTCCGTTTGGCCTATCTCTTTCACCCCGCACCTTCACAAAGTGCGTGGATGCGGCTTTGGCTCCGCTGAGACTCCAGGGCATCCGCGTGCTGAATTATATCGACGATTGGTTGATTCTGGCTCAATCAGAGCAACAGGCAGTTCAACATCGAGATGTAGTTCTGTCACACATGAGAAGGTTAGGGTTGAGACTCAATACCAAGAAGAGTGTGCTTCTTCCAGCTCAAACTACCAGCTATCTAGGGGTGGTTTGGAATTCCACGACAATGCAGGCACATCTGTCTCCTGCCCGGGTGAATTCTATTCTCTCAACCGTGAAAGGGGTGAAATTAGGCCAGTCACTCACTGTAAAACAGTTTCAGAAACTGTTAGGTCTGATGGCAGCCGCCTCCAACGTGATACCTTTTGGTCTGCTGCACATGAGACCGTTACAGTGGTGGCTCAGAACCAGGGGGTTTTCTCCGAGGGGAAATCCTTTTCGCACAATCAAGGTCACGCGGCGGTGCCTTCGTGCCTTGGCAGTGTGGAAGAAACCCTGGTTTCTGTCCCAAGGTCCTGTGCTGGGGGCTCCTTGTCATCGCAAAATGCTAACGACGGATGCATCTCTCACAGGCTGGGGAGCGATCATGAGTGGTCGCCCAGCTCAGGGTCTTTGGGGGGACCATCATCGTTCCTGGCATATAAATCGGCTGGAGATGATGGCGGTATTTCGAGCACTCAAATACTTCCTCCCAGACCTAAGGGGCCATCATGTGTTAGTTCGTACAGACAACATGTCAGTGGTCTCCTATATCAACCATCAGGGGGGTCTGAGGTCTCGCCAGCTGTGCAAATTATCACATCAGATCCTCCTATGGTCCCAGGAAAAATTTCTCTCTCTGAGAGCAGCTCATATCCCGGGACATCAAAATGTGGGGGCAGACATCCTGTCGAGGCAGGGGCCGAGGCCCGGGGAATGGAGGCTCCACCCCGAGGTGGTGGAGCTGATATGGAAGAATTTCGGTCGCGCAGAAGTCGACTTGTTTGCCTCGAAAGAGACGTCTCATTGTCCGTTGTGGTATTCTTTGACTCATCCAGCCCCTCTGGGGCTGGATGCTATGGTACAGACGTGGCCGAGGCTGCGTCTGTACGCATTTCCCCCGATTGCTCTGCTCCCCGGAGTTCTGGAGAGGGTTCGACGGGACGGGGTCCGTCTAATAGTGGTAGCCCCGTTCTGGCCGACCCGGATATGTTTCACGGATCTAGTATCCCTCTTAGAAGGCTCCCCTATGGAGATTCCAATCAGGCAGGACCTTCTGTCTCAAGCGGGCGGCTCAATAGTTCACCCCCGCCCGGAGATATGGAAATTGTGGGCCTGGCCCCTGAGGGGGCCGAGCTCATAGAATCCGGTCTCTCAACTGAGGTTGTAGAGACCATTCTCCACTCCAGAGCTCCATCCACAAGAAAACTTTATGCGTATAAGTGGAAGCTGTTTGCTACTTGGTGTAGCCGATTACAGGTGGATCCGTTCCACTCTTCCATCAGTCATGTACTGCAATTTCTCCAAGAAAAATTCTCGGATGGTTTAACCCCTTCTACATTGAAGGTATATATTGCAGCGATTTCTGCTTATCACGCTAAAATAGAAGGCGTTTCTGTGGGTAGAAACCCTTTAGTCATACGTTTTCTCCGTGGTACTGAGGCTGAGGCCTGTGGTACGCACAAAAAATCCATCCTGGGACCTAGCCATTGTGTTGGAAGGGTTGGCTGCGGCTCCCTTTGAACCTTTGGAAGAAGTGTCTGAGAAGTTTCTCACTTTGAAAACCATATTTCTTCTGGCCATAACATCTCTCAAAAGAATTGGAGATTTACAAGCACTTTCCGTTGCTCCGTCATGTCTAGACTTTGCGCCTGGAATGGTCAAGGCTTTTCTGCATCCTAGACCTGGGTATATTCCCAAGGTCCCTACAAGTGTCCCGGGGCCGATTGTGCTGCAGGCCTTTTGTCCTCCACCTTTTGCAAATGCGGATCAGGAAAAACTAAATCTGCTCTGCCCAGTGAGGGCTTTAGACGCTTATGTCCACAGAGCTGCCCTGTGGCGAAAATCTGAACAATTATTTGTATGTTACGGATCTCCTAACAAAGGAGGTCCGGCGTCCAAGCAGAGAATGAGTAAGTGGGTGGTCGAGGCCATCTCGCTTGCCTATGAGTCCTCCGGGCAGCCTTCTCCGTTGGCTGTCCGGGCACATTCCACCAGGGGTATGGCTGCCTCAAAGGCTTTGATGTTGGGGGTCCCCCTCAATGACATATGTGAGGCTGCTGGGTGGTCGTCTCAGCATACCTTTATTAGGTTCTATAACCTTGACTTGGGCTCCACTCCAGGGTCCTCAGTACTGTCGTCCTGAAAGATAACAGACATGCATTTGGTCTTATGGCCTAGTCGGGATAACGTTCCCAAAGCGCTTACGCAGCGTCGATGTTCCCATGAAAGGGAACGTCTGTAACCCTGGTTCCCTGAATAAGGGAACGAGACGCTGCGTAGCTTAGCCATACTCCCAGCACGCCTGTGAGCGTCTGCTTCATCCCTATTTCAGAAGCTGCCGTTCTTTGTTCTCAAGGGTGCTTTATAGTTTCCTGGTCCGTGACGTCACCCGCTCTGACGTCCCGTCACACTATTGGTTCGATTTCACGAGTGCTTCAAGACGTAACACGCAGAGGCGTTCCCAAAGCGCTTACGCAGCGTCTCGTTCCCTTATTCAGGGAACCAGGGTTACAGACGTAACCCGGGACGTTTTCAGTTTGTACTAAGATTATTTTGCTTACCCCATTGGCAGATTATTTTGCTTGTTTTAAGGAAAAAAGTACTTAATTTTGATTTATTTTTCATGAAAACAAGAAAATAATTTGTACTTGTCAAGAAAATGCTTCTTGATTTAAGAACTTTAAGATATTTTGACTAGAAACAAGACAAAAACTCTAAGTAAGAACAACATTTTTTGCAGTGTGTTAGACTGTCTGCTTAATATCTGCTAAAACTTTATTTTGAATGTCCCCTAACAGACATTCTACTGACTATAGTAACTTTGCAACTACATGTCAACTTATTCCACTAACCCTTACCCCCTAATTCAACTAACTCTATTCCTGTCCCTAAAATACTCAATTAATACTGTAATAAGAGTAAGTTGACATGCAACGTTATGTAAGGTCAACAGAATATCTAAAGGGGACCATTAAAATAAAGTGTAACCAGTGATTTTGTTGTGTTAAATCAATTAGATGTATAAAATAAGTTCAGTTATATCACATTTATTTAAAACATTTTCCTGCTTTGACACTCTAAGTTTCTGGTTCCATATTCAACATGTTTTAAAGGATTCCAATAGTAAACTTTACAATGTTGAATGCAGTCATAATCATTAATCATTACTTAATCATTTAGTTTTTTTTATGTTGTTTTGCCTGTCTTTATATTTGTTATAAATATATTTTATATTTATTTTATTTGATAAGTGGTTGAATTTAGGGTAGAGCTGCTGTTAGGGTGTCAAGAATGTCTGTGTAATAAAAATGCAACTATACAATAACATAAATATAATATATAGAATTCATATTGAGATTTTTATGTTTGTAAAGCTGAGCATAATTTAGTTTTCTACATGTTAGATGCTTTTAATACAGTCATATTATATGTTTCAGTGTATATACAACTGTAAAAATGTATTTATAAACTGGACAAAAATACGATGTTCTGTCATGAAACTCTAGATGGTGCAAGCTAATCCTGAACTCAACCTGCTTGCAATCACATCATTCTCTATAGGGCACAGCTGATTGGTTCCTGCTGTATCAGTAGCCAATCAGCTCAACCTTCAAATACTTGGTCAGCATTTGCTGTAGCAGTGCAGTGCATTTTCAGAAACCCTCCACCTTCCCCAGCTCCACCTGTATGGATCTGCTACAGGTAATTCATGTATGCTATATTGTACAGCAGCTGCATATCTTACTAGCTTACAGCAGTGTGTCGTGTACGTATTGGGAGTAGCAAGTCTGTACTTGCTCTGCAGCAGCAGCAATAACCTACAGCTGCAGCGTAGCAGATCTAATCGACCAAGACCAAATATATCAGCATTGCCATACTCATTACCATGTCAGACACTCGAGTTGTCATGACAGAACTAGAATTGTGAAAAATGCGCCACTCACATTAGTTTTATACAGGTAGAAATCAGAACTTACTACTACTCTGATCAATGTAACACAGGTGGATGGGTGTACCATAAACAGTGAAAAATGTTTACAGCCTGGCATGTGTGTGTGTGTTATCTATCCACTGTTGAATGCTACATCACGTTTTTTGTTGATCAGTGATTCATTGCTGTTAGCTGATGGTAGTCCCAGGCTGACCACTCAATTATAAGCTCTTTCTCTTGTGACTCCCGCACACGGTCTTCATCAAAGCAGACTATTACCTGGCCTAATTACCAGTCAGCCAGGCATAAGTCAACATCCGCTGGGAATAACCGAGCCTGTCCTGCTAGACAGAGTGACCCTCACACCCCTGAAAAATATTTCCATCTATTTTAATAGAGCTTTACATCAATTCAGCCAGCACACACACACACAGACTCGCTGAAGACTAATTCCATAAACCATTACCATAAAGCACCTAATGTAGTCTAGAGATAAGATGCAATAATTTCTTTGAATACCCACAACCTCGTTGCAGAAATGGGATATACAGGCTTTGCCAACCCAACAGAAATTAGTCGTTTAAAGGTTCTAGAATTTTATTTATTTATTTATTTATTTATTTATTTTTTTGTGTGTGTGTGTGTGGGGGGGGGAATCTATAATGCTCACCAAGGCTAAATTTATTTGATCAAAAAATGGAAAAATACAAAAAAAACAGGAATATTGTGAAATATTATTACAATTTAAAATAGCTTTTCAATTTGAATATATTTAAAAATGTGATTTAAAGCTGAATTTTCAGCATCATTACTCTTCAGTGTCACATGATCCTTCAGAAATCATTCTGATATGCTGATTTCTTATTATTATCAATGTTGAATGAAAACAATTGGGCTGTATATATATATATGCAGTGTCCTCCACAAATATTGGCACCCTTAGTAAATATGAGCAAAGGTGGCTGTGAAAATAAATCTGCATTGTTTATCCTTTTGATCTTTCATTCAAAAAAAAAAATCACAAAATTCTAACCTTTCATTTAAGTAAAACAATTGAAAATGGGTGGAAAAGCTCATTATGAAATGAATGTTTTTCTCTAGTTCCTGTTGGCCACAATTATTGGCACCCAATTATTGCAATGTCCTTTTTCCCAAGATAACAGCTCTGAGTCTTCTTCTATAATGCCTGATGAGTTTGGAGAACACCTGAGGAGAGATCAGAGACCATTCCTTCATACAGAATCTCTCCAGATCCTTTAGATTCCAGCTCCATGTTGGTGCTTCTTCTCTTCAGTTCACTCCACTCATTTTCTTTAGGTTTCAGGTCAGGGAACTGGGATGGCCATGGCAGAAGCTTCATTTCGTGCTCAGTGACACATTTTTGTGTTGGTTTTGATGTTTGTTTTGGATCATTGTCCTGATGGATGATCCAACCACTGCCCATTATTGGATTTCTAGCAGAAGTGGTCAGGTTTTGATTTTTTATCTGTTAGTATTTGATAGAATCCATGATGCCATGTATCTGAACAAGATGTCCAGGACCTCCAGCAGAAAAATAGGCTCACAGCATTAAAGATCCAGCAGCATATTTAACCGTGGACATGGGGTATTTTTATCCATGTGTGCACCAAACCCATCTGGTGGCTATTTTTTTAGTTTCATCTGACCATAGAAGCCGGTCCCATTTGAAGTTCCAGTCGTGTCTGACAACTGAATATGCTGGAGTTTGTTTTTGGATGAGCAAAGAAGGATTTTTCTTGAAACCCTCCCGAACAGCTTGTGGGGATGTAGGTGCTGTTTGGTAATTTTTTTTAGGCTTTCTGAGACAGACTCAACTAATCTCTGCAATTCTCCAGCTGTGATCCTTGAAGAGTCTTTGGCCTCTCGAACTTTCCTCCTCACCGCGCATTAGGACGATTTAGACACACGTCCTCTTCTAGGCAGATTTGTAATATGTTTAGTTGATTGGAACTTCTTAATTATTTCCCTGATGGTGGAAATGGGGATTTTCATTGCTTTAGCTTTTTTCTTATACCCATTTTCTATTTTGTGAAGCTCAACGATCTTTTGCTGCACATCAGAACTATATTATTTGTTTTTTTCTCATTGTGATGAATGATTAAGAGAATTTGGCCTTTGTGTTTACACATATTTGTACTCCTGTGGAACAGGAAGTCATGGCTGCACAATTTAAATGTAAATGTGAATGGGAATATACTTCAGAGATATTTTACTCAGAAGAATTTCTAGTGATGCCAATAATTGTGGCAAACATGTATTGGAGAAAAACATTTATTTCATAATGAGCTTTCCCCCCCATTTTCAATTCTTTTCCCTTCAATGAAAGGTTAAAATTTTGTGAATTTTCTTAATGAAAGATCAAAAAGATAAATAATGCAGATTTTTTTTTTTTTTTCACAGCCACCTTTGCTCATATTTACTAAGGGTGCTAATATTTGTGGAGGGCACTGTATATAGTCAAACCAAAAATGATTCAGACATTGATATTTTTTATATATTTTTACTAGTGGGTGCAGGACACTATAGTTCATTTATGTAAGTGAGGATAGCAAAATAAAGTAAACTGTGACATATTATACCCAAAACTTCTTCATACAGTGGACTACCAGTAAAACTGATACAAAAAAATATTCAGACACTTTGACCTGAATAACCAAATGACCTGACCATGTTTTGCTTAAGTGTTATCTGACAAAATTAAGATTAATTTTTTTCTGACACAATTTAACTCTGAGATCCTGTCATATTTTAATGGCATTTTCTTAAACAATAGTGAAGTGAATAAACTGTAGTAATGAATGAAATGTTCAAGTTGTGTATATATATATATATATATATATATATATATATATATATATATATATATATATATATATATATATATATATATATATATATATAATTGTAAAATAAAAAAAAATCTAAAAATAAATAAAACACTTGGCAACTAATAAAGGTATGTCATTACAAGCTAATATTATAACACTAATTGAAATATTTTCCCTTGCACAAAATGCAAAATAAATCAGTTTATCTTTTTATAACACAAGGGAAATTAATTCCCATACACTCAATCTTGACTTAATTAAACAGAGTCATTAATTAATGTAGAGCTTTAAAAGCCATTGTTTAAAAATTTGTTTTGAAATAATAGCATCAGGCAACTGCAGCATAAAGATAGATTCATATATCATTTTCTAACAGCTCTTTATAATAACCTCCATACACAGTATCCACCATCATCATTTGA
This sequence comes from Chanodichthys erythropterus, assembly GCF_024489055.1. NCBI lineage: Eukaryota > Metazoa > Chordata > Actinopteri > Cypriniformes > Xenocyprididae > Chanodichthys > Chanodichthys erythropterus. Next base: position 21,999,082 of record NC_090222.1, on the reverse strand, counting down.
TACGTTTTAATTCATATATAAATAGTTGTAATGAAAAATAACTATTTCTAAGTCAAATAACTTTATGTGAAACTAGGACAAAGCAAGAAACAACCTACAGTTGCATTTTGACATTATAATCTCTTGAAAATACCGCAGTATTAAAATAAATGTTACTTCCTCTCTTGCTCTCCTGTTGTGTGTGTGTGTGTGTGTGTGTGTGTGTGTGTGTGTGTGTGTGTGTGTGTGTGTGTGTGTGTGTGTGTGTGTGTGTGTGTGTGTGTGTGTGTGTGTGTGTGCTTTTGTTTATATTACATTGTGGGGACCAAATGTCCCCATGATGTAATATAAACCTGAGTTCACCTACATCGTGGGGACCAGCCAGCGGTCCCCACAATGTAAATGGGTTTATAAATCATATAGAATGAGTTTTTGTGAAAAAGTAAAAGTTTGCACAGTTTCCTGTGAGGGTTAGGTTTAGGGGTAGGGGCAGGGTAGGGGGATAGAATGTACAGTTTGTTCAGTGTAAAATGCATTGAAGTCTATGGAAAGTCCCCACAATTCACAAAAACAAACATGTGTGTGTGTGTGTGTGTGTGTGTGTCGCTCTAAATGAGTGAAGTTGTTTCATTTAGATGAGTTACATTACAAAGACCAAAACAGCTGCTGCAGAGGATCTGACCAATTCATTATTCTTGTGTTATTCAATTACAAAACAAAGACAGTGTCTCTGCATTCTCATCATAACAAATTACCTCCAAACAAATAATTAGTGCTGGGAATAAATCTCTTGTCATATTTCATTACAACACAACACAGGAATGTGCTCGGAAATACCAAGAGTTCTCCTCAGTTTGTCCATGCTGAGGTTGTGTGTGTGTGTGTGTGTGTGCATGCAGGCTGCCTGCGTTTTCACTAGAAGTTTCTCACTATTCAGCCTGCAGATTTTACCTTCCTGCACTTTTGTACATGTCAGTTTTGCTCTGTTCAAAAAAAAAAAAAATCCATTGAGTCAAAGAACGATACTATTAAGCACAGGTGCTCCCTGTGAAGATGGAGCACTTTGGCAGTTCCCTTAAACTTCTCTTAAGCGCTTAGCTCACTGAACCTTGGGAATGAACATTCTCTTGACTTGACTGACTGGATTTCTGAAGCCTTATTTGAAAATAAGGCTTAAATCAATAGAATAAAATATAATAGACACTATTTTTGGAGCACTGGACAAAAATTCAGAACACATAATCCTATTATGGAGACAAAAGGTTAAGTGTTTAAAATTCTGGTCGAACCTGTGGACATCCACACTGAGCAGAGACAAAGTCTGAGTGTCCTTGCATGTATGAATTTGAAGCCTCATTGGATTCATGATATGTGGAGATTACGTGTAAACTTTAATCACATTCCACCCTCTTATTAAGCGAAGCCCTATCAGATCATTTGTCGTATATGTTCCTGCAGGGTGAAGGGTGATCATTTCCATACGAATGAGCAGCCTTTTTTTTTTTCTTTTTTTTTTTCTAATTACACTGCAACACAGACCTTATTTCCAATCTAGAGTCCCGGTTTATTAAAACAGTCTGTTATACAACTGCACATAATTAACAACAAAAAAATTAGGCTTTTTAAAAGTGAAAGCGCCATATGAACAATTAATGTTCTAATCAACCCTTTTGAAACACAGTACTTAGTTCATACGGAATAGCCCTTCTGTTTGCATAATGAACACAGCTGAAACGGAGGCGAGACAAAGTCAGACAACAAAGAATAAACTAATGAAGACCATGCAGAACCCAGAAAGAGCAGGATTCACACAGCCCACTCTCTAAAAAAATTCAACCAATGTTTGGGACAAATATGGACAAACCCAACCATTGGGTTTAAAAATTGATTTAAAAATGTAATCCAGTGGTTAGGTCCATATTTGACCCAAACATGGGTTGAAACAACCCAGCATTTTTTTCGAGTGCACTTTATAGATCAAACCAGAGTAGAAAATGCTTATTCAATATTAATATAAGGGTCAATGACATGATGTGAAGTTCATTATTTTTTTTTCTTTCAAAATAATTTGATGAATTCATGACGTATATCACTTTATTGTATAAAACCTATTAATTTTGAATTTATTTTTAGTATATTTAAATAATGCATATTATTTTATATTTTGTTATCTTAAACCCCCAAAATATCAGGTGGTACAGAGTGAAAAGGTTTGTATCTCTCTCAAATACTGGTAAAAAAAATGCTAATTTCAAATATGGGTAGGTTGGTACTTTCCATGTCAGATGGTACAACTGCAGTATATATACCTGCAACTATTTGGTTGTACCACCTGACATAAAAACTGAATTTGAACACTTTGAAATTTTATTTAACAACTGAAACTTGAACACATTGTCCATAACTCAAAAATGCATTACATCAGTTCTGAAAAGATTTTTAAAAAACACCTTTTTTGAAGCTTTATTTGTCAACCACCTATAAATTAATAACTATAGTCATTAGTTAGTGTGAGATGTTATTGTCAAAATGTTGTCTTTTTAATTTAGTTTCCCTTTCATGGGAACATCGACGCTGCGTAAGCGCTTTGGGAACGCCTCTGTGTGTTACGTCTTGAAGCACTCGTGAAATCGAACCAATAGTGTGACGGGACGTCAGAGCGGGTGACGTCACGGACCAGGAAACTATAAAGCACCCTTGAGAACAAAGAACGCCAGCTTCTGAAGTCTTCAGCAGCGCTCTGTGTTATCGTGTGTCTTATTTGGTGTTGTCTGTCCCTTTATATCTACACAGCAAACAAAATATCTCTTCGTCCGAGGACAAGAGTATTTTAGTTCACCAAGCACATATAATATATACATATATATATTGTGAGACACAAATGGCGAGTTCAAGCAAGCAACAGTTTGTTAAGTGCGTTCATCCCTGCCCTCGCTTCATCACGGGCGGGGATACACACGAGATGTGCGTTGCTTGTTTGGGAGTGGAGCATGCACAGGCAGCTCTCGAGGGAGCTGTCTGTGTACATTGTGAAAAACTGACGCTCCGTACACTCCGCTCACGCCGCGCGTTCTTTGACAAGAATAAAGAGGGCGCCGCGGCGAGTGTTCCCCAGGGTTCGGGTCCCGCTGCTGCCGAGGCACAGCGGCGGCTTCAGTCCTGGGGTTCACAGATGGATCTGGCGGAGGGGCTAGAGACGGGTCCTGCCCTATCTCAGCCTTCACCCGCCAGACCCAGTGTCTCTCCCCTGGCTGCGGAAGCACGCGCTGCGGTTTCTTCCCCCAGGGTAGAGGCACCTGCACCGGCGCTTCACTTATCCAGCTCCGAGGAGATGGATGTAGCGAGCGTCGGGGCTGGAGAGGAGGACCCGCCATCCTCATCTCCAGCTCATGAGGAGCTTTTAGATGTTGTGACTCGGGCGGTGGCAAAGTTAAAAATAGAATGGCCAGAAGAAAGATCAGAAGCGCGAACAAAAAGCAAATTGGATGAGCGCTTTCTCCCCGCCCGATCACAGCCTCAGCCCCGGGGATTGCCGTTTTTCCACGATCTCCACACCGAGGTGTCGAGATCGTGGCACAAGCCAGCACAATTTCGTGTTTACAACCCACAAACCACTCTATATAGTAATATAGTAGGAGGTAAACAGCACGGTTATGGGGCGATGCCTCAGGTTGAGGAGACGCTCGCGAGCTATCTCTCGCCTGAGACAGCATCGTCCCTAAAATCCCCGACTTTGCCCACCAGACCCCTGCGTACAACATCAGCGCTGGTGGGCAGGGCTTATACCTCAGCAGGTCAGGCGGCCGCATGTCTCCACACTATGGCCATCCTCCAGGCATATCAAGCCGACCTGCTGGGGGAGATAGACGAGAGTGGCGAGGCGACTTTTGACGCTATCCAAGAGCTCAGGAAGGCTACCGACTTGTCTCTCCGGGCCACCAAGGAGACGGCAAAATCAATAGGCCGCTCTATGGCAGCCCTGGTGGCCACGGAGAGACATTTATGGCTCAACTTATCAGATATAAAAGAGCGAGATAAGTCTGTGCTTCTAGATGCACCTGTGTCTCCCCTGGGCCTCTTCGGCGACTCGGTTACATCTGTCGTTGAGAGGTTCCAGGAGGCAAAAAGACAGTCGGCGGCCTTCCAAAAGTTCCTCCCTCGCCGCTCTGCCGAGGTTGCTGAGCGGGAGCAGCCTCGGCCGTCTACAAGCTCCTCGACTGCGCATAGAGCGCAACAGAAACAAAGTGTTGCCACCCGTGCTCCCCCGCAAAGATCTTGGGGACCGGGGAGGGCAACGCAAGCGAAGCCTTCCAAGGGTAAGACAGATCTGCGGACTGTCATTATCGCGAGGAAGGCTTCGAAGAAGTCCTGACGTCAGGGGTTCAGGACTTCTGAGGGCAGCCCCCTCCGAAGAGGGTCTTGTAAAATTAAAATCTATAATACTAACCCCTCTTCGGCGCCCTCAGGGGGCCATTCTGCCAACCCCGCCGTCTCGTGCGTTACGGGGCGCAGCGGCCCCCACCGACCCTCTGAGGAGGGCCGGTCAGCGCTTGATTCGACTTCTTCCTGCCGGTGCGCCGCTCCAGGGCGTCGAGCCAAGTGCTCAAAAAACACCAGAGACCAGCCTCGAGAGGTTGGTTCCCTTAGTAGAATTTTTGGAAGAATGGAAACGTCTTCCCAATATTTCTCAGTGGGTACTGCAGATGATAGAAAAGGGTTACAAAATACAATTCGGGTCTCGCCCGCCCCAGTTCAACGGGGTCCTCCCTACAGTGGTGGGCCCCCAGCAGTCTCTGGTCATGGAACAAGAAGTTATGACACTTTTGCAAAAAGGAGCTATCGAGAGGGTTCCTCCTCCCGGCAAACAGTCAGGGTTTTACAGCCGCTACTTCATAGTTCCGAAGAAGGATGGAGGGTTGCGTCCTATTCTAGATTTACGCATGTTAAATCGCTCAGTACAAAAGCTCAAGTTCAAGATGCTTACACTCAGACAGATCACCACACAGATCAGGTCCGAGGACTGGTTCGTGACAATAGATCTGAAAGACGCGTACTTTCATGTGTCAATCCATCCTTCACACTGGAAGTTCCTCAGGTTCGCTTTCGGGGGCGAAGCTTACCAATACAAGGTTCTTCCGTTCGGCCTATCTCTTTCACCCCGCACCTTCACAAAGTGCGTGGATGCGGCTCTGGCTCCGCTGAGACTCCAGGGCATCCGCGTGCTGAATTATATCGACGACTGGTTGATTCTGGCTCAATCAGAGCAACAGGCAGTTCAACATCGAGATGTAGTTCTGTCACACATGAGAAGGTTAGGGTTGAGACTCAATACCAAGAAGAGTGTGCTTCTTCCAGCTCAAACTACCAGCTATCTAGGGGTAGTTTGGAATTCCACGACGATGCAGGCACATCTGTCTCCTGCCCGGGTGAATTCTATTCTCTCAACCATGAAAGGGGTGAAATTAGGCCAGTCACTCACTGTAAAACAGTTTCAGAAACTGTTAGGTCTGATGGCAGCCGCTTCCAACGTGATACCTTTTGGTCTGCTGCACATGAGACCGTTACAGTGGTGGCTCAGAACCAGGGGTTTTCTCCGAGGGGAAATCCTTTTCGCACAATCAAGGTCACGCGGCGATGCCTTCGTGCCTTGGCAGTGTGGAAGAAACCCTGGTTTCTGTCCCAAGGTCCTGTGTTGGGGGCTCCTTGTCGTCGCAAAATGCTAACGACGGATGCGTCTCTCACAGGCTGGGGGCGATCATGAGTGGTCGCTCAGCTCAGGGTCTTTGGGGGGACCATCATCGTTCCTGGCACATAAATCAGCTGGAGATGATGGCGGTATTTCGAGCACTCAAATACTTCCTCCCAGACCTAAGGGGCCATCACGTGTTAGTTCGTACAGACAACATGTCGGTGGTCTCCTATATCAACCATCAGGGGGTCTGAGGTCTCGCCAGCTGTGCAAATTATCACATCAGATCCTCCTATGGTCCCAGGGGAAATTTCTCTCTCTGAGAGCAGCTTATATCCCGGGACATCAAAATGTGGGGGCAGACATCCTGTCGAGGCAGGGGCCGAGGCCCGGGGAATGGAGGCTCCACCCCGAGGTGGTGGAGCTGATATGGAAGAATTTCGGTCGCGCAGAAGTCGACTTGTTTGCCTCGAAAGAGACGTCTCATTGCCCGTTGTGGTATTCTTTGACCCATCCAGCCCCTCTGGGGCTGGATGCTATGGTACAGACGTGGCCGAGGCTGCGTCTGTACGCATTTCCCCCGATCGCTCTGCTCCCCGGAGTTCTGGAGAGGGTTCGACGGGACGGGGTCCGTCTAATATTGGTAGCCCCGTTCTGGCCGACCCGGATATGGTTCACGGATCTAGTATCCCTCTTAGAAGGCTCCCCCATGGAGATTCCAATCAGGCAGGACCTTCTGTCTCAAGCGGGTGGCTCAATAGTTCACCCCCGCCCGGAGATATGGAAACTGTGGGCCTGGCCCCTGAGGGGGCCGAGCTCGTAGAATCCGGTCTCTCAACCGAGGTTGTAGAGACCATTCTCCACTCCAGAGCTCCATCCACGAGAAAACTTTATGCGTATAAGTGGAAGCTGTTTGCTACTTGGTGTAGCCGACTACAGGTGGATCCGTTCCACTCCTCCATCAGTCATGTACTGCAATTTCTCCAAGAAAAATTCTCGGACGGTTTAACCCCTTCTACATTGAAGGTATATATTGCAGCGATTTCTGCTTATCACGCTAAAATAGAAGGCGTTTCTGTGGGTAGAAACCCTTTGGTCATACGTTTTCTCCGTGGTACCCAGAGGCTGAGGCCTGTGGTACGCACAAAAACTCCGTCCTGGGACCTAGCCATTGTGTTGGAAGGGTTAGCTGCGGCTCCCTTTGAACCTTTGGAAGAAGTGTCTGAGAAGTTTCTCACTTTGAAAACCATATTTCTTCTGGCCATAACATCTCTCAAAAGAATTGGAGATTTACAAGCACTATCCGTTGCTCCTTCATGTCTAGACTTTGCACCTGGAATGGTCAAAGCTTTTCTGCATCCGAGACCTGGGTATATTCCCAAAGTCCCTACAAGTGTCCCGGGGCCGATTGTGCTGCAGGCCTTTTGTCCTCCACCTTTTGCAAATGCGGATCAGGAAAAACTAAATCTGCTCTGCCCAGTGAGGGCTTTAGATGCTTACGTCCACAGAGCTGCCCTGTGGCGAAAATCTGAACAATTATTTGTATGTTACGGATCTCCTAACAAAGGAGGTCCGGCGTCCAAGCAGAGAATGAGTAAGTGGGTGGTCGAGGCCATCTCGCTTGCCTATGAGTCTTCCGGGCAGCCTTCTCCATTGGCTGTCCGGGCACATTCCACCAGGGGTATGGCTGCCTCAAAGGCTTTGATGTCAGGGGTTCCCCTCAATGACATATGTGAGGCTGCTGGGTGGTCGTCTCAGCATACCTTTATTAGGTTCTATAACCTTGATTTGGGCTCCACTCCAGGGTCCTCAGTACTGTCGTCCTGAAGAGATAACAGACATGCATTTGGTCCTATGGCCTAGTTGGGATAGCGTTCCCAAAGCGCTTACGCAGCGTCGATGTTCCCATGAAAGGGAACGTCTCGGGTTACATCTGTAACCCTGGTTCCCTGAATAAGGGAACGAGACGCTGCGTAGCTTAGCCATACTCCCAGCACGCCTGTGAGCGTCTGCTTCATCCCTATTTCAGAAGCTGGCGTTCTTTGTTCTCAAGGGTGCTTTATAGTTTCCTGGTCCGTGACGTCACCCGCTCTGACGTCCCGTCACACTATTGGTTCGATTTCACGAGTGCTTCAAGACGTAACACACAGAGGCGTTCCCAAAGCGCTTACGCAGCGTCTCGTTCCCTTATTCAGGGAACCAGGGTTACAGATGTAACCCGAGACGTTTTCAATGGTCATTTTTTCCACTTAGAGGGGAATTCACTAGGAATGAATTGCAAAATTGCACATGCTTTGGCAGAAACCGGCTTACTTTACAAGGGGATATCATCACTTCACCACTGCGACCCAGACACCTGAATATCATGTCTACTAGATATAACTTTATAATCATTGAATCATCATTTGATGAACAACTGTTTGGTTAATTCATCCCTTAACACTATTTATATTGAAATTGTGACAGTTTCAACATCTCTTTAAACATAGTAGCCAAACAAGCTTGTCACAGAGAGATTAGCTAAACTTACTTATTATGATTACCCAAGGACTGATGGATTTATAATGAACTAAGAAGCAAATATGCAAATTCTAACAGAGTGAGCATATGATAACACTAAAAGCTGCACTACATTAGTTTACACCCTAATTACTATTGATTCACAATCCCTGGCTTTATAATTTAGATGGAACCCAATACACTGCACATAATCAATATTGCCTTCGTCCTTTTGAGGACAAAAACATAATTTCTAATTTATTAAAATTCCCTCTTATGATTCTATGCCCTGAGGAAGAATTTGATTTCTATTGAAAGTACTTGATGTTTCAGGTCTGTTCACAAGAAACGATAGAATTAATGTGCCTGTCAGGCATATAATTTATAGTTAGGACCATTGTAGGACCAACTAAGGCTGCTAAAGTTATTCGTTCTATTTGAACCCAGCTGAATTCTGTTGCATTGCCTCAGGTTTGTAAAGGCAGTGTGCACTAAATTAAAATGTCTTTTGGCCTTCAGAGCTGATCTAAATACTGGAGTCCAAAAATCTGCTACTATTATGTGTTTTCTTTTGCAGTTTCTTAGTATTTGCCCCCGTTTGCTTTAATGACAGCAGCACTTGAGATCCATTAACTTCACAAGTTTATATAAAACCTGCAATGACGTTCTCTAGCATGATTTGAACAATGATCCAAAGAGCATCTAGTGCTTCAATGAAAACAAGAACATCTTACTGCCTGTATATAGGAGCTCATATGGTCAATGTCACAATGTCTAGAAATGTGCAGAAACATGTACAGTTTTGTTCACAATTATTGGAACCCTTGGTAAAAAATGGCTGTAAAAATAAATCTACATTATTTATCCTTTTGATCTTGCATACAAAAAAAAAAAAAAAATTAATTGAGGTAAATAAATTGAAATTGGGAGGAAAATTACATTATGAAATAATTTTTTTTCGCTAAAACACGTTGGCCACAATTATTAGCACCCCTAGAAAATCTTATCTCATTTTGACTAGGAACATGAAATTCTCCAGCCAGGAGTATAAATATGAGGAAACATGAAGGCCAAATTCCCTTAATCATTCATCACAATGAGTAAAACCAAAGAATATAGTTCTGATGTGCAACAAAAGATCGTTGAGCTTCACAAAATAGAAAGTGGCTGTAAGAAAATAGCTAAAGCATTGAAAATCCCCATTTCCACTATCAGGGCAATAATTAAGAAGTTCCCATCAACAAAACATGTTACAAATCTGCATGGCAGAGGATGTGTATCTATATCATAATGCATCGTGAGGAGGAAAGTTTGAATGGACAAAGACTCTCCAAGGATCACAGCTGGAGAATTGCAGAGATTAGTGTTGGGGTCTTGCCTAAAAAAATTATCAAACAGCACCTACATCCCCACAAGTTGTTTGGTATTGAAAAAAAATCCTCTTTGCTTATCCATAAACAATCTCCAGCATATGTAGTTGTCAGACAAGACTGGAACTTCAAACAGGACTGGCTTCTATGGTCAGATGAAACTAAAAAAAAAAAAAAAAAAAAAAAAGGTTTTTTTTGGCAGCCCACCAGTTAAAAAATAATAAAAACTACCCCATTCCCACTGTTTAATATGCTGCTGGATCTTTAAAACTGAAGAGAAGAAGCACCAACATGGAGCTGGGAATCTGAAGGATCTGGAATGATTCTGCATGAAGGAATGGTCTCTGATCTCTTCTCAGGTGTTCTCCAATCAGGTATTATAGCTGAAGACTCAGAGCTGTTATCTTGACAAAAGGAGGTTGCAAAAAGTATTGAATAAAAGGGTGCCAATAATTATGGCCAACATGTTTTGAAGAAACACATTGTTTTTTCATATTTACCAAGTGTGCCAATAATTCTGACCACAACTGTATACAGTAAAGTGGCCAAAAGAGACCTATAGGAAGATTGACATCTTCACTCTTTATTCAAATATTAAAAAATTGTCAAAGATTGTGTAAGCATATTGCGTAGTCAATTGTTTTATTTGCGATAATGCAATGAAATATGCCAAACTGCTGACATTATTTTAGGTCAAGCTGTCATACAAAGAAATTATGTACACATGTAAAAGATTCCATAATCGCCGATGATACACAAAACTGAGAATATAATCCCTGATATTTATTATAGATCAGTGGAACTAGTACTCAATATCAAAGGAAATTGTATACTGCAGTATAAAGTACTAAGTGGACATTTTGCATTTGTAAGTCACTTTGGATAAAAGCATCTGCTAAATGAATAAATGTAAATGTAATGTAAATGTGAACTCCAAGTGGCCAACTGAAGTTACTGCTAAAGTGTACAAGGTTATTATGTCATGACTGTTTGCTTAGGAAGAGTGGAAAGATGACACTGAGATTAAAAAGACCATTGATATCACTTCCTATATAATTTAATTAGAATAAATGTCTTTATTATTTTTCTTTTACAGATTCAGACTGAACTATAATTTCAATTACCATTGAGGTTCCTGAAACATTTTCTTAAAAGAATATTTCACCGAAAATGATTTGGTCATCATTTACTCACCCTTTTGTCAAGCACAAATCAGTCAAAAGTAAAGTGAAAAACACATTAAATTTTAAAACAAATTTTACATTTTAGTCTGTTCCACACACAAAGTGAATGACTTGAACCAATTTTATGATTTCTTTAGGGTTTACATCAAAATAGCCCCCCAGGCGGTATAGATGTAGCCCTCCAAATTTACACCTTAAATGGGGCCAGTTGCGTTCAGACGGGCCAGTGGAGACCTATAATTGCATTGAGTTTTAAGCATTTTCACCAGGGAGTGAAATTCATCCAGTAGGGCTGACCCACTAGGCCAAGACAGGGAAGGCGCACTCTCTCTGGCTTGGCCGCGAGCCTCAGAGGTGGTGGAAGTCAGATATGGGATTTTGGACTTAGACATTTTATCAAGTCAGAAATTACTTGGAAATTTGAGCGGTCATAACTCCCCGAGGCAGGAGTATCAAACTTGGGTCAAATAAAGGTCTCAAGGGGCCCATTCAAACGCCACCAGTCATTTTGGAGCTTAATGGGTCTAGTCTCCATTCACTTTCATTATAGTAAAACAACAACAACAATAACAACAACAACAACAAAAAAACAGCTAGGACATTCTTCGAAAAATGTTTGTGAGTAAATGACCGAATTTCATTTGTGTATGTACTGTCTGTCCCTTTAACATTTCTTGTTTTTAAGTCTTTGGATGCACATCTCCTCTTTCAGCAGGGCTCCTGTATCTCGGCTAGAGGTAAAAGTAAGGGGAAGAAAATAAAATAAGATCTAAGAAGATCAATAAATGTTTCATCAGATTTAAAGGATGGCATTACACTGAGCTTTATGGCGGCTCTGACGCAGTTTCAGGGTGGTCGAGTCCTTGGGAATTTAAAGAAAACTTTATAGCGCTGTAAACATGCTACCATTCTCTTTTCCATTTCGTCCACATAAAGTGCAGACAGATCAGTAAATCTGCAATGCGTGGAGGCTATGGTTGCTACTTTCTCTCTCTCTCTCTCTCTCTCTCTCTCTCTCTCCTCCACCAGTGTTCCTCATCCACTTCGTTGTCCTTCACACTATTATTCTAATAGGGACGATTTATCCTCTGATGTCTGAGATGCCGTACAATTGCCGTAAAGTAAACATGATGCTCGCACATTATCTCAGCGCTGTGTTTATATTGCTTCTGATCTGGTCCATGATAAGAGAGCACAGCTTGTCAAAGTGCACAAAAACAAAACAAACGATCCCTTGCCCTTACACGCTACAGGGTGATATTTTAACAAATATCTACAAACAGATTGCTGCATCTGTGTTTGTTGACAATATTAGATACATGATAGTTAGCAGTGGAAATCTGCATTTCATTACGTTCTGATTTATTTAACTCTTTTAATAACTGTGATTATCACACAGCAGCTTTTCAGTGATTTTTTTCTGAAATTACAGAAATCTTGGGAGGATTTTTTGATATTTATGACAAATATTGCAATTTGTCTCAGTCTATTAAATCTTCATGTACAAAAAAAAAAGAATTATAAAAATGTTATTTAACATATACAGTGCAATTTTTGTTAAGAAGTTTCTTATGTTATTTGCTAAAAAAATACAATAAAAAAAGTAATATTATAAAATAATTTTAAATAACCTTTATATTTTCAATGTAATTTATTTCTGTGGTGGTAAATCTAAATTTTCAGCATCATTACTCCAGTCTTTAGAGTCACATGATCCTTCAGAAATTATTCTAATATGCTGTATAACATTTCTTATTATTATCAATATTGCAAAACATTGTGCTGCTTAATTTTGTATATATATATATATATATATATATATATATATATATATATATATATATATATATATATATATATATATATATATATATTTATTTATTTATTTATTTATTTATATTTTGTTGAATCTTTGATCATTTTTTTCAGGATTCTTAACATGAAGATTATATGATGTCAGGATACCTTTGTTTCATCCTGGGTTTAATTATTATTCTTATTATTAATATTTTGCCATATTCAACTATTCAAAATAAGTTTATTGTATCATTATATTTTTTATATGTAAAAAAAAAAAAAAAAAAAAAAAAAAATTAATATCAGCGCATTATAATAAATAAGGTTGTTCTATAGTAGCAGTCAAAAACTAAATCCTGAGGAGTTTAGTTTGGGTCCATATATTAAATTCAGCTCAGTGCTTTAAAGAATTGAAATGGACACTACATCCTGACTCCCCTGAGGGGGCAAATTGCATCTAGCGTTTTCTGTGACAAAGCAGCTGGAGTCACAATAACAGGACAGTCAGGCTGAATCATTTGAGCCCTGAGGCTCCATGAGGAGGCTTTTACCCGGAGGAGAATGATCCAAACTGAGGAGGAGGTGGAAGGAAACATACAGTAATGGCTTTGTCCATCCTTATTTTCATATTCCAAACTATGGTTGCTGCGTACTATGGCTTAGTCTGATTTGGATTCTGTGCAGAAATATGATTGTTTTGTTGTCGGGGAGGCAGCACAGATGGGAGACTTTATTTACAGATGAGCAGATAAATGAGGGGATTTCTGATGTTTAGCCTAATCATTAGACGCACATGGAGTAATGAAATCTGTGCGCCAGTATCAATGCCATTAAATGAGAAAATGACCCAAATATCAAAATCCACTTAGCTGTCATTTGCATTTCCAAACAACAACAAAAAAACTTGATTATTTGTGAATTTTTGCCACTAATAATTTCTATGTTTCGCCATGCAGAATTGTAAATGATTGCAAAATCAAAAACTTTTTCCTTTGTCATTTACATAATTAAAACTTAATTTTCACAGATAAAAACAGGGGTATTTGATGGTGCTTTACTCATTTATAAATATTCTCACAGTGAGAATTTCTCTATCTATCTATCTACATATATATATATATATATATATATATATATATATATATATATATATATATATATATACATTTTACACTAAACTCAACTAAGTGGAAGATAAGATAAGTAGCCTATCATTAACTGAATAGAGCTGCTCACATTTACATGTTCTGTTAAACTAAAAAAACATGACAGGTAGGAAAACAGTAACAACTTGAATGTTAAAATTTATATAGACATTTTAAGAAAGAAATAATTTACCTGTTGAGAGTGTGTTGACAGTCTGTGTAACTGGATGGCTGCTGAGCTCCAGAAAATCAGCAATGAGGTGGCTTTGACAGTTACAGATTTGAAAAACAAAAAGGAGGGAAAAAAGAACCCTAAACAATAGCACAAAGAACCATTTCAGCATAAAAAAAAGTGTTCGAGACGATATGGTTCTAAATAGAACTGTTACCAGTGTAAAGACCCTTTAAGTGAAGAAACAAATGTTAGAGATAAAAATTGATTGTTAAAAATGTTACAAATTTTATCTTCAGCACAACCTATGACTATGTTCTTTTATTAGACATCATGTAACTTGTACATAGCCAAAGTTTCTTAGTTTGCACATTTCATAGAAAGTACCTCTTCATGCAATCTATCTCATCTGCTGTCGGAGAACCCCAAGACGCTGGCTGTGACAGGCTGAATTCTCTGGGCCCTCCTCTGTGGTTTCTCACACCACGTAACTGACTGTTGTTTGGATTCATAAACAGAGTGATTGAGTGCTGCTGGCAGCCCGGCTGCCATTATAGCCAGTGCTAGCTGAAAAAACGGCAGCGAGGACTAGCAGCGAGGGAAATCACGACGCTGTCCCGCTGACGGCTCCTAATCATTTCCTGTGTTTGTGTTCTTAGTTGCCCTTTACTACTGCTGTCCATCATACACCTTACACTGGGGTGGCACAATTGTTTTTGCTGAATGATGATACATGTTTGAAAGAAGCACTCTATTTATATTTAAAAATATCAGATAATCTATGGATGTCAAAAAAAATCAAAACATCATACCATGTAGCATCTGAGCTTTCTCAGAACCATCTTCAATTTTATTAGCCATTTTTTTGCAATTGCTTTTAACCATCTGGTCCCAAGGTGAGTTTACCAGATGTACTTTATGAAGGCAGTTTTCAAGTTCACATAATTTTAAGTGGTATTTATTTTGATAAGTGTACCAGGGTTAGTTCACCCAAAAATGAAAGTTCTTTCATTATTTACTCACCCTCATGTTGTTCCAAACCTGTAAGACCTTCATTCATTGACAGTTAATATAGACTTTCAAATGCCCAGAAAGGTACTAAAGATATATTTAGAATAGTTCATGTGACTACAGTGTTTCAACCTTAATGTTATGAAGCGATGAGAATAATTTGGCAGTTTAAGATAATTTGATACACACTCTGGACCACTGATTCAAATCAAAAGATTCATAAAGCTTCGAAGCTTCATGAAGCAGTGTTTTGAAATCACCCTTCACTAGGTATTGTTGAATAAAGTCGTAGTATTTTTTTTTTGTTTGTTTGTTTGTTTTTTGGCTCACAAAAAGTATTCTCGTCACTTCATAACATTAAGGTTGAACTATTATAGTCGCATGAACTGTTTTAAATGTGATTTTAGTACCTTTCTGTGCATTTGAAAATGTTAATTATCTTGCTTTCAATGCTAGCCTCACAAGTCATCGGATTTTGTCAAAAATATCTTAATTCTTGTTCCGAAGATGAACAATGATCTTATGGGTGTAATTAAAGACAGAATTTTCATTTTTGGGTTAACTAACCCTTTAAGTGTCCAAATACTTTGTGGGGCCACTGTATTTAAAGTGGTTTACCATGTAGGAAGGGCACATGGCAAGTACATGTGGTGTCCTGAGAGTGCTATGTTCAGTTATGGCACAGCTGTGAGGGACATAAGTGGTGCTTTCACAGCTTGAATAAAAGGCGCAACAGATAATGAGCATGTTTTCATAGATGCTTGATAATTACTGATTAAATATTCATATGCAATATATGTATTCACAGGACAGCTATATATGAGTTGCTTTTCACTTGTGCTCTACAATCCACAGTGTTGCCCTCTAGATATCCAGCAAATTTCAAATCCAGCATGTTGAAGATATTTCAAATGTAGCCCCCAACTTGCTACAAGGCCTGCCTGAGGGCTCTATTTAGTTGGCTCTAAATGCCAGTGATCACGGCATTCTTTCTCTTTCCATGTCAGCAAAGGTATATCCCTAGTGTTTTAGTGCAGGAACATTTTTTACCCAATTGACACTGCTGCAACTGTACTTAAACACAATGAAAAACACAATACTAGAGCTAATGAACTCATTGATTTCTTTTCAGCCTGTAGATTAAATTCAACCTTTTTATACACTTAGACTGCAAATAATGATAAATAAACGCATAGTTTTCTCCTAAATTCACCACATGGGTGCAGTGACCAGACAAATCAGCACAATCTTATGGCAATTCATAACTATTTTGGCGAATTCTTATGAATTTTGTATCATATTCACTTACATCCCAGTGAAGTGTGTTTAGTGGTGGGGGTTATACAAAAAAAAAAAAAGCTTTCACTGTTGTTAAACCATCCTTGTTCACATTTCTTAAAAACGTAACTAAATCAACTTAATTTAACCCAGTTGTTTCTACTAAAAATTATTATTGGCAGCTATAGTTAAGTGTTTGTTCAGTCAACTTAAAGGTGCTACAGAGGATGTTTTGTTTTATACATTTTTGCAATATTACTTGAAACTATTTATTAGGTGCACTGAAAGGAATAATATTAATATACATCATCTGTGCACTGGCCTTAAAAACATCAGCCAATCGTTTACGCGATGATGATTGGCCCTCTGGCTTGTCAATCACTGCCATGACGTTCCTTGTGAGAGACGTTCGCACTCCAGTAACTTTCCACAGGCGCTGCATGCAATGTTTTTGTCAGGAGTAACAATTGCAGATTATGAGTTACCTGCGGTGAGTCCGACATAATGAATCCATGAACACGACACAGTAAATGCCGGTGGTAAACAAACATTCGTGTTCCAATACTCGTGCACAAGGTTTGGGAGGCGTTCCCTCGAAATGAGCTGTGAAGGAGGGGATATTTCTTACGCATGCACTCATTTCAAAAACTCACTAACAGTCTTTGGTTTCTCAGTCGTCGAAAACATCCTCTGTAGCACCTTTAACATTGCTGAGTGAAACGCACAAATGAATGCTGACATAACTAACTGGGCAGTGGATCTGTAGTTCCCAGCATGCTTTGCAAGGGACTGCATTAAGAGAGTAAATTTAGGGATTAAAGTGTTATTTTATGTCTTTTTCAGTGGAAAATGTTCTTGGTTTATGTTAGTATTTACTGTTCAGTTATGTTGGACATTTCTCTAATGTTTTTGGATTTTGTGGTTACCATTATGCAGAAGAGAGGCATCTGTGTTTAGGCTGTGAGCCTCATATATTCATGTTTAGGATGGAATTCCTGCTCTCTATTCAATGGAGATTTAATCAATGAGTTATTTTTTGAGTGCATTTTGTAAAGCAAATAGTTCATTTAATAAGGTAAATTAAAGTCAATAAATGTGTTCACCTTACATAATAAACATTTCATTATTAAGTAAACTGCACATATAAATATTATGTGAGAACAGTGAGAAATTCAAATGATTTGTATTTATTTAAAACAAATTGTCAGTTTTACTGGAATTTCTTTTGTTCGTATAACTAAATTGTTATTTGTACAAATTACTTAATATAGTTGCATGAAACCACTTGACACTGCTTTTTTAAGTAAATTCAACAGTTCATTTTGTTGAGTGTATGTGGACCTTCATCCTCCTTTTTCTAATAATCGTATGTTTTTGTACGTTTCACATTGTATAAATTCGCCGCCTCATAGCATAGTTACATTTTCCCGTTAGATCAGGTTGGACAAATCTGCTCAACCTTACAATTAGTGTGGCATGTGCTTGACCCATAGGCATAATTTGCGGGTTGGAGAGGTGGAACATGT
This sequence comes from Chanodichthys erythropterus, assembly GCF_024489055.1. Lineage (NCBI taxonomy): Eukaryota > Metazoa > Chordata > Actinopteri > Cypriniformes > Xenocyprididae > Chanodichthys > Chanodichthys erythropterus. The sequence goes on along the minus strand of NC_090222.1, from coordinate 21,981,432 downwards.
GCCCACCACTTTTAGCCAGGTTCGATTTTGTCCCCACCACTTTTTGAAACATCTGCGGCATGAACATTCCTAAAACAAACAAAACATCTCCGGTTGACTAGCAGAGTACCGGTATTAATTCCATTCATTTTAAAAATAAAAGGTGTTCTGGTGCTGGTATGTGTTGTATTTCCCCTTGTTTTTGCGTTCGTTGCCGCTGTTATCAGTGGCGGAAGGCAACTGTGTTCTTTTGGCGCTCAGACACAGTATTCACACAGACGCTTTAGTCTATTGCTCAACGTTGCTAATGTCGGAGACTGCGTTCCGGTGAAATCACAAAACAAAACGCACACAAATGTGTCTCTGCTCTTGATATACGATTACTGATAAACATCAGCTAGAACCTCTGACACTTTAACAAAGTTCTACTATCAGACCATTATCAATCACAGTCAGATAAATAGCAGATGCAGTTTATAAAAGATAGACCAAAAAAAAAGAAAAAAAAAAAGAAAGATGATCATAAACAGAAAAGTATTCAGTGGCATTTATGTCAATTAATTAAAAAGGTCTAAAGATAGGAAACATTCACTGTGTGAATTTCAAATAAGAGACAAGTGTGTACTGTGTCTTTTTTTTTTTTTTTTTTTTTTTTTGATAAAACTGTGACTTTTATAGCATCAGAGATGTGAGGTAGCCTAAAAGCCTCAAAGAGGTTTTGGAAGCTTAAACGCAAGAACAGAGTCATCCACTTTTTTGCTTTGAAGAACCCACTTTTGCCCTTGTGCTTCATCTGTCATCATCCTCTTCCATTGACAACACATTAATCGCCGAGGCTCAGAGAGGCTTTTACCCAAAGTCTCTTATTCTTTACCCTTGGCATCGTGCCGCTGGTTCAAACCCCATCGGCATAGTGCATGTTTGTTGTTGTGGAAAAGTGGTTTGTTAATGTGTATAGCATTGTACTGTATATCTACCAGGTTTCGGTACAGATGTGTCAACACAAGTCCAATGGGAGCTCTAATCAGAGCAAGAGTGCACTCGAGGGCCAAGCAGAGTCGTTTGCTGCCGGCTAGAGCTGATAGATGGGCCCGCTGTGGACCCTTAGACTGGGCCAGAGTAGTGCCACCCCCTTCCCACTAACCAAGCCTGACATCTCCACGGCCCACCTGCAGCTTATGTGTCTGCGTGGCCCTGACTCATTGGCACGCTCCAGAGAGCGTGACAAAAATAGCCTGCCTCCACACCTCCTCCCTTTATCACACTCTTCTGATTCATGTGTTTACTTGTATGCAACCGATAGTGGACTGTGATGTGCTTTTTGCTAATCACGCTTGATTTCTCTCAAAAGCGCTTAGTTTGAATTGTGGGCAGAGCAAGAACCGAGGGGTCGGAGACGTGAACTTCTGCCATTTCTTATGATCAAGGCATATTTGCTTGAAAGCTCCTTCCGTTTTATGGTTTCTTGGTTTTTTCATTTATTTTACACTGGCAAATTTGCAAATTGCCTCGGGGTGGGGGAAGGTAGTTGAGGGGAAATCAATTGAATATTGCAATTTATTGCATTTCATTGGTTGTGTGATTTTTAACAATCCTTCAGGGGATGTTCATTGTATATGGTCCATTGTAATGTAGAAACATGGAAAATGGCCAGATAAGGTCTATGTTGTAGGAATTGATTATTCATGACCGTGTGGCCAAAGAGGGCTGACATTTTCTACTCAAAATCTAGAGTTTAAGCTAAAAATGGATCAATTTGATAGATACGGTCTTGATTTGCCTGATCGCTCGTGGCAGCCAATTAAATTGAGTTATTCCTACTGTGGCGGTTTTTCGTGTGACAGGTCTGTGGTTGTTTCAGCAGACAGAAGCTCCTGCGTGTGGTGAAAGTACTCTAAAAATATCTGTAGAAATAGTCAACAATACCATGTTGTTCCCTATACAGTCAGGGCTTGACTAATTCACTAAGACGCTGACTAAAGGCTTGTCAGTACTGTAAAGAATCACATTTGTTCCACTGATATAAATGTAGTCTTGTGTAATATTGCTCATTTATATGTACTATTTTATACCAGGCTTCCCTTTGCATCGTGTATATATTATCCTGTATATAAAATGAAAATTCTGTTATCATTTACTCGCCCTCGTGTTTCTAACGTGTCTTTCCAAACAATGACTTTCTTTATTTTGCGGAACATTAAAGAATGTTGGTAACCAAGCTGTTTTGGTTACCATTGACTTCCATTGTATGACTACAATGACCATTTTATGAACATGAGCGAGAGTAAATGATTACAGAATTTTCATTTTTGGTGAGAACTATCCCTTTAATACCCAAAACCCATTAATCGCATTATTTATGTAATTGTAATTGCAGTGTAAATGCATTCATGCCACATCTGAGCTAGAATAAATGGTCTGTAAATAGATCTAAATACCAATTCAGTTTCTAAAAAAAAAAAGGTTGTTGTAGCCTAAAAGTTTATATGTAATAAATTATATGTTGAATCAAATAGGCCTATGTCATTGTAAAGCTTCTTTTTGCAATGTCTATTTAATTCTTGTCTTAACACAATAATGACTTTTGGGGGTAATATATATATATATATATATACAGAAAATTGTGAGACAATGTGTTAAATCGACAATAACTTTGGTAGTAATTGTTCAGAATATTACTATTTCCTGTAGGTATTTTACACTAAGCACAGGAATGTAAGCAAATAATTTGCAACTAGCAAAAATGTATTAACTTAAAGTTATTTGGTGATATAAAGTCCAAATTCAGGGGGTCTGCTCAGGGCACTGGACCCCCAATTAGAACCACCCCTGCTGATACCTCGCTACACTCTTTGGGTAATTGGTATGTAAAAGGATTATGTGAATTGGGTTTTGGGATTAAAGAGTTATCAGATACTAGGGCATGTAATTACCCTTGTTTGTTTTTATAACAGATTTAGAAAAAAACAACAACATTGAGCTCATTAAGGAAACATGATTTTGCTCAAGAAATACATTGTAAACTGAAACAGTAACTTGACCCATCTGTACACCAGTTGAAATGCAGTAATAATGGGAGACAAATAGTATGTGGGGCCAAATGAAAGATCTCTGGTGTCCCCAGACTGTGTCTCAAAATACCTCAAAGATAATTTATTGTAGCTTGTCAAATTTGCTCCTATTTGGGTGTGAGCAAAAACACAGTGTTTTTGTGTGTCCCTTTAAATGCAAATGAGCTGCTGCTCCCGCCCGCTTTCCAGAAGAGGGCGGAGCTTTAACAGCTCGCGCTTCGGTTGCTCAACAACAACAATAGGGGAGAATCTCACGCAGCCAAAATGACAATTGTCAGTAACAGTATTCAGTCTTACATTGTTCAAACCGTAGTCGGACACTGATGGAAAGACTCAGGAAGAAGTTACAACTTTTAGAATGCATCTGGACATTTCTGAATGGTTAGTGGATAAATTTATGTAGTTAGTGTGGAGATTTAACTCATCGACTAGCATATGTGCCTTCATGTTAATCGTTTGTGCAAATCTAGAGTTGAATTGACCCTCGTTTGTGAAGCAGTCTGGCGTAAAATGACGGCATGGTAACAACACTCTACTACAACAACTCTTCCTCTTCTCTAAAGCAGCCCAACATGGCCTCACCCCCTTTGTCGCATGTTCTCAGGGGCAGGGTTTATGTTAATTTTAAGGTTAGTGATGTCACTAACTCGGGAAGAAGCTTGTTGTTGTCCCTACCAGCCGTTTGTTGTAGTCCTCATTTGTAAGTGCTAAATGGCACTAACAATGCCAAGGTCATGGGTTCGATCCCAGGGATTGCACATACTCAGATACAAATGTATAGTATAATGCAATGTAAGTCACTTTGGATAAAAGCGTCTGCCAAATGCATAAACGTAAATGATTAAATGTAAATGTAAACGAGATAACTCCGTTTTTAACATTTTTGTCAAAACATTTTTATTATTATGTTATCATGTAATTATTTCGTTTTATGGTGCTACTTGGCTGAATTTTTTAAGTTATGAAGGTTTAAATCAAAACACCCCAACTGCAGTTGAATTGATATTAATTGGAATGCACAACCAAAAAACAAGATTTTTGAAAAATTAAAAAAACGGAGTTATCTCGTTTTGCAACGAAACTCTTCAAATATATATTGGTCCATATAAGAAGGCGGCATGTTGTACCAAGTAGAAAAAGGTTTGCTCAATGTACCATACATGTAATTTCTCATGTAATGTGAGGTTTTTTTTTTTTTTTTTTTTTTTTTTTAATGAATTTATCTTGGACTGTCATTGTGATGAAGGTTAGTGAATGGATGGATTTTGTGGAAATGTGATAGCATGAAAAATTTTTTGTTGAATGTCAGATGTGTTTAGGGCCAGTGACTAAGTGTGCAAGCATGTATTCGTCTCAGTGGACACAAGTGTGTGCGTACACACTTATTCCTTTGTGTTTGCACTCAGTCTTGTTAATTGTCTCTGATTTGTGCATTTGTTGAGTTATCTTGTCAGTACATGAGTAAATGAATGTTTTATGAGTCAAGGCCTTTTAAGTATGCTCATTCCCCAGCCTCAAGCTGTCACTTCCAATTCTGCTGTATTCTGTTTCCCGTTCCCTCTGCTCCCAATGAGGAATATTACGGCTGACATGGCTTAATTACATGAGTGTGTTTAGCCTGAACACATCACCTCATGCCTCACTTAGGTCACATGTACCACAGGTTGTTTCTTGGTCAATAGTCACCTAAAGCCTTTGTCTCTCTGATCTACTTTTCATTTGCATACCTAAATATAATCATCTGAGAGGCTTCACTGTCTCATAAACTACATATGATAAAACCGTGTGCACGCTCTTACATATGTATGTTTAATGAGCATAATAGGAAGTTAGAATGGATCATGATATATACTGGCGTGAATTTATTTGCAAGTTGTTAAAGTACATGGTGCATCCACACAAGGAGACAGATTTTTTGGAAAGGGGCAGCCATCGTTAGTGTACCGGCAAGGTGAACACAAGCAGCACTAATGAATGAATAACGACGGTCACCAAGGTAACTGTGCATATTTATGCAGTGCATCCTATTTACAATGAGGGACAAAATAAAATGAAATGTTTGCTTGTTGTTCTGCCAAAGCAGTGGTGCAGAGCAGCATTTTATCTCATTAATAAATGCCAGAGAAGATCCAGTGCTCTGACTTCCATTCCCCAAGACATAGCATTAATGTTGCACAGGGTAAAATCAATAAACACTAGATCGTAATGGCCAAAATCTATTAGTAATAGCAGACAAACCTCTAACTCGTAGGTACAATTCTCAGAAAAAGCTAAGTAGTTAGCTTGATTAGTCAAGTCATTAATGTGAATTATTGAATGTAATGGTTCAATTTAGAGCCCCTTCAGCTTAGCTGACAACAACATTACCATTAAAAGATTCAAGTAATGAGACTAAATGACTGGGTACATGGTGCTTAAAAAACAAGTCGTGAATAAAAACATAAACTGCTTTTGTACTAATTACTTGGTACAAATAGTTCATGAAAATATACAATTAAGGCCCGATATTCTCACAGTGAAGGTTTTTTTCGTCCTTCACTTAGGGGTAAAAGTTAGAAGTAATAAGCAATATACAATAAGCGAACGTCCCGACGCAGCCCATGTTGCTGAGAGTAACGTTTAGATGAATATGTGCTGCACGCTTTCAATAACACAATAAACACACAACAAAAATGTCAGCAGTTAAGAAAGCATCCAATCATAGTAGAGATGTGCGGATGACGTCACCTGAATCCATTGTTAAAAATGATTTAGATATCTGCACCCGACCCCCACACAATCATCACATTACAATTATTCTAATTCTCAGTGTCGAATGTGATCCCTAGTGAAAAAATAGTATACTTAAGCACAATTTATTTGTATGTACTTTAGTATAACTAAATGTACTTGTGGGACGCTATAAATTGGTATACTTAAAGTCTGCTAAATTGGAACAACTAATTTTGTACTAAATGATTTTAGTTGTCCTAAAGCAGTGCTGAAGTTCAACTAAAGTTGAATTAAATATACTTGTTTGTGCTAAAGTGGAACTATTCCAAGTATACTTAAGTACACTTTAAATATGCTCTTGTATTTAAGTTTTGAAATGCAGAATTCACTCAGCATAAACATTTTGATGACATTACAATTGCAATTCAGTTACATTGTAAGAGTGTTGAACATACATTAATATTATACTGATAACAAACTTTTAGTTATTTTAAAACATATTGCAATGGCATTCCAAGTTAACTTGTAGTGTGCTAATGGCATCATTATAGTGTGCTTCAGATAGGCTACAATAAAGTAATCTTTATAAATAAAGTTACAGCTTTAGAATATGCCTTTTACAGACAGCACCAGTATACCAGTAACTTACTTATCCAGTGAACATCAGTGAGACAACTGGAACAAATTTAGATGTATATTGAATGCAGGAACCAGTACGGGCTGGAATCGAACCCAGGTCATGTGGGCCGCTGTCACACAAGAGTACTCGGCTTACCTGTTGTGCCATCACACTGATATAAACTTCGCAAAACTGGTGTTACTTTGTGTTATCTCTATACTGTTACAAGTACAGCTATAAGCAGCTATTAATGACAACTATTAATGACAGCACAAATGAATTGGATTAAAAGACTCCCAGATAAAATTATTAATATAGACACAGTAACGGCCTGTTGCTATACAACACAAACGTGCATAAACTTTAAGCTGTTGAAGAAATAAAACCAGGTGATGCAACATTAAATATCAAGAATGTTTTGCTTCCCTTATATCTATTTCAAAGTGCAAATAAGGGACATTAAAGTAGCATTAATGGGCAAAGTACAGTAGGTGCATTGAAGTGCACTAGGAATACACAAATGTAATAAAACTTCTGATCAGGTACGTGAATTTCTTTCACCATTTCAAACTGACTATATGTTGTTTTCTTTATTTGTCATAATTACAAATATTTACTTATGTAACTACTGTCTATTTGTATGTATATCTGTTTGCAACCATGCAAAATTGTGAAAAGTGGTATTGAATTGAATAAAACACTAGCCTACCTGATATTCAAAGTGTGAGCAAATTATTAAAAAAGGTAAAGGTCATAATTATAAAACTTACTTGCAACTCAAAACACATTTCTTGTAAACTTTTATCCAGGCCAATACTATTTTGTATACTAAACAAGTAGAACTCAAATACTGTTCATTAAATTGGACATTTAATCATAACAGGTCAACATATTTAACAAAAATAAATTACTGAAGTACTTAAAAATTTAACAAATGAAATCTTTTTTTTTTTTTTTTTTTTTTTTTGCAAATTTCTCATGGTTACGTCTGATCAGTAGGCAAAAGTTGGATTTGAAAATTCTGCCCTTGCAGCCACTTAGCAGAAACAAACTAGATGTTTCACTTCATACCTCATGTTTTTTGTGGTTTGCACAAAAAGTCTCATAGCATCATCTAAAAATAATAAGATCATTCTCGGATTTGAAATACATGAGACTCTGGTTGCAGTTATTTCCAAACACTGCTTCGGAGCTTTACGAATTGAATCAGTGGTTCAGAGCGCCACGTGTCACATGATTTCAGCAGTTTAGCCGTTTGATAGGAGAGATGAATCACTAATTCAAAACAAAAGTTTCGTAAAACTCAGAAGCAGTGTTTTGAAATCGGCCATCACAAGATATTATTGAAAAGTCATTATTTTGTATTTTTGGCGCACAAAAAGTATTCTCGTCACTTAATAATATTACGGTAGAACCACTGAACTCACATTAACTGTTTTAAATATGATTTTATACCTTTATGGATCTTGAGAGGTTCGGTGGCTTTGCTCTCAATAGTGGCCGCACTGAGCCATCGAATTTCATCAAAAATATCTTAATTTGTGTTCCGAAGATGAATGAAGGTCTTACGGGTGTAGAACGACATGAGGGTGAGTAATAAATGACATTATTTTAATTTTTGGGTGAACTAACCCTTTGAAGCAAGCTGCTTAACAGTTCTACCAGAAAGACTCGCAAAATAACATAATGATGAAATTTATTAACAACCAGAAAGCTATATAAAAAGATAAAGTTCTTTGGCGTAGGCCCCGTCCGTAGTACGTATCCAAATGGTTGTAGGCTCGGCATGTCCTGCCCGGAATAAAGGCAGGGGCGTAGCCGACCCCCCACAGGGATATGGACAGGGACCATCCTGGTGGTGGTGGGGAGGATGGAGGTGGAGATTGGCGTCAGCATCTCCGAACTCAGATAAGTGTAAGTACCAATGCTTTATACCTGAGTGTTCAATAATGATTGGTTAGATCTGATCTAATGAATGACGTAACATTAAAAGTCTTCCCAGCAGAACTTGCGCTAGAGCTTACATTATTAAACATGAGAAAACAGCATCAGTGTCTCCTTAAATTAGAATTACAACTTCACTTTCTACTCTAAAGCAGCTCTCCAGTGTGTTCATGTTTTCACCCCACATCTGACCTCGAAGGGAATGAACAGAAGAAATGAACGGGAGAAGATTACCACATCAAAGAAGGTGGAGCCTCAGAGCACACCTACCTATTATGCAATCCTCCAGAAAGTTATTTTTGGCAAACTGTTTCGAACTCCTGAAACAAATTCCTAGCGAACTTTGTTTTGGCCTGATTTTGTTTGAAGTTACATCACACCAGTCCATTCTTTGGTTTAGCTTGAAGTACACTCTAAAAAATGCTGGGTTAAAAGCAACCCAAGTTGGGTTGAAAATGGACAAAGTCAAACCCAGCAAATGGGTTGTTTAAACCCAGCGAATGGGTTAAATGTTTGCCCAACCTGCTGGGTAGTTTTTTATTTAACTCAACTATTGTTTAAAATAACTGTATTTTGTTTAAAATGAACCAAAAATATGCTGGAAATTAACATTTTTTTATATGTATAAACATTTATTAACTTATTAATAAATGTTCACCTTTTGATTATTATTGTTGCCTCTAGTCTGCGATTTTTTAATTTCCAACCTATTTTGGGTTCATTTTAAGCCAGCCATAATTTTTAAACAATAGTTGGCTTAAATAAAACTGCCCAGCACGTTGGGCAAACATTTAACCCAACTGCTGGGTTAAAACAACTCAGTTACTGGGTTTGTCTATTTACAACCCAACTTGGGTTGTTTTTAACCCAGCATTTTTTAGAGTTTATATTGGGGTCTTTAGGGGTCGTTCGCACAAAATGTGTTTTTGCACTTCAGTGCTTTTCCATTGTTTTTCTAAACAGGCACCAAATGTGTTCACATCTTGCATCTTGCAGTATCTTTGGAATGACACCGTGTTCTAAAAGCATGGCGCTCAAGTTAAAAGACTGAGATGCAGGTTTTAAAAATAAAAATGTGTTCTGCGTGAATGGCCCCTAAACCATTTGTTTTTCAGCATCGTCATTTTAAGCAGCACTAAAGAAAAAGAAAAAAAAAAGGTTATTCTTTTGTATGCACACGACTTTGGAGTCCATTGGAGAACTAGGAGATCTGTGTTTGCCCCAGAGTGTAGGCATCAGAGCCAGAGGGAGGAGGATAATGTATTTGGCTCCAGAGTGTGTCACATGTGGCACTTTTAATGTGACAGCTGGACTCTTTGGGCACTTTGGCTGGGCATGGACAGCCCGGGAATGCTGCGCTAATGGTGCTCGGCGGGTGACAGCCGCATAGGCACGGGCCCGTTGCAGCCCCTTTGTCAACCCACACGGCTGCTCTGGCTGACGTCTGAGTACGGATTTCCTCCTCCGTGTGCCACTCACCTACAAGGACGCCGGCTAATTTAAGCATGCCTGATGACAGCCGCGAATTGGTGGGATTAGACTTTTTATAGGGGGAGCTGAGAAAAGTCACACACTAGTGTCTTCTTTTCACATTAACCTCTTCAAAACCAATGATCTCAGATGTCCTTTTATCAGGCAGAAACTTCAACTCTCTTTCTCAATCACTGGAAGAACTGTAATGGGTATTGTGATGTTAAATAATGCTTTGTGAGTTGTGCGGTAATATATATTATTTTGAATGTGACTGTGTTTTATGCTTTTGAAATCTATTGTCCACTGTGAGTTTTGGGTGTATGTATGGAATAGCTTACTAGCATACTACTCTTACTAAAGCTTCAGTATGTACAGTATGTGTATACTGTGCACATATTCAAAATGTGCAGTACTCAACATAATACACTGCTTGGAATACTAAATCCCATCATGCAGTCTGCTCAACTTTTTTCACTCATAACTTGTTCAAAGTTAAGACGTTTTTACACAAAATTGTTTTAAAAAGGCAAAATATCAGTTTTTATTTCCAAGATAACCAAATAACACCCACATAATGGAGTCATGTAATAAGAATATCCAGTAGCATACTACTGTTTGCATGTCTACTTCACTTTTTAAAAATAGTATATACTGCACAGTATGCTGTAAGTTATAAGCTTAAGTTTGAAAACTACCGTTCAAAATATCTGTAAAATGTCTGTAAAATGACAAGCTTTTGAAAGAAGTCTCTTATGCTCACCATGGCTGCATTTACTTGATCAAAATACATTAATATTATTATTATTATTAATAATGAATTTTTCCATGAATAGAAAGGTCAAAGTAACAACAATCTTTTATGACAATATAAATGTATTTACTGTCACTTTTTATCAATTTGATCTATCCTTGCAGAATATAAGTACTGTATGAATTTCTTTAAAAAATAAATAAATTCATAAATAAACCCTTTTGGCTAAATAGAAGGAATACAAATTTCAAAACTGAGTGATTTGCAGTGTTACAGGAAAGTGGAGATGGCATATTTGTAAAAAAAAAAAAAAAAAAAAATATATATATATATATATATAATGTTTCTATAAAAGGAACTCTCACTGTTGGCTTTTTGGCACAGCATAGCAGATGTATCCTTGACTAAAGTGCTGTATTTAACTTTCTATATCTTAATATAAGTTTGATGGCAATACAGCACTTTCAGCCTTTTAAAAAGGTTTTTAGTTGTTAATGCTACTTTGGCCATTTCAAGCCATATAATTGGGGGGGGGGGGGGGTTATGTAAGTGTTAAGTTCGTAGTTGTAGCACTGATCCATGTGACATTATTTTGATACAAAAGACAATTTTACAATATTCTAATTATATTATAATAGCTATAACTGTTTTAAAGGCTGACTTTAGGCTCTGAATAAACTCACCAGAAACTCACTAGCCAAGAGAATCATATTCTCTAGGCCTTGGCATTTGGCAATGTTCACCATATAATCCTACAAAAGGAGCATTATTACTGGATCTCCCAGTCCCACCTAATAAATAATCAGGAGTGCAGTGGTCAGAAAGACCTTTTTTGTCCTCTTTAAATGGAAAATACATGTTCACTTCTATTCCTTTCAGTCATTATTCCTGAGGAAAAAAATACAGTTCGAATGAATTCCAGCTTTTATTTGAATTAGAATGCCTTTCCTGAAGACACATTTAGTGCCGAAACACCACTGACTGAAGGAGACAAAAATTACAGGGGGTTGTGTTTGCGAAAGGCTCGAATAGGTGGATAACAGTAGCTGGCTGATAGAAACTGACAAGCCTTTTTGTGAGGCTGTAGAACATTACAAAAACAGTGGTTGGTTGATTTAGCCACAATTTGGTCAGATGGGCTGGTGGAGATAAGAAGAAATAGCCCAGCTGCTTCCAGCATTGCATTGTGCTTTAAGTGCCCTTCTGACTGTGCTGCGTTTCATGTTGACCCAGACACTGTAATGTTCCTCTTTTTTGTTAGTTACAGTTAGTTATTTGTTATTGTTACAGTGGTTTAGTATAGGGGGTAGCCAAACCATGAGGTCATTGTAAATAAATACGTAGGCATTAGACAGAAGTAGGCAGTTTTGATGAAAACAAGGCTGTGAGCGGCAGAAATACAGTGTGTTCAATATGTTGAACTGTCTGTTCTGTTCCTGTATCTGTTTCTTTGATGTATTTGTTTTATTGATTGAATGATTAACACCCTGGTACTCAACAGTACAATACATTGAACAGACTGTACTTCTGTTTAGACTGTATGTTATCTATGTTAAGTCTATAAGCTGGTCTGTAAACTAAATTTTATATTATTCTAAGTGAGAGGTACTGAAATTACAATTTTGTTTTAACTCCATATGTTTTCAAGAGGGCACTGCAGTGACCTTCAACCCACCAGCATTATTAAAGACAAGTAAGCAGTAATAAAATAAGAACAAATAAACAAATTAGCAATAGCACAAAGTTCAGTTAAAGAAATTGTAATCAAATGTATGTAAAATAACTGCAGAGTTTTCTTTTTATAAATAAAATATAGATGAATCCTTATTAAAGTAACAAAATTTACTCAGTCAAGATCAGTGAGTGATTTTCTTTTGTTCTTTAACGTTAATGACACAGTCTGCAGCAGGTTTATTAGTTTGCTGCATGGATCCAATATACTGACATGTGTTTTCTTTCTCAACTGTTTATGTTCACTTAAGACAAACCCAACTGTGTTTTTGTGTGTATTTGTGTGTTCAATCGCAAGAAGATGTGCACAAGAACTCAATTCAGTATTGCTCACTATATGAAAGGCAGCTCTCTATGTTTACGCTTTGGATGTGCCGAATTGAGTTCTCGCCGCTTGAAAAAGATTTGAAATTACATTAAAAAGTGCACAAAGGAACTGATAAGCAGAATCGAAATTTTAATTTTATTAAAAATCACTGACCTTAAAGGGTTAGTTCACCCAAAAATGAAAATTACCCCATGATTCAATCACCCTCAAGCATCCTAGGTGTATATCTTCTTTCAGACGAACACAATTGGAGTTATATTAAATAATGTCCTGGCTCCTCCTAGCTTTATAATGGCAGTAAATTGAGGATGAGATTTTGAAATCCAAAAAAGTGCAAGCATCCATCATAAAAAATATCCACACAGCTCCAGGGGGTTAATAAAGACCTTCTGAAGCGAAACGATGCATTTGTGTAAGAAAAATATACAAATAAAACTAAAAACTAAGCTAAAATAATTATCATCCGACAGATGGCCGTATGCATCAATTTACGGTGAAAGCATGAACTCTGACCTGACACCTGACGCATTGATGAATGCGGAAGCGCAGAGGATAGAGCAAAACCAAACAAAACACCCGTCATAAATTAGAAGTCTAAAACACAATTTTTTAAAGAGAAATTTTGGAGGATTTCGATATAAGAGAAGAGGAGCTTGAGTTTGTTGCACAGCCCTATTTGTTTGAACAGCGAGAGGCATCAAAGCTTACGATACTCCTACATTGTATAAAGGATTACTCTTTTGGTGCGTACGGCCGTCTGCCAGAAGCCAGTTATTTAAAGGTGCCCTAGATTCAAAAATTGAATTTACCTCGGCATAGTTGAATAACAAGAGTTCAGTACATGGAAATGACATACAGTGAGTCTCAAACTCCATTGTTTCCTCCTTCTTATATAAATCTCATTTGTTTAAAAGACCTCCGAAAAACAGGCGAATCTCAACATAACACCGACTGTTACGTAACATTTGCATATGCCAGCCCATGTTCCCAACATTATGAAAGGCATTAGACAAGGGCAGCCAGTAACGTCTGGATCTGTGCAAAGCTGAATCAACAGATTAGGTAAGCAAGCAAGAACAATAGCAAAAAATGGCAGATGGAGTGATAATAACTGATATGATTCATGATAACATTATATTTTTAATGACATTTGTAAATTGTCTTTCTAAATGTTTCGTAAGCATGTTGCTAATGTACTGTTAAATGTGGTTAAAGTTACCATCGTTTCTTACTGTATTCACAGAGACAAGAGCCGTCGCTATTTTCATTTTTAAACACTTGCAGTCTGTATAATTCATAAACACAACTTCATTCTTTATAAATCTCTCCAACAGTGTAGCATTAGCCGTTAGCCATGGAGCACAGCCTCAAATCAATTCAGACACGATTAGACATGCTGCATGACGAACACTTTGTAAAGATCCATTTTGAGGGTTATATTAGCTGTTTGAACTTGTTTTATGTTGTTTAAGGCAAGCGCGAGCTCTTGGGGCATGGAGCACCAGATTTAAAGGGCCACACACCCTGAATCGGCTCATTTCTAATGATGCCCCAAAATAGGCAGTTAAAAAATGAGTTAAAAAAAAATCTATGGGGTATTTTGAGCTGAAACTTCACAGACACATTCAGGAGACACCTTAGACTTATATTACATCTTTTTAAAAAAAGTTGTAGGGCACCTTTAAGTTTTTAAAGTTTTAAATATGGATATTTTTCTTACACAAATGTGTAAGAATCGCTTCACTTCAGAAGCCGTTTATTAACCCCCCGGAGCCGTGTGGTTATCTTTTATGATGGATGGATGCTTGCACTTTTTTGCTCTTTAAAATCTCATCCTCTATTCGAGCTTGAAAGAAGAGAGTCATATACACCTAGGATGGCTTGAGGGTGAGTAAATCATGGGGTAATTTTCATTTTTGGATGAACTATTCCTTTAAGTATCCAATTCCAGAATTGGAATCGAATTTAGATTCCCAACCCTATTCATAGTTGATTAATAGACATTTGTATATAAGAAACAAAATTAGGCAAAAATCTATAGTTATTAGCTGAAATGTGCTTGCTTACAAATCAAAAGACATGTAGTCTGCAAATAAGCCAGCCCCCTATATGAAAGTTCAATCCCCTTTGTACAGGAAAGCCAGAAAGTTCCACAGAAGAAACTCCAAGTCCTAATTTCCTAATCTTGTTACATAATGACTCAGTCTATCAGTGATATGGTCCTGGGGTGTGATTAGCACTGCAGCTAAATCAATCGTGTAAATCCAACTTCTGACTTTCCCCTCACTACTTTATGCTCCTTTAATTAAAGGGTTCAAATCATCTTTCGAAGGAGAGATATTTTAGTTTTGTTTTTCTACTTTTTTACCTTCACAACAGTTACTGGAAGAAGGTAAACACTTTTTCTGTTTTGATTTGTTTTGTAGTTGTTGTTTTTTTTCCTTTCTTTTTTTTTATTTTTCTCAAAGCTCTGCATATGCCTGTTTGGGTGAGATAGGAGAGAACCAAGCAGAGACACATCTCTGTGCTATCTCTGCCTGCGACATATGTGCCGAAAAGGGGCTGTGCGTACAATAAGCCAGTATTCGCCGGTGGAAGCCTGCCTGCTGCCTCCCGCTCGCCTCGGTACTACACAGAGGTTGACAAACGACTGAATGGAATAAAAACATATTGGTGCTGGGGTAAATGGAAACAGAAAAAAATGTAAGGGGAAAAGAAATGGCAGGAGGGAGGTGTGTGCGATGCATGATAAGGCAGGTCGAAAGCTTTGAGTTGAGCTGAGCAGGACAGTGAACCGTGTAAGTGTGTGTGTGTGCGTGTGTGTGTGTGTGTGTGTGTGTGTGTGTGTGTGTGTGTGTGTGTGTGTGTGTGTGTGTGTGTGTGTGTGTGTGTGTGTGCGTGTGTGTGTGTGCACTTGCGTCTAGGGGTCTGCAGCGAGGTGAGTCATGCCTTGCAAGATCTTTCTCAGTGAAGTTTTAGTCCAGAAATGATTCCAATGTGAACAGACTGGGGTCATATGCTGCAGTTTATAATATATATTATTTTTATACATTATATGGTATATATGATAGTAATAGGCAGGGGTTAAAGTGGGCCGGGGCCATCCGGGGCTGAGCCCCGGCACATAGGCTTATCAGGGCTTGACTTTAATGCTTATTTTTTTGAAGGGGCAAGAGAAAGAGAGTTTTACTTGTCCTGATTAAAACATCAATAACAAAAATAGCTAGGGAATCACCAAAACGCAAGCATGATTCTATTACATTTAGTGTAAGTGGCGATTGATAATGGATAATAATAATATATAATGTAATGGATATAATGTATAATAAGTTAATTAAGTAAGTTAATTTGCACAGATCCAATTAAGTAAATTCAATTCAAGTTAATAAAGTCACTTACATTTTAGACGCATTACTGACTTTTTTTGTTCTATTTCAGCAGCGAAAATAGTTCCAAACAAAGATAACAGCAGAACCATAGTGGATCTTCCACAGCGACACTCAGCTGCATTTTATTCATAGACTGTAACTGAATGATTCAGCGTTTTGAAAGAATCGGTTGAGTCAAAGATTCAATGGCCCATTCCAAAACACCTGCTTCATTCTTGAATGAATCAGCCATTTGAACAAATCGTTTGAATGAATGACTTTCTTATTTGTATATTCAAAAATATTTAAAGAATATCATAACATTATTTAATGTAGTTGTAATTTTTCAGTGTAAATTATTTAATTTGATTCGTAACAGTCCTGCTTTATTTTTCTTATTGAATTTATTAATCAAGTGTAAAAATGTGAAATAAAAGATGAAGCATGTAATGAGATTAGGGGGAAAATGCCCTTCGGGTAAATATCACAAATATGCAGATATAAATATGCAAAAGCTGAAGGAACACTGTTGAGAATATAGCTTCAGAATAAATTATTTTTACACCAAAAAAATCTATTTTTTTCCAGACAAGCAACTTTTTTTGCTTGGACAAGTGACCAATTTACTTGTCCAAATACAAGCACATGACAAGGCTTAATGTCAAACCCTGTATTTTGTATTGATATGCTCTCCTTTAGGCCTACAGAAAGATTTTATTGTTATCAGATGTAGCTTTGCACATGATTTTGATCTGCATTTTAGTGTTCATAGCAGAGGGCTCAGTCGACTTATTTTTTACAGTTTTTCAATTGATAAGATTTTGTAGGCTTCTAATACACATGTGCATTCCTTGAAAGCCAGAAAACACAGAACCCCCCCACATAACAAATCCCAATTTAACCCCTAGGACATTTTCTGGAAGAGCTAATGGCACATCAACACTTTAACTCTTACAGCGCTAATTGTTTTGCATTATCTTTTTGATTTCACTTTGTTTTACTAACTTTTCTAGCACCTTATGGTGTTGTCTTGATATTTGCAGTTTGTGGTTCACTGTGTTGAACCACAGTGCCTTTAAGAAACAGTGTTTTACCCCTGTACTTGTGTATGGCTGGTGTGACAATAAAGCTCTCTTGAATCTTAAATCTTAATAAAAAGTCATGCATATGCCCATTCTGCATGACCAATAATTAAAAATATTGCAGATATTGTGATGAATTTATTATTATAATGATAATTTTAGAGTATTATAATAATTACAAATATCCCAGTGAAATGCTTATATTTGATAATATGAAAGTTAAATATTACAATACACCAATATTTGTATTATAATGCCACTTTTTGTAATATGCACAATGTAATGTTTGGTGTGTTTGCTCAGAAAATGGTTATTGATTAATTTGATTTAATCCGCATATCACAAAATTAAAGCAATTTCAAGGTTTCAATTATTTTTAATTTTTATTAGAATTTGAAATGTTATGTATGAAAATTAAATATGAGTCTCATACAGTTTAGCTCTGTTGTGTCCTAAATGGTGCACTATACACTATGCACTATACTGTTTGAACTTTATAAGGTTATTTTATCATTCAGCATCAGAGTCATGCAACATTCCACACTTTGTTTTCGGTTAATTAAGTGCATTATCTGGGTAGTTAAAGTGCACTTTTTCTTTTTGGAATTTTCAATGTGAACACACTTCTCACAATATTTATACTGCTAAATGGCTTAGAATAGTACTTTTAAAATTAATGCCTAAAAAGTAACTAATTGTGCTACTTCTTTGCAAAGTAATGCGTTACACTAAGTTCTAATTTTTATCAGCTGGGCTTACTTGATTGTTTTTAATAGCAGAAAAAGTTCTAAAAAAGTTCTATTTTTGGCAAATGCAAAGGCCTTTTCACACCAAAAGTGAAATGAGTAAGCCTGAAAGAAATGCAAATTCATACCTGTACTGTAGAGGGCGCAGCTCAAACAAAGCTTTCTGCTGTGCTGCCATTCTGGATTGCAGAAGAAAATGACGCAGGAGAAGAAAGTTCAACACTCTTACTTCAGCAAAAAAAAAAAAAAAAAAAAAAAAAAATATATATATATATATATATATATATATATATATATATATATACAAATGTGATGTTTAAATAGTCATTTTTGCTTATTAGTGTGGATCATCAAAAGTCAACAGCAAAGACATTGGTTAATAAAGGATTCAAAATTCCATACTTTTCCAAGCTCAAATTTCCAAACCTCTCAGACTTTCTCAGGAATTATAAGTGTTAACGTGCTTACATGATGAGAAGAAACCTAAAGCGCTTTATAACTGAAACTGAGACGATTAGTCGACATTATTGACAACATGGACAGTAAAAATTTGTGGAAAAATATTTTTGTGGTTGAATAAGTCTTTTGAACTCATATTTTTAGGGCCTACAATAACGCAGTTTGACCAATGGGGCGCTGTAACACAACTGTAATGTAATAATCGATCAAACATACCGATTAATCAGTGAAATAATCGTTGATTAAACGTTCTAATAATCATTAGATTAATATCAATTTATATATATATATATATATATATATATATATATATATATATATATATATATATATATTTTTTTTTTTTTTTTTTTTTTTTTTTTTTTTGCAACCCTATTTATAACCTGTACATATTCATCTCTGACACATCAGTTTGATACTGTAATGTGGTGCTGGTTTGAGTGTTTAAAAGAAGTTCAAAAGAGACAAACAGTACTTGATTGATAGATTTATTTTTAGAAATTCTTATTTCTATATTTTGAAAACTGAATAGGGGAAATTACCTGGAAACACAAATATTTTTCCAAACTCTGTTTTCCTTTTTCCATACTTTTCCAGACCTGGAAAATACTAAAATCACATTCCATACTTTTCCAGACTTTTACAAAATGCGTAGGAACCCTGTTAAATACATAAAGTATATTTGTGTAATTTAACATATTTAATTATTCCAGGTTTGCATAGTATTCTGATTTTGCATTTCACAGTTTTTATTAATTTTAAGGAATCCTGAATCAGTTTTTGTGCAAGTGAGATGAGTAAATGCATGCTCACATTTAGTCTAGAACTACAATAACCATCATGTTCACACAGCGCACACAACGCCTCTGCACTTACTCCTGATTTCAGTCAATAAATGGCAAAACAAAGTAACTTATCCGATACTTATTCCGATAAAGTAACTCAGACATTTTGTTGTAAATTTAAAAGTAATGCGTTACTTTACTAGTAACTTGGAAAAAAGTAATCTGATTACGTAACTCGCATTACGGTGTACAGGAATTGGGACATGCCTATAGTGTAATGGCATCCAATAATTTTCTGTTCTCTCTACAGTCTCTAAATGTTTAAAAAGTCACTGAGATGCTCTCACAAATCCATAGTGATGGTTCCAGGTGTTTCTCATTTAACCCAACATTCAGAAACTTTCAGTAAGATGTGCTGAATCAAAAGATATCCTTCTAAGGAGAGCGCCACCTGGGATGTAACTGGCTCCAGATTTCTCGTGTTTCAATAATAAAATTTAATGAGCAGTATCATGCCCGTCACAAAAAAGACAGCTCAAACTAAAGCTCATTTCCATTTGGAGCTTGTGAAAGCTCATCTGAACCGCAATCTGTTCCAGCATTGTCTGGAGCCCTTGCCTCCTTCTCTGGCTTTTTTCTGCTCTCCAAGCTCACCATGCCATCTGCTTCTCTCCTGTGCCACTTCTCATGATGACAATAGGACAGGGACCTGTGTTAATAATCCACGAAGATAATAGTTTTTTTCTCTTTCCTCTAAAAATGTGCAATTTTTTGTTTTGTTCTCAACAGTGTCCTTGCCATGTACGAGTCTCCAGCTGTGTCATCTGTTACAAAGAATAACATGAAGAAACAACAGAAGAAGAAACAATAACAGGAACGACAAAGATGTAGGTGCTCCTTGCAGGGTTGTTTGATGTGCCACAGAAACCCATCAAGTTGAGCCCAATAAAGCAAGAGTAATATCACACAGCAGTCTGCGGTTGTGGCGGCGTGTGTCTCGGCCCCTGGTGGGCAGACCCAAGGGGAATGAGGGCCATTGTGCAGTCATGAGAGCTAAAAAGCTTCTTCACATATGAAGATAATATTCTGCTATAATTCAGCGTCACATGGGGGAATGAAACCTGTTCATTCTGAGCAACCTCCTGTTGCATGGAATGATTGTGCTCTGATCAGTGTAGGCTAATTACCATGGATGAGAGATTCACTATGTTTTGGGAAATATAAGGATTATGTTGTGCTGGCCAGCTCAGTTGAGAGCAACATGACAATCAAATGGAGCGTGATGGAGAAGTGGCAAAAACTCTAGTAAATGCAGTCACAGAAACAGTTATTCTGTCCTTTTTGTTTATACTACACTATTAGAAGAAAAGATTATGTATAGAACATTAAAGGGTTCTGTCAGTCGCTTCCTGGTGTTCCCATCATGAGATCATTGTAGAGATTTAGTTTTGATTAAGTAATTTTAATCAATTTTAATTTGAATTTTTTAATTAAATAGTTCGGAAACATACTTTATCACAAAAAAACGGAGTGTCTATTTACACTAAGTGCAAAGAGCGTCCCTTGTTGGTAAATGCTATTTACACTAACTCCACCCACCAATGTCTGGTTGGGCCACTCAAGTTTTAAAAATATGCGCAGAATTCAACGTCTTTAGTGGCGCAGCAATAGCGAGTAAGGCTCGCAAGACCTGGTTTTTGACGTGATCTACGCGGGTTCGAATTCACTTTCTGCCGAGCTCGCATTTAGGGAGGGTTTTTTATTCTCCCAATAAAGCAGCATCCATTTCATAATTTTAATAAATATAATCATTTACACTCTATGATATTATTGCATCCTGTTGATGTACAAAAAATACTGAGGTGCAAATAGTATCTGCCATTAGAAAGTATAGATAGCATCTTTTTTTTTTTTTTTTTTTGGCATAAAGTATTCTTTAAAACTGAGGCAAGATCTCTAGGGTTCTATACTGAACCCCATTGAACCTTTTTTTTCTAAGATCAGGGCTGCGTTCGAAAACCTAGGTAGCTGTCTTGCTGCCTCGCTGCCTTATAAGAGAATGACTTGTACGGCAGCGTTTGTGCATGAAGGTACCTCACGAAATTGATTTCGGACAGACTTCTGAGGCAGCCTAACAGTTTAATGATCTACAGCAATATAGCGCGAGCTTTGGTGAGAACTAAACAAATATTTAATTATTACAGTAGTAATTTCTCAATAGAAATGATATCAAAATTGAAATATGTTGGTCAAAATCGTACATTTATACACAAACTGAGCAGCAAACGCAACTTTCAGATGCCATCTTTATTTTCCTAGCTCAATTGTCACAGAATGGAAAGCACAGGATTGTGGGATATCAAAGGCAGCTAAGGATACATCTATGCTTCCTTCAAAAATCGATCTGAGGAAGGTATCTCAGGAAACAGGAACTGAAGCTAACATTGGAGTCGGACGTGCCTTGATGCCTTCCTACCTTGAAATGTGTCCTCAGAAGGCAGCATTTTCCAGTTTTCGGATACAGCCCAGGTTTTGATACAATATGTCCTGATTCAGTAAGATTCAGATTCGGACCGAGCAATTCAAACTGGTAATTCGTTTTTTGAACTATTCAGAGCTGTTAAATATGTTTTTCAACGGCTCTGGAACTATTCAATAAAACAAACAATTCATCAAAGTCGTTTGTTTCAGGAATTGAGCCTTACTGTTTGCGCTTTTTGATTTATTAAAATAATTGGTTTATATGAGTCATTTGTTAGTGATTCATTCTACACTGTTTGTGCTCTGTGTTTGATTCACTAAAAAGTATTGATTCATGAGAGGCATTTGTTTGTGAATCAGACAACATTATGTTTGTTGTTGATGTGCTGCTTTGAGGTACAACTTAATTTTTTTCATTATTTTGGCTTCACATTCACCACAACAAACTCTGCGGCCAACTAACATTGTCAACTGAAGATTCAGTAATGGGTGAGCACATGCAGTAAACTTTACTTGAAAATCTAATTCTGCACAATATAAAAATTATAATTTTTTTATATAATATAATATTAAAAATATTTAAAAAAAAAAAAATATATATATATATATATAAAATGATGGTTAAAAAAAAACACCAAACTGTTGTACACATTCCCTGACATATGTTAATGCAGTTTCTAAACTTAATGATGATCCACTGAGCGACTTTATCTGAAGCCAGACAATTTTTTTTTTCTCACCTGCCCCACCGAAACAGATTCATTTCAGTTCCAGTGGCTGTTAGCACTCAGAGAAGGTCAACTGCCGACCTTTAAAACCCAGGTACAACAAATCTAACACCTCTCTGTACAACTCCCAGCAGGGTATAAAGAGCACTGTTGTTTTTGAAGGCTTGTGTTTGTGTGTCAGAAAGATAGAGCGTGTACAGTATGTGTGTGAGTATACATCTTTCCAAATGTAGTTAATCTAAAATGGGTTAAAAGTTGTAACTATTTAATTTCCAGTAATTAACTGAGTGGCACATAGCTTTGCGTGAATATGAGTCATGAGTTTTGAATAGAAAGAACATAATAGAAATCCTTTTGACCTTTGCTGAGCTCTCATTCTTTGTTATGAATGTTGGCTTTTGAAGATATTCTTGCTATATGCTTATAATAATCATATTTTGATGTGTCTTGGAATAACTTGTATGTGTTAGGTTATTTGTCTAGCATCTATTGGTCTGTTTTAGATTATGCAGTGCCACTGGTCTATAAAATTACACAGAATAGGACACATTCTGTGACTGTACGTCCTTGAGATTGCATTTAAAAAAGTGAATTACTGAATTAAATATCTTTGTCAGTGCACTATTATGAGAGTGCATTCTGGTTGTGAGATATATTCGTAGTACTCCCAGGAATAGCTCCCCTCAAAATTAAAATTCTGTCATTATTTACTCACCCTCATGTCGGTCCAAACTCGTATAAACTATAAAAAGTGATTAGATTAACACTGCTGTTTACTGTAATTTTGACCAAATTTATCCTGGATTACTGATGAAATTCCATACTCTTAACAGTGAGATTTAGGGGGGGGGGCATTGGTCATAGGCATGTGTGTAATACCCAGAGATTTGGCCTGGCCATTGCTTTAAGTGGATTTCCACTCATATGAGCAGTTTGTCTATTGGAGTGGCTGTTGTTTTGGATGCGGTCCATGGAGGATACAAATTGCATTATTCACGGCATGCAGGCCAGTAATGGCAGCAATGAGCGATGGGCTCCTTTTTGCTACTGACAGGGAAGGTTGAGAGAGGAGCTCTGTACAATTACACAGAGTCTCTGCTCGATCATGCTGCTCTACAGCTAAACCAAAGCAGAAGGTCGCTGGAGGCTTGCCCCGAGGGTTGGAGGTGTTTGAGCAGGTGTTTAGAAGTTCAGATCCCAGGTGAAACCCCTCTGAAGTAGAAAAAAAAGTTCTGGTAGAAATCCTCTACATGACCTGTCACTTTTGAACATCTTGTTTTGCTCAGATTTTAAATGTTTCTATGGGTCATTTTAAATGACAAAATGATCTTGTAAAATAAATGTTTGAATTTGAGTAACCAAACTACTTCAGATCTAGCAATCAAAAAAGAGATGTTTTATCCCATTTCAAAAGATGTTTTCTTTAATTATAAATATACATAATATTTTTAAAAATCAGTTCCTGTTCTTGATTCTGATTGGTCAATAGCTGAATTCACGATAAAACACGGCTATGACCGCTTTACCCAACGGTTCTGTGTATCACTACACAACACCCTTAGTAACCACTCTTAGTAACGTAAACTGTGTGCACTCAATTGATATTGTTCATTGAAGCTTACTGTATTATGTAGAAGAGTATTGTGAGAAAGAGATGGAGTGAGCGAGTTTATTACCTGCATTCAGATTTAGCATTTTCCTTCAGGTCAGTCCTATGTTCATAATAAAAAATCTGTTTAAATGTCCAATTGTGACGAGCAGGGCGAGCGAGGGAGTGGCGCGAGAGGAGCTCCGGAAGCATAAAAGGAGGGGCGACGATAGTGTAGGAGGAGAGAGGACCAGGCCTGGACTTTACTTTATGTTTTATTATGTTTGTGTGGCCGGCAGACATCCGTGAGGGTCTGCTGGCATTACTTTCATTTTGTTCTTTGTTTATTTTATATTAAAGTTATGGTTTGAACGTTCGCTGGTTCCCTCCTCCTTCTTCCCATACATACGAACGTTACACCAATGCATTATCTTGTCCTTTTAACAGTCAAGGGGTTTTCCCGTGACTGATAGTGCTAGTAAAAGCATTTGTCAGTTGCGTCTTGTTCCGTGTTCACAAATTCCGTCTTTTCAATATAAAACCATTTTATATAAGCAATATGGTACTCGAGGCTAGTGCTATATCGTGAATAAGTCACGGCTGAAGGGGTTCGTTCGTTCTGCTTCACATCGTGCCTAACAACGCCCTTCAGTTACGACTTGATCCATGATACAGCACAGCCTCTTGTACCCTCATTGCTTATATAAAATGGTTACCATACAATACAAATATTAAAGCCAAAAGGACACACAACAGGAACGAGTGCAATTGACAATGGAAGGTAACGAGCCATCTTATATAAATCTCATTTGTTTAAAAGACCTCCGAAGAACAGGCGAATCTCAACATAACACCGACTGTTACATAACAGTCGGGATGTACGCCCCCAATATTTGCACATGCCAGCCCATGTTCCCAACATTATGAAAGGCATTAGACAAGGGCAGCCAGTAACGTCTGGATCTGCACAGGTGAATCAACAGACTAGGTAAGCAAGCAAGAACAATAGCGATGGAGCAATAATAACTGACATGATCCATGATATCATGATATTTTTAGTGATATTTGTAAATTGTCTTTCTAAATGTTTCGTTAGCATGTTGCTAATGTACTGTTAAATGTGGTTAAAGTTACAATCGTTTCTAACTGTATTCACGGAGACAAGAGCCGTCGCTATTTTCATTTTTAAACACTTGCAGTCTGTATAATGCATAAACACAACTTCATTCTTTATAAATCTCTCCAACAGTGTAGCATTAGCAGTTAGCCACGGAGCACAGCCTCAAATTCATTCAGAATCAATGTAAACAATATTACGGTATACAATACTCACATAATCCGACGCATGCATGCCGCATGCATGACGAACACTTTGTAAAGATCCATTTGAGGGTTATATTAGCTGTGTAAACTTTGTTTATGCACTGTTCAAGGCAAGCGCGAGCTCCGTGGGCGTGAAGCACGAGAATTAAAGGGCCAGTAGCCCTGAATCGGCTCATTTATAATGATGCCCCAAAATAGGCAGTTAAAAAAATGAATTACAAAAAAATCTATGGAGTATTTTGAGCTGAAACTTCACAAACACATTCAGGGGACACCTTAGACTTATATTACATCTTTTTAAAAAAAGTTCTAGGGCACCTTTAAATAACTGCAAACCTATTATGGTATTATTATGCTTTGCTACAGTCAAAAAAATGAAATACAACACCTTCAAGGAGGTCCAGCATCCTTAACACACACACACCTCTTGCTATGTCCATTTCACATTTGATCCCATCAACCCATCTTTTTAGGTGACGAACTAGCGAGCATTATCCTATTATCGAAACATATTGACTTATGAAGTTCATAATCTCTCGTGGCACGACGGGGATACAGGAATCATTCAGGCGCAGTGTGAGCCACACTTTAATGAAGTCATTTATCTCTGATCTACAGCTTTGCACCTTACCCCTCAAATGAGCCAGTGTGAGTGTGAGACACAGTGGTCAAGAGTGCAGGATGAAAAATGAGGAAATAATTCACAGCGGAAACGTCACTTCAAAATGATTGGCCTTTTCCTCTTCTTAGGGTCCTATACAATTATATCCTGATTAACTGATATTAGAATAATTGCTCTATGTGTGAGGTTATAAATGCTTTGCTAGTCAACCAAGTTTAAGTCACAGAAAGTAAATCTGACCCATGAGACAGACAGTGGAAGGTTATTTTTAAGTACAAAGTGCACCTGACTTGGCTTCAGTGGCAAATGAATAGGCTACTGCGAGTTATTAATCTCTATTACCTCATCCTCCCATAATTTTGCTCATTACACACATTCATTTCTATCTAGTGGCCTTATTTTCTCCTTGTCCGAGAGGCTTTTGTGCACGATAAAAAGAGAGATGACTCTGGTAAATTTCAGTGCTATCTTGTAAATCCTGTTCCCTCTCCGTTCCTTTATGAATAATGCATACGGTGGAACTCTGACTTTTTCTGATATTACCTATAGCCAAAATGATTATGCAGAGTTGGCAAAATAAATAAATATTCAAAGTATTATAAATGGACACCAGAGGCGCGGATAACTTGTGTGCATTTATCAGGGAATGGAATACTGAATGAATGTTTCTTATCCCCCAACTCCCATTAGATTTTTGTTCTCTGTGTGATTTGTGCGAATTAAAAACGTAATGCCTCAGCAGTTGTGTGCAGAATCGTTTAAAATGTAATTACTCTGCAGTTGACGGTCGGTAGGATGAAGGACAAATGACAGTATTAGTGGAACCCAGTGCTCTAGGAGCGGCTGGTGGGAAGTTTGCATGTCAGCCTCATTAACATGGGACCGAATGTACAATGCAGAATTTAGGATTACAAATATTTGCAATCCTGTACTAATTTTTTTTTTTTTTTTTGTCACCACAAATTATCAGTAAGTAATATTATTGATAGCATTATCTGAAGAGAATGTTGTGCAAAAGCATGTTTGGAGTGTTTTCAGCTTGTTTTAAGGTGCTAGAGTGTTACTAGGGTGTTGCTATGGTGTTTTAGGTGGTTTATATACTGTATCTCAGGTCTCTGGGTAGAGTAGGCAGGGTCAGGGTGCAAACTACGGGGGAGCTCAGCTCCCCTTAATAAGACATGGGCTCCCCTAAAAACATGATTTGTGAAATTTTGGGGGGTCACAAAAATATTGACAAGGTCATTTTGGATCATTATGTGTAAAAATGCAAAAAAAAAAATTCATTCATGCATGACGGTGATTTAAAGCTAATTCACTTCAATAAAGATAACTATACATGCTATTCTTGTCATGAGCATCAAGGTGTGGGGGCGCTGCGGTGCAAATTCCACTCATGTTTAGTACATGTTAACTTGAACAGCAAAAGAAGCTGACCCCAGGCCTGTGTTAAGGTGAGGCATGTTATTCGCAGTTATGTGTTGTGGCTGGGTTGTTATAGATCTGAGTGACTTTCAATGTATTAGACCTAATTTAACAGAGGAATTTTGGTATTCTTCTGTAGCCTGAAGAGTAACTTTCACCGTTGTTCTTGTGAACTCAAAGACAGTCTGATGCTTTGTTTATAGACTATTTGTGGGTGGCTGTTTGTTGTTTCACCTATCAATTTGTGTCGATAATGTATAATAGGGGTAAATCCTGTATAGTGATTTATCCTATATAGCAGTGTTTCTCAACTCCAGTCCTTGGGACCCACTGCTCTGCACATTTTGTATGTATCCCTTATTTAACACACCTGATTTAGATCATCAGCTCGTTAGGAGAGACTGCATGAACTGAACTGAGTGTGTCAGATAAGAGAGACATACAAAATGTGCAGAGCAGTGGGTCCCGAGGACTGGAGTTGAGAACCACTGCTATATAGTGCTTGCATAAAGCAAGTAGTGTACACAGTCATAGCTGTTATGTATCTTGTAACTCATTGTAAGCCCTATTTTGAGGCACGTGCAAGCGCACTAACCAGGTTATAGCTGTGCTTCTTGTAGGGCTGCACACTGTTGACAAAATGTTGTTGTTATATATCAATATGGCTATAAAGTAATAATAATAATAAAACCAAAATAAGAAATATTTTACTAATTTTTACTAATGTTTTTAATTTTATTAATTTTACTTTCAGCAAGGTAGGGTAGAGGGCAGACATATTCAAAAAAACAATAATAATCAAAGCTGGGGTCCGTAACTTTTTTTGATTAAAAATTATCCAAATTTTTTGAGCAAGTACATAACCAGCCAGTGTTCAAAATTATCTCCTTACCTTAGCCTGATTCACAATGGTAAGCTTGTAATAATGTGTTCTAATCCGAGTCGTACTGGTGGGTTTTTGCGGGAAATTCGAGCATGTTGCATGTTGTCATTATGCGTGTTTACAGAAAGAAGGAGTCCCAGCTGGTAGGCTATATGGCATGTGAGGATGCTGCAGGTGGCGGATCATTTATAGCCTTTTCTTACAGAAGCTGGAATAATTAAACTTATCATTTTGATGGCGGGTTGTATGGTATGACAAATTAATGTTAGAGATTAGACTGTACAGGAATTGAAATCTACAGATAACGCTAATACACACTAAACGTAGTTACGCAATGCTGATGTTGTTAACATTAAAGGTGCTCTAGAATCAAAAATTTAATTTACCTTGGCATAGTTTAATAACAAGAGTTCAGTACATGGAAATGACATACAATGAGTTTCAAACTCCATTGCTTCCTCCTTCTTATGTAAATCTCAGTTGTTTAAAAGATCTCAGAAAAACAAGCGAATCTCAACATAACACAGACTGTTACGTAACAGTCGGGATCATTAATATGTACGCCCCCAATATTTGCATATGCCAGCCCATGTTCAAAGCATTAGACAAGGGCAGATCTGTGCACATCTGAATCATTAGACTAGGTAAGCATGCAAGAAATGGAAGCGTTTAGCGGAATTTCTACCCGGAAGACTCTAATGCACGTCATTGCTCGTTTTCTAACCAATCATTACACGTCCCCTGAGTATATAAGTTCTGTTCCCACCCACTATCGTGTTTGCAGATACCATCGCCGGCGTTCACCCCCATCCTCCCCACCACCACCAGGTCGGTCCCTGTCCATACATTGGGAGTAGGCTCCGCCCCTGCCTTCATCTTCAGGCAGGATCTGCAAACGTCTGCTACCCTCCGGATCGTACTATGGACGGGGCCTATGCCAAAGAACTTTATCATTTCTTTGATATTTACATTCATACTGTTGAATAAATTGTATTCAAACGTTTCTTTGCTTCCCAAGTCTTTCTGGTAGAACAATAGTGAAAAATGGCAGATAGAGCGATGATAACTGACATGATCCATGATAACATGATATTTTTAGTGATGTTTGTAAATTGTCTTTCTAAATGTTTTGTTAGCATGTTGCTAATGTACTGTTAAATGTGGTTAAAGTTACCATCGTTTCTTACTGTATTCACGGAGACAATAGAGCCGTCGCTATTTTAATTTTTAAACACTTGCAGTCTGATTAATTCATAAACAAATCTTCATTCTTTATAAATCTAAATAATAATAATAATGATAATAAAAAACTATGATATAACTACTTTAATATAATAGATTATTTCTATTCATATAAACTTTTAAAACATCCACGTTCCTTTAAGAGGCAAAAACACACAGTGTTTGCCTATTCACAAAATGTTGTCTGATATTTGTAATATTTGATGTATGTGTGCGTCCTTTGGTTTAGTCTCTATAGTACTTCAAAAGATTGGCACTTGTTATTGAGCTGCTCTGTGGGAGGTGTTTCTCAGAAAGAGACCTGTCACAAAGTTACCTCATTGGATTGGACCAAGACAAGCTCCGCAGTACTCCAATGACACAAAACATTTCCCTAAGCCAATAAATAACTCTCACACATGTGTGTTTGACAAAAGATGCCCTTCTACCACACAATAACAGATATAAATACTAAATTTGAGATTTTCAGAGCTATTACTGAAGACTGTATCTTTGTTTTGCACTGTATCTAGTGCATTAATGTCCCGCTGTGAATGAAATTAAAGATGTGAGTGGAGCGCACACGCTGGGACCACTTGTCTACAGGATCCACACCTGATAGGCCTCTAATCTATTACCACTCTGCAAATGCGGTCTGACCCCAGACGCCTCTATTCTTGCTAAACAATGCAATTGCTTTCTCACCTCAGACTGGGGACTCATTCATCCACACAGAACAGCCATGTGCATGTGCCGCACCCTTCCACATACATCTGTGCGCACTCATACTGTAGGTTTGATGTGCTGTTGCTGTCTGTATATGACTCAGGTATGATAAGCAAGTAATGAGATCACCTCGCTGGTTCCCTCAGACAGCCTGTCACCAGATTTAGTGAATGAGCTTCAGCTCTACCTGCTGTCTGTGGTCACAATTTGTCTATGGCTGTTAGGACGTTGTCTCATTAATGGTATAGTCAGAGACAAGAGGCAATTGGACTGAACCTGATCTTGCTGCATTTGAAAGCCATGTGGATTTTCTGGACAGTGGATTTGGCTTGTCTTCTGCTCACATTTATAAACTTTTCCTATTGTTTTCCACATCATTATGTCATTTGGAGATATATATATGATTACATATATATGCTTAGTTCTGTCACGAAACCCTATATGGTGCAGGCTGATGAGTCCTTAATGCAAACTGATGATATTCACAGCGTTAACTACTTGTCGTAAGCTGATTGGTTCATGTCGCATCTGCAGCCAATGGAGCTTGCAGCACTGTAAATATATACAGTGATGTGAATAAGTGTTTGCCCCCTTCCTGATTTTTTTTTTTTATTTTTTTGCATGTTTGTCACACTTTAATGTTTCAGATCATCAAACAAATTTAAATATTAATCAAAGATAACACAAGTAAACACAACATGCAGGTTTTTATTATGAAGGGAAAACAAAATCCAAACCTACATGACCCTGTGTGAAAAAGCGCTTGCCCCCTAACCCCAATAACTGGTTGGGCCACCCTTAGCAGCAACAACTGCAATCAAGAGTTTGCGATAACAATGAGTCTGTTACAGCACTGTGGAGGAATTTTGTCACACTCATCTTTGCAGAATTGTTGTAATTCAGCCACATTGGAGGGTTTTCGAGAATGAACCGCCTTTTTAAGGTCATGCCACAGCATCTCAATAGGATTGAGGTCAGGACTTTGACTAGGCCACTCCAAAGTCTTCATTTTGCTTTTCTTCAGCCATTCAGAGGTGAACTTGCTGGTGTGTTTTGGATAATTGTCCTGCTGCAGAACCCAAGTTCGCTTCAGCTTGAGGTCACGGACAGATGGCCGGACATTGTCCTTAAGGATTTTTTGGTAGACAGCCGAATTCATGGTTCCATTTATCACAGCAAATCTTCCAGGTCCTGAAGCAGCAAAACAGCCCGGGACCATCACACCACCACCGCCTTATTTTACTGTTGGTATGCTGTTCTTTTTCTGAAATGCTGTGTTACTTTTATGCCAGACGTAGTGGGACACACACCTTTCAAAAAGTTGAACTTTTGTCTCGTCAGTCCACAGAGTATTTTCCCAAAAATCTTGGGGATCATCAAGATGTTTTCTGGCAAAACTGAGACGAGCCTTAATGTTCTTTTTGCTCAGCAGCAGTTTTCGTCTTTTGAACTCTGCCATGCAGGCCATTTTTGCCCAGTCTCTTTCTTATGGTGGAATCATGAACACTAAGCTTAACTGAGGCAAGTGAGGCCTGCAGTTCTTTGGATGTTGTTGTGGGGTCTTTTGTGACCTCTTGGATGTGTCGTCGCTGCGCTCTTGGGGTAATTTTGGTCGGCCAGCCACTCCTGGTAAGGTTCACCACTGTTCCATGTTTTCACCATTTGTGGATAATGGCCCTCACTGTGGTTTGCTGGAGTCCCAAAGCTTTAGAAATGGCTTTAACCTTTTCCAGACTGATAGATCTCAATTACTTTCTTTCTCATTTGTTCCTGAATTTCTTTGGATCTCAACATGATGTTTAGCATTTGCAAGCTACTTTTTCACATTGGGCCATGTGGGTTTGGATTTTGTTTTCCCTTCATAATAAAAACCTTCATTTAAAAACTGCATGTTGTGTTTACTTGTGTTATCTTTGATTCATATTTAAATTAGTTTGATGATCTGAAACATTAAAGTGTGACAAACATGCAAAAAAGTTTTTATACGTTTTTAATATATTTTATAATGTAATAATTTCACAGCTAATCTCCAAATTAAAACAACATAAAGACAGTTAAATACTTGTTTAATGGCATCTCTTTATGAATGAAGGCCAGTATCGCTGATACTAATACTGCTACTGATGTCTCGATGAAATTGATTTTTTCCTCTATTTTAAATACGAATTATAGCCATTCAACATTGCAGTGTTATTGAAAGCTATATAAGTTTTTTTGTTTTGTTTTACATTCATTAGGCTTCAAAAATATAACAACTTTTAATGTAAGTGAACAATCCTCACATAAACCCATAATACATGTCATATTTAGGCTACCGATGCCCTTAACTGAGAAAATACAGAAAATGAATAAAGTTACCAAACAGTCTGCGCTGCATAATTTATAGCCTAAATTAAATATAGATTAATCATTATTAATGCTACAAAAGTTATTTAATTAAGAGCAGTGAGTACTTTTCTGTTACTTTTGTTCTTTCAGCAATTCAGCAGCAGCATAGCAGATCTATTCCACCAATACCACATTTACATGCTAAAAATCTTCCGTGATAGAAATATTACTATGATTAGCATGACCTCTGTAACAATGTTTTTCCTATGAAGAATTTTATCAAAATACACTCAAAACAATAATATTGTGAATTATTGTAATTTAAAATAACTGTTTTCTATTTTAACTATTTTTAAATGTTTATTGAGCAGCAGATCAGCATATTAGAATGATTTCTGAAGGATCATGTGACACTGAAGACTGGAGTAACGATGCTGAAAATTCAGCTTTGCATCACAGGAATAAATTACTTTGTCAAATATATTTAAATAGTACACAGTTATTTTAAATTGTAATAATATTTCACAATATTACTCTTTTTTACTGTATTTTTAATCAAATAAATGTAGCCTTGGTGAGCAGACGAAACTTCTTTTAAAAACATTAAAAATCTTAGCGGTTCCAAACTTTTGGACTGTACTGTATATACTTAAATTATTACAAATTGAGGCAAATAAATAACAAAAAAAAAAAAAAAAAAAACATAAATCCTCCCAAACTGCACAACTTTACAGTAAAATATTAAAGTGATAAAGTTACAATATGTTACAAAATCACATTTTACTGTCTGGTTATGTAAGCTAGTTGTACAGAAAAATGAATATTGTTGCCCAATGTGTTATAGCATAGCAAGCAACATAACACAAGTGATAGGCCCTATTTATTATTTGCCTACTATTATTACGATATGTGTAATAGCTGCTTGCATGCTTTTATCTTTTGCATGTTTCGCCTCTTCCTTTGTATTTATTTACGTTACTTAAATCGGCCTCCGGTGGCTGAGACCTTTTGTCTTACCATAATTTAATGTTGATTTAGAATTTGTACCACTGTCCCTACAGACGTCACCTCATTCCTTCTTCTCGTATACTTTTGAGTGAGTTGTCTTCTCCTTGCGCACATTCCGAGTCCCTCCCGACCAGGTTAATTTACTCACAGAATGACATGATATCATTGACATTATGTGCAAATGAGCAGTAAAAACCTGATCGTGCATTCGTTTTGTTTTTTTTCTTGTGCGGGTGTCCCCAGCGGTATGCACTGGGCCTTTGCCCATGTTGTCCATGCCTAAATCTGTCACTGACTGGTTTTAAGGAAAAAGTTAGGCGACTCAGCTTAGTACTTTTGGCCGTGCCGACAGTTTCTAGAGCATCCATATTTCAACCCAGTACCATGACAACACCGGCCCTCATGGCCAAATAAACAGACCGGCCCACCGGGAATTCTCCAGGCGCTACCGATTAGCCAATCCGGGCCTGACCTCTACTGACAGTATTCGTCACAGTTTGATTGGTGAGCTTAGACCCTTCTACATTATCAATTCTTTATCTCTTTATCGCATTATCACGGCCCTTTCCACAACGGCATGCTGACCACTGCAGAATGTGCAGTGACTGGCAGTTGATCCTATATAGTGTGTAGGCGTGTGTGCACGGGGGTGGAAGTTTCTGAGTTTACCTCTAGGGATGTCCCTTCTTCAGCAGAGCTCTCAACTCTGCCCAGCGGGCATTGGCGAACCGTGGCATGGGGGGTTAATCATATTGTCCCTTGACGTCTGTGCTGGAGCTCTGAGAGTGGAATGGAGGAGCATTTATGGCCTCTCCTATGTGTGTTAGTGCCGCATGAGGGGGCCGGAGCAGCGCGTGGTCATCACAGATTGCACTCTTATGGTGCTCGGGAGATTACACTGGAGGAGAGGTTGTGGGTAGAGGCAGAATTTTGCCTGGAGCGAGGAATGTTTTATTTTTTAAAGTTTGAAGTTCTCTCTAAGATCAGTCCATCACGATATTGGAATAACATGTTATCAGCACATAATGCAATTGCATGTCAGTAAGAATTTACCACATGTTGAACACAGTGTTAATAGACTGTTAATTTATTTGTACCAAAAGACTAGTTGATTTTGTTTTACTTTATTCATATTTTCACCCTCTTTTTGGCACCTTTAGAATTAAACAGCCTTTTTACTGCTACTACACTAAAGTTATTTTTAAATTTAACATTGTTCAACAAACCCTTTTAATTAAAAAAAATAATAATATAAAACAAGGTTTTTCTTTAATGATGTGACCCCTTTAAAGTTTAAATGAACAGTTAACAGCTGGCAAAGAAGAAATAATAGCTCAGTTACATTATGCATGATTAAAATGTAATCTTTAAACATCAATATTCTTATCTTTTTGTAAAACATAAATCAGCAATGGCAGTTAAATCTTTGAGCTTTCTATATCTGTGAGCTCTTAATATTTTGACAACAAATAATGCCTTTCTCTCTTGCGCTGGTCTTAACCTCACACTTATTCAAACAGCATAACACACATAACGCACACACTGAAATCGCCAACTGTAGAACTGAAACCCATCCAAACTCACAGCATGCATGGGGATTTTCACACATGCCCAGTTTCATGACTGGACAGTAAGCTTGCAGCCAAAATGTGACACTGCCTGTATTGATTTACTGTCATTCACGCAGCAGGTGTGTAAATTGGCTGCAGAATGGTAGTTGTCAAAGCAATGACATGCTGGGGATGCCAGGAAATCTCAGGGAGGCAAAAACATGGCAATCCAACAAGTGTTGAAGGCAGTGCATGAATAATATGAAGAATTTCAAGGTTTTTGAGGAAATTTCTACTAATTTTGGAGTCACAATCTATTTTGGCTCATCTTGCACAATCTAAGATTTCCTAATGTATTGTGTGTGTGTGTGTGTGTGTGTGTGTTTATTTATTAATCATATTTGGTACTTCGGGCTTTTCTGTACTTTCAATAGAGTGGTGCAGGTATGACGTCAGAACCCGGAAGTCTAATTCGCCACTGGTTCCTTCGAGATTTTCCTATTGGGTTTTCAATTTACAGTAAAATAAAACCTGGGAAACATAACTTGATGATGCTTTGATGTTTTGTTCTACAACGTACACTGCACACACCCAAACCCCAAGCTGTCTTATCTAGTTACTTATGTGTGTACCAGAGATGTCATGAGTCTTTTATCTGGAGTCCGAGTCAAGTCTGAAGTCTTTATCACTGGAGTCTGAGTCAAGTCTGTAGTCTTTTGTCACGAGTCCGAGTCGAGTCGAGTCTCGAGTCATTAAAAAAAAAAAAAAAATTCTCATAATCAAATCCTACTTTTTATCCTAGCTGTATTATATAGAAAAAATAATATGATCTTTCTATAATCTGTTTTATTTGAAATTAAGGTCCTATGATGTAAGGGATAATGTACATCCAGTTTGTTACTTTATAATCCATTACAATGTACAAAACAGTCGTCCTGGCAACACGAGTTGTCATTTTCAATAGAGTCGCTAAGTAGATGCAAGATGGCACCAGTGAGTCATGGTTTGTTATACAGCTTACTTTTTTATAAATATGAGCGTTGTCGTGGATTTAGGCGTACAAACCAATATCGCGTTCATATCGCAGATGAATCGCCTTCGATAATGAACGCGATATTGTGTGGCTTGTCAGTGAACTATGGCTCTGTCTATTAAATGGCGCTCCATTTGAAAGCAGGTGATGGCGATTTAGCGTCAATCAGGGAACCGGCTTTACTGACGAAATGCGCGTGACAATCGCATGCAATATATCAGTCAGCCCTAGTAGACGCCCTATCGAACGCTACTGCCTATAGAGTACCCCAGGGATAACGTGTTTTTGTAGGCCAACCCGGATGTTAGCTGCGCACAGGTTCCCTCGGTTGAAAGCCTATGCATTTTTCCCATAGACTTTTGGAAAATCGCAGAAAATAAGCTCTGTGTTTAACAAAAGGTTATGACACTTACACGTTTTGTCTATCAAGATAATCTTTAACACAAGTGAACACAACATTTATAGATTTTGAAGCCTAAATAAAGTCGTCAGATATAAAAGGCTAACAGTAGGCTATAAACGGACTACAGCACACCAGGTCGCAGATCAACGTCGTCACCACCAAGCTTCTTCAAACTTTATTTAGAAAACTACTCTATTTAAAAACATGCTTACTGATTATGATCTGCGCTGTGTATGAATACTTATCCACTTTTTCATGAGAAATGCTGTCCAAATGTCCTGTTTGTCATGATGACGTCTAAAGTCCCCGCCAAAAAAAGTAGTCCATTTTAGCAATTTGTTAGCAACCGCTGATTTTAAGACACAGTAAAAGTTTTAAAAATCACAAGTGGGTTATAACTGTTGTGTTTTATGTCATAGATCAAAACGTTAAAGTATTTAGAGGTTTTGTCAACCACAGACCTGATTTCAGGCGATTTAGCAAAAACCCATTCAAAAAACCCATAGACTTGACGGCGTTGGAACCGGAACTGGAAAATGCTAACTCGCTTCCGGGTTTTGCCTACAAAAATGCGTCATCCCTGAGGCACTCTATAGAGGACAGTGTTTATCAGAAAATATCAAACTTCGGAATGTTTAAGAATGTCAGTTGAAAACTCTACACATGCTGATTGTGATACGTTAAAATATGAGCTTTAAGTAATAAATGGATTAACATCTCTTTATATATCTCTCTCTTATTGACACACATTAAGAAATAGAAAAGCTGCAAATAATATGAAAAGATTGATAAAACGTAGTGCTAGGTTTAAAGTCTAGATTTGTTTTGTTCATATTTTAACAGGCTGGAAATTCAAATAAGCCATGCAGCTACACACTGTATAATAGCTAATTGCGTGAGTTAAAATGACTAACCTTTGTGGATGCGACGTCTCGTAAAATTTGATGTTGTTGTTCCAGTCTCTTTAATTGATTTCCCACATTCTGTGCATCTAGCCGATCTGACCTGATAATAAACCCAAACGAAAGAACATATGGCACGGTGGCTCCCGTCATGTTGCATGGGACTCTAATTATGACATTTGGGAGTTTACGCGCACGGACATTCGTAATCAAATTCTATGACAAGAGTCCAATCTACCACAAGTTCGACACGTAAGGAAATGTGACGCAGATATTAGAAAACCATTTAAACACAACACAAATTCTTTATTTATTATTATCAGCAGTTAAGGGTAAAAAACTTGAGTCGTTATTATTCCGAGTCTTTTGTGCCGAGTCGAGTCAAGTCTGAAGTCATTTCAGGTCGAGTCCGAGTCCGAGACCGAGTCTGAAGTCTGTTAAAATGCAACTCGAGTGCGAGTCTCTAAAGCCGAGTTCAGACTACACGATTTTCAAAGTAGTCAGGTCACTGTTCTTTTCACACTGCATGACTATCTTGGCCAACATTCAGTCGCTGCTGTGTTCAAACTGCACGATGGATCGGCGACAGAAGGTTTCACACTGCATGACTTTACAATAGGAAGAATCGCCGACAACTCTGTCTGGCACCATAGACTGTAAAAAACTACGTTTCACAACCAAACACACGCAAGATGTGACAAGGAAACAACACAATATCACGCGTGCAGGACCGGAGTTATTATTATTATTAAAAACGGTAGCCCGCAAGAAGCTTGCAATACAAGTTGCCTGTGCGCTGATTTGCAGCGAATATAAGAAAAATAAAAGAAAAATATGGAGGAGGAAATGGTTGGGGAGACTGTGGATTGTGTGTTCTGCAACTAGAGCTGGAGGTAAATACATAACTTTTCAATGTGCTGCTGTTGTGGATGGTCAAGCAAATGTTTGTGTTTTGTTTCTGTGTGATAGAATTGTAATGTTTATGTGAATGAAGCCATGCTTGCTGATATTGTGGTCTATAACTCCTCCCCGAACTCCCCGCTGCTCTGTATCTTGCTCTCTCATTGGCTGTCGGTCATTGCTGATGTAGTTTTCAGTCAGAACACTTTTCACACAGCAGGATTTTGAATCGCCGACAGGTCCAGATATTTAGCAAATCGTGCAGTCTGAACTCGGCATTACTCGAGTGCCCATCTCTGGTGTGTACTTCATCCTCAAGCATGGATGCATTAACCAAAAGTGACAGCATAGACTTTTACGAAAACATGTAAAAAAAAATGCTGTTTGTTTTTAACTTTTATATTCATCAAAGAATCCTGAAAAATGCATTAGAGCACCACATTATATATTATATTAGAATGATTTCTGAAGGATCATGTTACACTGAAGACTGAAGTAATGATGCAGAAAATTCAGCTTTTCCATCACAGGAATAATTTACTTTTTTAAAAATAGTTTTTAAATTGTTATAATAATGTTTCACAATATTACTGTTTTTCTGTATTTTTGATCAAGTAAATGCAGCCTTTCATTTATAGGACACTTCTTTAAAAAACATGAAGAAAATCCTAACAACCCCAAACCTTTGGTAGTGTATAAATACCAGTTTGCACTACAAATACATCTCATAAAAATATTTACTGAATTATTGAAACATTTTTAAGACCCTCCATTCTTGTGTTTTAACTCCTTTGCAAGAATTCAAGCATTACATGAGGGCATTGCACTCTAATGAGGGCATTGCACTCTTTATTTAATATATAATAAGAACTTAAAAAAATCCAAGGCAATGCGATTTTTAAGTTTGCTCAACTATTGTCTTAATAATTGTACTAACTGTACATTATCAATTTGAATGTGTTTGTTCACTAAATGAAAATGCTTCATTCAGCCAATTAATTTGTCAAGACAACATTATACTTCATATTCAGCAGATTTTCATTTCGTAACACAAATTGTTTTGATAACTATATATGTATATAGTCTTATAGGAAACTTAATATGTTAAGTGGACTGTGATATCTTTGTAAAGAAACAGTCATACAAACATGTATCCAGGATATAGTTTTAAGTGGTTGAACATACTAGGCCTCAACACTTGACACACAAATGTTAAGAACAGTGGCAATCAACAACTGAAAAAACATGAGCTCTGTACATCACAACGCAACAAATAACTAATTTATACCAATTGAACTATACCCTGTGATAGACTCTTACGTCAAAATCTAGAAGCATTAATGCATAGACTCTTCATCATGTTATGTTTAAGCGTTAGCTAATGTAGAAATGGCTCAGAATGATTAGTGAAGCTGTAGAACACATGCTAAGTGCATGTGGTTTGAACCTCTGTGATCTGCTAAGTGAATTGTACAGCAGACTAATTCATATCATTGTTCCAGGTTAAGCCGATAATTCAGTCCACAACACAACCATGAAAAGTATTCCTTCAAGACTGAATGAGATCGAAAGAAATTAAGTCCAAGGACTTAGAGACCCAATCAAGGGCGTCTGTGACACAATCAATATGTGAAAGGAACGAGGATGTTCTGGAATGGCTGTGATTCAGATTTTGCTGTATCCAAGGTCACTAATGAGCTTCGCCCATCACTGTTTTGCAGTTTCACCGACAGCATGACTCATAAACGCCCCCACAGCAGCTTTACATGAGCCCGCCATTCTCCTCTGCTGTCAGGTTCAAACAAACACCAGCGCAACGCTGTGAAAATTATCAATGTAGCACTCTGTTTAGACAAACAATGTTAAATAGACTAATTACAGAACACCAGGGAACCCTGGGAAACTGAATTGTGGGGTGGAGCCCTTTCCAAGAATTCCAGGTTTATGAAAAATCTAGTTCATGAGATGAAGGCCAAAGGAGACAAGACTGGGTGCTTGCATCATCTCTCAAACATTTTTCTTTTTATGTCAGACAAGAGCAATCCACTCTGTCTATCAAAACTCTACCTACCAGGAGGGAGAATTGGCATCTGGTGGAGGCAGCAATTAATGTCTGCCGAAAGAGTGCTTTCCATCACCTCCCTTTAATAGCCAGCATGTGGAGTGCATCTCGGCAGATGTTACACGGGAATTCATTAACGCCCGTTACCAATCATACGCCTCCCTTGTAAGCTATTATCCACAACCCTGGGTATGAGATATATTCTAAATCCAGCACACAGCACTCCCCCGACAACTGTCATATACCACATAAAACAACATGTGGCGTTTGAATGAGTGGCCCTTCCGTCCCGACTGGAGAATAGTTTCTGGAAAGGGAGAGAGATGTGGGATTGAATGTTTGCTGCAGTATTTTAAATACAATTCACATTAGTGAATACAACAGATTCTTTGGCTACATTCAAACCACAGTCCAAATCTGATGTTTTTTTTCCCTTCACATGTGACACAGAGATCAAAAGTTTATATAATGGACCCC
The DNA here is from genome assembly GCF_024489055.1 of Chanodichthys erythropterus. Taxonomy (NCBI): domain Eukaryota; kingdom Metazoa; phylum Chordata; class Actinopteri; order Cypriniformes; family Xenocyprididae; genus Chanodichthys; species Chanodichthys erythropterus. Next base: position 21,940,727 of record NC_090222.1, on the reverse strand, counting down.
AATTACCGTAACGATTCTGAACTGTAAAAAGTGCTTGTATAACTTGTAATTACAACGTGTAGTCTTAATTTTCTGAGAGCTACGACTTGCACCACGTGGACGCTGTACCACTGCAGATTTAAAGGGTTAGTTCACCCCAAAATGAAAATTCTGTCATTAATCAATCACCCTCATGTCGTTCTACACCTGTAAGACTTTCATTCATCTTCAGAACACAAATGAAGCTCTTTTTGATGACAGAATGCTGTCAGATTTTCTTCCATAGACTGCCGTTGAAACTTACACTTTGACGTTTCAAAAAGTTCATAAAGAGATCTTAAAACTAATCCATATGAATCGAGCAGTTTAGTCCACATGGAAGGAAATCTGTTAGTAAATCTGGCCCCAAGTGTCTTTAAAATCCCAGCTAAACAAGCCAAAGGTGATGCTGGCAAGGATCCCAAAGTCCATCAGGTGAAAGAAATTGAGAAAAAAAAAAGAAAAAATCTTGGCATCACAAGTCAGATTTGTGTTTTAATATTATTTAAAGGTCCCATGTCATGCTACTTTTTGGATGCTTTTATATAGACCTAAGTGGTCCCTAGTACTGTATCTGAATTCTCTTTCCCGAAATTCAGACTTTTAGCCACTACAAGCCAGTCCCACAATGAGCTTTCCTCAGGACGTGCCAAGCGGCAATCTCCTCCAGTTTCTCGTGAAGCCAATACGGAAGTAACTTAAACTGCGATACATCGACTGGCCGCTAGGGACAGGCTGCAAAAGGGAGCAGAATCTCATTGACCATCATGTTAAAACAGCCAAGCTTACAGCAGAAAAAAACATGTTTACACTCTGGTTCAAATTATGTTTTAGTCTATACTGCTAATTTTGCCTTTCATGACAACTCTGAGGGGGGTGAATTTTTTTATAACTCATCCGTTTAAATTATATTAAGCCTTAAAGTTCTGCATAATTAAGGGTGTGGTCACTTGAGTGACAGGTGGATTGGCGCTGCTGTCTGTGAGCCATCATGTTACCTCAGCAGCTAATTCCAGCCGCTGAATTTGGCATCTCAGCTTTATTTGTGCTATTTTTCTGGATTATTTTATACAATATATGGCTTGCTGCAAACTTGAGACAGATGTCAGTCTGTGTACATGTGCTCGCATGCAGAACACACGTTGGATCGTCGTGGCTAAAAGTTTTGTTCCTGAGATTTACTACAATAATAATAATAATAATACATTTTATTTATAATACGCTTTTCTGGAACCCAAAGCGCTACAAATAAATCACATACAAAAACTAATAATGACAATAATGACAATACCAGGAGGATATACAACTCCGACAGCACTGCTTGGATATTATAACTAAAACTGCTGCACTGTTTTGAAAAAATATACTTTGGCCACGTGCTCATTAGTTTGAGAGAACATTCGAGAGTTATACAGATATCTGGTACTGTACGTATAGAGTTTTACATTATAAACGATGCTCAGATTGCATCCTTTCTTGAAGAACGATGATGGAGAGCAAATCATTCCTTAGATGTGTAATGCAAACGATGGGTTTCATGGATTTAACCCTTTTAATGAACAAAATTTTTTTTTATGTTTTGAAATGGACATTTTACCCAAGTGCAACGGATTGGATTCATCTCGCGATCTCTTTTTCATTAAAGGTATGAAGTCCCAGTTGATTTTTTGTTATTTGCACACCCCACACAAATTAATTAACCTACTGGTGTTAGAGCATCTAACGTTATAACATTATCTTAAAAATCACCGTAGATTGACAGTAAAACTTTAGTACTTTCTAATGGTATTGTTATCTTTATTAATATTTTAGATAGTATCTAAGATAGATATGCTAGGCGGGCGTGGTTTCAGCAACAAGTTGCATGGGCTCCAACTACATCCCGCCTCTTTGCCCTTTTTCAGTTATCCGTGAGTGACGTGTGGTCACGTGCAGCTAAGATGGCCGCGGCCTCATTTACGCGTCAAAACTGCTGTTCAGAACTCTATGGGTGACGTCACGGACACTACGTCCATATTTTTTTACAGTCTATGGGACGTGCCGTTTCTGGGCCTGTAGCTTTAAATGCTAATGAGGAGGCGAGAGGCGGGGCAAGGTGGAGGGTGGGTGTGGCCTTAACCAGCTTCAACGGCTCTGGCTTGCGGCTACGGTACCATGCGCTGATGTTGACAGTGGATGTATCGCAATGGCTCGTAGACACCATAGACTGTAAAAAAATATGGACGTAGCGTCCGTGACATCACCCATAGAGTTCTGAACAGCAGTTTTTACGCCTAAATGAGGCCGCGGCCATCTTAGCTGAGCGTCACCGCACGTCACTCCCGGATAACTGAAAATGGGCAAAGAGGCGGGGAGGTGGTTTGAGCTGATATTACTGGTTGCTGAAACCACGCCCGTCTAGCTTGACGTGACCATGTTAGCAGGCAAAGGAGCTACCCAGCTAACACACGACGTAACAGTTACGTAATGTATTCGTACTTTTTGGTAATGTCATGACTTACTAACTGACAACGTAACTACGACGTCGCATGCCAGTAATTTCATTACCTTCAGATTACCATCTCACAACGTCGTCAGTACGTTCTCCTAACGTTATAAGATTACCCAGAACGTTCCAGATACGTCCTCTATTCGTAATATATTCGTAATTCCATGACTTACTAGTAACGTAACTACAACGTTGTATGCCCGTAATAATATTACCATCAAATTACCATATCACAACGTCGTCAGTACGTTCTCCAAACGTTACAAGATTACCAAGGACGTTCCAGATACGTCCTCTATTCGTAATATAATGGTCATTCCATGACTTACTGGCAACGTAACAGCAACGTCATGTGCTCGTAATTTCATTACCATCATTTACACATTCTTTATATGTTATTATTACCAGAATTTGCAATATAAAACGTGTAATTAAATGTCAGACACAAGGCTGAAATGTCCCCTTAAGAAAAAAATGTTTGTTTTCACCAAATCAGAGTATGGATGACTGGTTTTTATATATAGTGACGTGACATACAGCGCGCGCCTCCACAAATGTAGTGCGCGCGTGCCCACAGTATGTTGATAAGAGTGTAAAGTTAATTTTTCTGAGAGGAGAATTTATTTTTCCGAGGTGACAACGAATAAATGGCTTTTATAAAAATGTATAAAGTTAACTTTGGAAAGACGCAAAACCTTTTTTTATTGTTATGTTTACGTTAGTGCAGGTGGCCGTTAGAGTTGCCATGGCAACCGGGAAAACATTCAAGCTGCTGGAGAGGACAGCGTCGACGTTTCTCCGTGTTTCTCGTCAGTTTTATAGCAATAAAGTTCAACAACTGCGTCAGATTGGTTAAGTAACATTACCCACAGTCTACTTTAAGTACTTTTGTTAATATTTTTACCTTTGTGATTTCCTTGATCGTCTGAAATATATGTTATGCAAAATGTTACGTTAGCATAGCATATGTTTTTAATGATACTGAGAGCAAAACGTCTTGAATGCTTTTATTTTATGTTTCGCTGTAGGCTATATGTTTTTATTTATAGTTTGAGTGTATTGCATTATTTTTATTTGGAGTTTTGTTCATGTTCTGTGTGTTTTTCAAAATAAATGAATTGAATTCATTTCGAGTCTGCATTCATCGTTCACAGCTGTTGGAATAGCCTTACATTAGTTTGGGCAAATGAGGACATAAATTAGGTTAAACTACTGCATGTCCGCCCATAGAAAAATAAATAAATATAAGAATTACCAACTGATGACCAACACACAACTATTGATACACAACGTTGCCACGACGTCGCAGTTACTAACTGGCAACGTCACAAAGTTACGTTGTGGCGACGTATAGGCACCTTTCACTTTTCCGGTTGCCACGACGTAACTAGTTACGTCGCCACGACGAAAGTTTGGTCACCAAATTACGTTGCAGTTACGTAACAGTCACGTATTTTGGTTAGCTGGGTATCTATCTATCTTAGATACGATCTAAAATAATAATGAAGATAAGTTTTATCATCAGAACGTTCTAAAGGTTTACTGTCAATCTACGGTGTTTTTAAGATATAGATCCTCCAACACCACTAGTGTTGGGTGTGCAAATAACAACATGGATCAAATGGGACTTCATACCTTTATAATGAAATAGAGATCACGAGATGAATCCAATCTGTGGCACTTGGGTAAAATATAAATGTCCATTGCAAAACAAAAAAAAACATGTCACATTTCTTCTGAATGATCTGCTCTCTGTCATCGTTCTTCAAGAAAGGATGCAATCTGAACAGCCTTTATCTTGTAAAACTGTATACGATCGTATCTAACAAACAAATGAGCCTGTGTCCAAAGTATATTTTTTTCAAAATAGTGCAGCAGTTTTAGTTATAATATCCAAGCAGTGCTCTCGGATTTTGATATCCTCCCGCCATTGTCATTGTAGATCTCACAACCAAAACTTTCAGCCAATGCCACGATCCAACAACGTGTGTTCTGTTTCTTCCGCATGCATGCACATCTACACAGACACACATCAGTCTTGAATATTATGCAGCAAGCCATATTTTATAATTGTATAAAATAATCGAGAAAAAAGCACAAAAACGGCTGAGATGCCAAATTCAGCTGCAGCTAAGGTAACATGACGCCTCACAGACAGCAGCGCACTCTACCTGTCACTCAAGTGACCACGCCCTTAATTATGCAGAACTTTTAAGGCTTAATATAATTTAAATGCATAAGTTATAAAAAAATTCACCCCCCTCAGAGTTGTCATGAAGGGCAAAAATAGCAGTATAGACCAAAACCACAATTTGAACCAACTTGTAAACATGTTTTTTTCTGCTATAAACTTGGCCAATTTAACATGGGACTCTATGAGATTCTGCTCTCTTTTGGAGCCTGTCCCTAGTGGCCAGTCGATGAATCGCAGTTTAAGTTACTTCCGTATTGGCTTCACGAGAGAAAGGGGGAGGTTGCCGCTTGGTAGACACGCAGTTGTTCAAGCTTTTCCGTTTGACCCAAAATCTGATCCGGATGGGGAAGCACCGGATGAAGAAGTTGCAACTCAGCGTCTACAGCAGGATGTCTCTGAATGGTTAGTTTAAAACATTGTATCTGGATACGGTACTTTAGTTGGTTTATGTATGCTGTTACAGTTATTATCATGTAGCTAATGCTAGCCTACATTGTTGGCTCTTCATGTTGCTCTGATTTGCAATACGAACCGACGTCACGCCTCGTTGCATGCCGGGGCGGCGCCACCATTTTGACAGGATCGCCCTCTATTACTCGTACTGAAATTAATACAGATTCTTGCTTACCTTTTGTTTGTTTCTGCCATTAAGTGGAACGTTAACATTTTTAATGGTATTGTTTGCAGGGAATATAAGTTATTTTATCGCATCGCATGATCATTTTATTTATTTATTTTTTTCACTGAAGTTTTGTAGAATTTCGTTTACAATGTTGATCTGTTTACCGTGTCACACGCTGGACGCTCGCCAATGCTTCAGCCATCGTATGAATATCCAAATAAATCTATGTGATCAACACACTGAGAAAGTCGATTGATTTATTTGTTGGAAACGTTTAAATGATGCTTAAAGGTACAATTTGTAAAATTTTTGCAGTAAAATATCCAAAAACCACTAGGCTAGTGTTATATATTTTGTCCAGCTGATTACTAACAATATCTCTAATGTTTTCACCTACTTGTAAATCATGAGAAAATTCCCATTCTAAACAGTGACACGAGGCAGTGCAGTCGCCTGTCAATGACGCGGTTACCTTTGTTACCGCCTTTACTGACGTAGAAACCACATGACAACAGTGCCGTGGACAAATGCAGAAGTAGAGTCTAGCGTCCAGCAAACCACTAGCTTGCTTCAAGCAGTTCCTTATTTACTTCTTGCACGTTTTATGGTGGATTGTGTTAATTATTTATGGAACATAATTACTGTTTACCATCTGCCGCTGGTTCTGTCGACAAGGACAGCTCCCGTAAACTCATGACCGGAAAAGCGGAAGCGGCGCCGGCGACTGTGTCATAATAAAAGTCCCGCTGCTCGTGAGGCGTGTGTTGATCGATCGCTCCAGCTCCTCGTTCAGCTCCCGCAACACTCAGTCCTGCTCTGCTTCATACTACAGTAACGTTAATAATCGCATCCATGAACATGAGTTCTTCCAGACTCCAATCCCTATTCTTTTGCACCGTCCGTTGAGATGGAGACTACATGTCCCAAGTTTCCACTCTAAAACTTTACGTCATCAAACTAGGCCTTTGTTTTGAATAGGCTTCTAGCGACCTCTAGCGGAAAAAAATATCACAAATTGTACCTTTAAACGAGCATACTGAGTAGGCCTACAACTTGTCATTGTAATTCCCCTTTTCCATGAGATGAGGAGAATCAGAGATTATGGGTCAAATTCAGCGAACAGACAGACACGTGTATTTTTATATTTATTTTAACAAATGGCAACCACACTAAGCAATTTCCTACCTTTATAAAACCGTTATGAAGAAAATGTATAAAATGCTTGCATTTTAAGTGATACTGAAAGTTTATATTTTGGTCTCATCCGTTTTTCTGCATGTGCTTCATTTGTACATAGAATTTGGTCTCTTTAATATCAGTCTACGTGCATTAAGCGTTTTTTTGAGAGGACATGAGAGGAAACCGCTTAAGAGTGCCGTCACGCAATATCACACTCGGCTACGAGTGTGATATTGCGTTTATACAACAGTTCGACAGCACGAGTGTGTAAATAAATAAGAACAACAACGGAGTGTTTTTAAAACCCTCTTTTGTGCAGCACTACTTCCTACCGCCACGGATTCAAATCTCAATTTGACAGTTGGACCAAGCCTCCGTTACTAATTCTAAAACGTCACTTCAGAACTAGTAACGAAGGAACGTTTCAAAACTCAAGTTGTCAGTTGAACCAAGCCTCCGTTGCTAACTCTAAAATGTCACTTTAGAACTAGTAACGAAGGAACGTTGAGTCGCTTCATTGAAACACATTGAATTTTCTACAGTATTAGAGAGAGAGAGAGAGTAGGCTATTACCTGTGTCTGGTATATTGCATTACATTCATTCTTCAAGTCGATGTCCATTACATTCTTTATACAAGTCCGTTTGAATGTCCGCTGAGGTAAGCGATCTTTGTATTTGTCTTTTTTCAGCTTTGGGAATTTTCCATCCATAACACCACAGCGCTAAAAAAAACTTCCTTTTGCAAAGTTCCTTTCAATTTAAAAGTCTCTTGTGACTCACTGACTAATTCTCCTGTAAAGTGTTGCCGCCATCTAATGGCGTATTAATGTAATGTTCACTCAATCCATATTACGTAATGGACATATTTATATAAAATAATATTTATTGAACAACATATAAGCACAACTGTACAGTTCAGTCAAACAAACATAAAGCACTAGTTTTTAAAAAAAGAAATAGGTCACCATTTATGCTGGTATGTGGGTCATTAATCCGCCTCCCCTCGTGAATGAAGTGCGCACGCAGTTTGGACATCTCCTCTGTGCAATGCAAAGGTAAATAAAAGATCTGATGTTTGAAAAAAAAAATTGTAAAGCGTTTTCTTTACCCAAAAAAACATATGTTTATAAAGTTTAATGCTTTACGTATTTAAAGAGCGGAGAAGAGTCTGATATGTCCCGTCTAGTTGTAGCCAATATGCTATATGAGGATGTAACGTAACGTTTATTATTATCAAATTTAATATAGCACAATTCGACTTGCTCTGGAACAAATAATAGATCAATAAGACCAAAGACTGCCCGTTCTATGTACTCAAATTGAATTATGTCTCGTGTTTAACCACTATAAGAGCCAGCGGCAAATCCCCGAGTCACTGGCCGAGATGAAGCTGTTCTCGGCGGTTACAGAAGCACTGAACGGCCGCTGACGCACTCGAGCTCGCATCTCCGAAAACGTCAAAACAAATTGTAAAATAGGCGCTGTTATTAAATATGAGTCACATATTTCAGGTCTAAACAACTACATTCTCGCCTAAAAAAACTATTAAAACTACAGTTCGTGGTAGAAGGAGTAGTATTTGTAAAAATTACGGTTGATTTGATCGGCCGCCATGACGGTCACTTCAAGCGGAGTGATACAAACGGTGAAAAGGCAGTAGGAGTGCTGTTATCACTGAAATATCGCATGGCTATCAACCAATCAGATTCGAGAACCAGACAGAAATGTTGTGTATATATATATATATATATATATAATCAGCTATAGACACAGACCAGCGCAACTAAATTAGTCAGACGTCTGCCATTATTACAAATACCTTTTCGGATAGGTGCCATTGTGGAAAATGTGCAACCATGCCAACATCATTTATTTGTTTACATATTTTATATTTCATAAATCTTAAAAGTTTTTACAACCTTATTACAATTACATCAAGCTCTGCAATCTAGAAATATGGATATCGCGTGCGCCAACAGCAGAACGGTTATCCAAACAACAAAGAAATTTACAACACTCGCGTTAGGCCGTGTGTCCACCAGAGCATTTTTAGCCAGCTGAAAACGCTAGGCGCTCTGCTTAAAAAAAAAAAAAAAAACGCTTAGGTGGACACACGGCCTTACAGTGTGTGTATTGACACACATACTTGATGCTATCTACCTTTACATTAGCGACAGTAACTGGGCTGTATTGGCCCACGTTCAGGAAACCGTCGTCGGTGAAATGGGAAGTTGTATTGGCGCATTACCATAGAAAATAAAATTAACCCGCTGTTTCTTCATAGGCCCGGATGAAGGAACTAAAAAAAAATACTTCGGTGTTCATTTGTACATCCAAACACTGAACAACTGCCATGCTTCACTCGTTTACAAGGCATGATGTCTCTCGAGGAAGAAAAAAAAATATATATATATAAATAAAAAAAAAAAAAAAAAAAATATATATATATATATATATATATATATATATATATATATATATATATATATATATATATATATATTGTGCTCGAATCTCACAGTAGTAGCTAATTTTCTCATGGGCGGGCAAATCAGAGAAAGGGGATGTAACCTTTCCCCTTATGACGACATATAGGGAAGATTCCAGATTGGGCCATCTGAGCTTTCATTTTCTCAATTTACCCAGGGATCGGTTTACACCCATCATCTTTTCTAGCCACTGGGGGACCATATACAGGCTAGGGGAACTCATATTAATGTTAAAAAACCTCATAAAGTGAAATTTTCATGCCATGGGACCTTTAAAAAAATGCATTCAGCTCCTTCTGCTTAAAGATCAGGATATATAATGCTGGCATTAGGTGAAGAGTTGTAGTTTGACAGGCTGAAACATGAAGGAAGAGCTGCCGTTTATCAATGGCTGCTTTGGTGGACACACAGCCTAATATAATAATTGTGATTAACAAGAAGGAAACAGCAAATATGTCAAATTTGGTAAATGATAACTTTATTTGTCCAATGTTAAATTAATTATTAAATTAATTTATATACTTATTTATTGTTTTTGTTGTTTTACACAACAACATATATTTTCTCTGATCTTTTCTTTGGATGACAAAGGTGACATGTTCATTTCCGATTTGGGCTGAGCTGATTTTTTTAAATGTCAGGTCAAAATGAATCAGATGTTTATTTATTTGTCATAATTGCACTCTAATCAACATGCAATTTTAAGACAGCCTGCACTGGTTCACTAAAATTGCATCCATTTGTTTGTTTACTTCTGATGAACATGCCAGGGTAGGGTATTTCACACATTTAATTAATTTAGGAAGTTGTCCGTTCAAACCCGTGGCTGATAATATAAATAACATAGCAAATTTAACTGAAAATCTGAAAATTAGGCAATAGATAAATGTAGCCAGTGTTGCCATAAAACAAACCCATATGCATTTTAAAGGGACACTCTCCCTGAAGCAACCTGGGTTTAGTGCTATTCTCAAGGGCACTATGACAATGCCACCTGGCTTGCTTCTTGTGGAGACTGAACCAACTCTAACCACTAAACCATAGCCGTTAAAAAAAAAAAAAAAAAAAAGCAAAAAGGTTATTATCATTAACTAAATTTTTTGTTAATTGAAATAAAGCTGAAATAAAATATCAATATTAGATGAAAAACAAACTAAGCAAAAATATAGAAATAAGCTTATGCTGAACCACTAAAATTACTAACTGGAAATAAATGAAAACTAAAACTATGGAGTCCCTAAAGGGACATGGTGATGGAAAAAAAAAAAAAAAAAAAATGAGATGGAAGGGGGGAAAAATCGATCCTTTTGAGTTCTCTCGCAAATCTTGCATGTCCCTTTAGGGTCTCCATATAAAACTGAACTAAAAAATAATAATAATACAAAAGCACATGACAAAATTACTATACATTAAACTGAAACTGTAAATTAAACTGTAAATATAGAAATAAAATACTAAAATAACACTGGAAAGCAAACAGATACAAGCCTGCCTGGTGGTTGAGTCCTTACAGGTTGAGGATGTGTGAACGCTGAGCCTCTTGGGTCCTATGAATGTCATTTGAATTTATCCCTGTGGTTTACAGTAGGACGCGTTCTGTTGAGAATAGAGTTGTCAGTCATACTAAACACCCAATCCACTGTCAGATCAGACATGAGATTGCGCTGGTGACAGATGGGGAGAAAAAAACTACCTTACAAATGGCATGAAAGCTATTAGTAAAACACACTCTACTTCATATGTATTCTCGTCTGTTTGTTGGCATACAGTGGCTCAGAAGAAGGGTTTGAAAGGTTATAAGACTGTGTCAAATGCTGTGCTTTCAATCAAACACTAAAAAGCAACAGTTGAATTGCAGTTATAGCCCATTTTATAGTGTATGTGTGTATTTTTTGCATGTGTGTATAGTGCGGCTGTTTGACAGCATTCCCAGAGAGGCCACATGGGAACCGCTGTCACCTCTAATCTTCGAGACCATACAAACACCCCGCAGTGCACTGATCAGTGAGAAAGAGAGAGAGAATATGCAACCATGGTTGAGCTACAGAGGCTGAATAAGAACTTCAGAACCAATAAGGTTTCTGTCAACTACAAAGTTCAGTTGGGATCACTGAATGATCATTTTTGGTAAGAGAAAGATCATTATTTCCATCATTCTTTCATGACGGGGGTGCGTTTTGGCTGACTTTATGGTGCTCTATTGAACCAGAATAGCTCACGTTAGAAGTGATTTATAGATATCTATGCCCAGTTTTTTTTTTCTGCAGGATTGTAAAATATTGCCACCTCAGGAAGTGTTTTATATAGGGCCACAGATATTTATTGTTTACATGAGTAAGAGTGCCTACATACTATAGGCTTTGCTACACTCTATTTAGGGGGGCTTCAGCCTCCTGTCTTTCATACCATCCAAAAATGCCATTAAGCTGTCAGACACTTAAAAATGTGTGATAATGGATCTCTCCTCATGTGTGCTGAAAACAGCAGCTGCAGTAAACATGTCTTATGCTATTTAACACTGAATCCTCCCCTTACCAAGATTTAAAAATAAATAAATAAATAAATAAATATGGACCACTTGAATAACAAGACAAGGCAGTGTAGCTGTTGTGGAAAAAACTAATAAAGAATACCAATTACAACAGCAATCGTTCTCCCCTTTGCTATGTTTAAAGTTTATGGCACTCCCAACTCGGAAACTCGGGTATCAAAATGAACTCTGAGAGGGCGCTCACATCCAGTTTCCAACTAGGAAACTCGTATTTATGATCATTTCGATAGCATGTGCAGGCAGCATTAACTTACATTAGCTTTTACATTATGTTGTCATGTTGCATATTTAAAAGGGGTGTTTATTTATTAGCAGTGTTGGGGAAAGTGACTTTTAAAGATAATGCATTACAATATTGTGTTACTTCCTAAAAAAGTAACTAATTGCGTTAGTAACTTAGTTACTTTTCATAAAAAGTAATGTGTTACATTGCTTTCGCGTTACTTTTTCTTGCCTGGGCTGGACTTGATTGTTTGTTTTTAATAACAACAAAAAAAAGTTATATTTTTTGGCAAATATCAAGGCCCTTTAACACCAAAAGTGAAATTAATAAACCTAAAGCTGAAGGAAATGCACATTTACGCCTGTAAAGTAGAGGGCGCTCAAACAAACATTTCAGCTGTGCTGCCATTCTGGATTAAAGAAGAATAGGATACAGGAGAAGGAAGTTCAACACTCTTATTTCTAAATCTAATCTAAAGTAATTTTTGCTTATTAGTATGGTTGAATTAGATCATTGTAAGTTCACATTTAGTCTAGAACTACAATAACCGTCATGTTTACAAAGCGCACACAACACCTCAGCACTTTATTTCTCTAAACATGAGCTGCCAGTCAATAAATGTGAAAAAGTAATTAATTGAAAAAGTAACTTAGATATTTTGTTGTAAATTGAAAAAAAGTAATGCGTAACTTTACTAGTTACTTGAAAAAGTAATCTAATTACGTAACTCCAGTTACTTGTAATGTTTTACCCGCAACACTGTTTATTTGTTCATTTACTTCAGTTACTCTTCTATTTTGATATAGAATTGGCTAGTAGAATATAATTTAAAGGCTTTATACTTGCAGTAGAATTGTGTGTTTCAGCTTTAGTAAATATTTTCAAGCATAAGCATAAATGACACTGGGAACATGTGCTACCACTTTTTGCCATGGACGATTTTGTCCTAAACACTTTATGAAGCCCTTTCTTCTGTTGAAAATGAGGAAAAATACCTAGCGGCAGGGATGTATCTAATACAAAGCAGGAGTTTTCTTTTCATTAGCATGATTTAATGAGTGGCGATGCCTACTGGATTTTGTTTCCTTACTACTGGATATTTTGTGTTCACTGATGTTATCATCAGTGGCAGATCCTGTTGTACAGAAGTAATGTTCTCTCCTGCACAGCTCTCCGCTCCAGAGATAACACAAAATAAATAAATGTATAAAAAATCATCCATGCTCCTGCATATACAGGACATCCACTGATATAGATTTTTGTTAAATATAAATATTTATACTTTTTTTTAAATAATGTTGTAAAAATATTTCTGAATAATTATAATTATTGATATAATTGAATAACTATATTATTTGTTATTATTATTTTGTGGGATTAAACCCTGAAATCTTTTAAACCCTAAACCTGGCAAAAGTGTTGTTTTATTTCTTCTTATATTGACTTTAGTTGTCCATATATCCAAATGTCCACCTAAAGATGGCATCCTAATAACACCATGCAAACTACAGCTTGATTTCTTCAAAGATTCTCTCTCCCATAGATTCCACTTCATTTCAATTGGTGTGTGAAGTGATAAACAGTCGAAATAATGTCCCTGAAGTGCCGTAATCTGCTTAGAGGGAGAAGATGGGTGAAGAGCGGCGTTAATTTCATCAGAAAGCTGACTGACTGAATACTGGTGCCTGACGTTTCAGTCTGCTGGAGGAAAAATGACCTTCCTCTTCATATCATTATACACCAAAAATACTCCCACAACTCCTCCTAATGAGAAAACTCCATTACACCCCACACAAAATCACTGAAACAAGTGTGTCTGCTTGTGTGTAATGGCGATATGCACGGATGGGGAGTAGATAACAAGATAATTATATTTATGGTTAGACGCCGTGCCCTCTAAACCTCAAACATTCATACCGTGGTTACACCACAGCTCCCACAATGCACCACCAGCCGCCTGCTCTGACCTATGACCTCCACTTTGCCATAGAAAAACATATAAAAAGTTGCAAGATGTGACTCACTACTCCCTCTTTAGCAGACGCGTTCCTTCTTTGAATTTGTTCAATTACTCTTCTTTTTTTGAATAATTCAAGGCCACTGAAAAATTCAAAGCCCATTGCTTCAGTGTTAACAAGGAAAGCTACTCTGCTTGCATGGAACCATCATGTGCGCAGGATATGATGTCATGAGTAATTTATGATGGGACACCTTGTGGAAGCAGAAGGGGAAATGTTTGGTGGTCAGCTCAGCCAGTCCCAGACAGGGCACCTGTTTCTACACCTGCGTTAAATCAGGGGAGCTATTTGTCAACGTTTGCTCCGATATCATATTAATGAAGTTGGGAATGTGCAGTTATGAATTATGAAGGGTAATTCTGCAATAGATGTAATACAGAACTTCTGGTGTACAGATGCATGTGAGGATGCGTCTGCAAACACATGCGTCAACGTCCCGAACGTCTGGGTTTTGAAGGCTCTAAAGCTGCAGGTGGTTACAAGGATTTATTTAGCCTCCTCACACACCCCAAACTTTAATTTGATTTATTGATCATTTTAAAGAGAAGATTACAGAGGCTTGAACTTTGTTTTTCTTCCCTGAGATTGGCTAACATTCTCCAGGTTTAATGGTTTCTTCTGGGTTATTGACTGATATATTATCCTCTGACTCTGAGAGCCAAGGTTTTCCGATGGTCAATTACTCTACCACTGTGCAACAGGATAGAGAAAAGAGAAAGACAGAGGGTGAAAGTTTCTTTCAGTGGTCTGGTGGTTTTTTCCCCTCTTGGCTGAGCTATGACCAAAATCAATTGAGAAGCAAACATCTAATCAATACCTTTTTGACAGAGCTATTAATCTGTTTACCATTCATTGTATTAATGCAGTCACACTGATTTTTTTCTATTTTTGTAACGTGTTTATCCTTTGTGATTTCTAACATGGCACTGAATGTTACTTTTTCATACTTCTCATTGTTCTGGCTGAAAAAGATCTTTAAAAGTTAATAAAATCTGGAATTTATTTAATTTTAAATTATTTTCAATTATTATTTAATTATTTCAAATATGTTTATATTTAGATTACCTTTGCCATCATCTATTGTTCACTTAATGTTCATATTAAAAAACACAAACAATATATTATCAATACTGGTAATTGTAATCTTTAGAAAATCTCAAAATGAATATTCATTATAATGCTTTAAAGCTATTGATTTTAATTTTTAGTGTTTGTTTTTAATTTATTTAGATGGAAAAATTGTATGTCGAAATGTATTGTTGGCCATAACGTGATTATGATGAGTCAGAAGGGTATTGATCCATCTGCAGTTTATTAGACAATGGTAGTACAGGGCAGTGCAGAAAACAACAGTGAACAAATCCAGGAATCAGGCAGAGAGTCAGGGCAGGCAGCAAGCAAAACACAAACGATAAACAGGCGAGGGGTCGAGGCAGGCAACAGAAATCAGAATCCAGATAAACAGTCCAAGTCAATACACAGGCAGGCAGAAAGGTAGTAAATGCTCAGAAATGACAACCGGGGCTAATCAGGACTTAGCACTGAAGCGCAAGTGAGACTGTCTTTCATGTGAGAGTCAGTGGATGTGTAATTGACAGAAGGTGCAAAGTAATCAGTCCCAGGTATGAGGGTTGATGGGAAATTGAAGTCCAAATAAAGTTAATACTCAGGTGAAGGCTCCCTCTGGTGGTGTGAGAGATCTGGTGTGGGAGACTAATTTGTAACAGAGCCCCCCGTGGTCGAGGGGCCGGCTTTCCCGGGTGTGTCCTGTGAAACTCATCTGTGAGTGTGGGGTCGAGAATATCCCTTGCATTGACCCAGGACCGTTCCTTCGGACCGTACCCCTCCCAGTCGACCAGATATTGGGAGTACACCACCCCGGCGTCGAGAGTCGAGTAGTTCTCTGACCTGATACACCTCTACGTCGTCGACCAGAATGGGCGGGTACAGTGGGACCTCGGCTCCTTCAGTCTCCCGACCCTCTCTCGGACCACCAGCAGGTTTCAATAGCAACATATGAAAAGTGGGAGAAATACGATAGTTAGCAGGTAACTCTTAACGGAATGAAACTGCCGTATTTTGTTAGAGAATTTTGAATTGACCCACATACCTAGGACTGAGTTTCTTGCAGGGAAGTCTGAGGTGGATGTCTCTGGTGGATAGCCATACCCATTTATCTGGTGTGTACTCTGGACCTGGGCGACGGTGACGGTTGGCCTGTTGTTCTTGCCATCTTACAGCTTGTTGTAGATGAGTATGTGCATGATTCCAGGTCTCCTCACTGCACCGTAACCATTCCGTGACTGCGGGGAGCTCTGATGGTTCTCCTGACCAGGGGAAGAAAAGCCCAGTACGCATTTGAACGGTGTTAGACCAGTGGCAGGCTTTTGGAGGGAATTCTGAGCATACTCTGCCCACATCAAATATTTGCTACAGTCAATTTGGTTGCTCTGGCAGTAAGTTCTGTCCATTGGACTGGGCATGATAGCCGGAGGTGAGGCTGACGTTCACATTGAGAAGTCTAAAGAAAGCTGCCCAGACTCAAGAGGTGAATTGTGGACCCCTATCAGATACGATGTCCTCGGGTAGGCCATAGAACTGGAACACATAGTTGCACAAGGTCTCAGCAGTTTCGAAGGCCGAAGGAAGCTTTGGTAAGGGAATGAGACGGCAGGACTTGGAAAATCGGTCTACAGCTGTTAGAACTGTTAACAACTGTTAGAATGGTGGAGTTACCTAATGAGTTGGGTAAATACATAAAGTCTATAGCAATATGGGACCATGGGCGATGAGGCACTGGTAGTGGCTGAAGCAAACCAGCTGGCAACTGGCGTGAAGACGTGGATGTATTGCATGCTGTGCAATTATTTATGAAAGTTACTGTGTCATCTGACATAGTAGACCACCAAAACCGATTTCTGAGGAGGTGAAAAGTAGTGGTGATACCAGGATGCCCAGACTGGGATTGTCATGAGCCTGAGACTGCCATCTTTCATCTTCACAAATAAGAAGCCGGCTGAAGCTGGTGAGGTAGAGGGTCAGATGAAGCCTTTTGCTAGCTCCTCCTTGATATATTTCTTCATGGATTCTGACTCAGGTTGAGACAAAGGTAATATTCTTCCTCTTGGTGGAGTGCTGTCGGGAAGTAGCTTGATGGAACAGTCACAGGAACGATGAGGAGATAGTTGTGAAGCCTTTATCTTGCTGAAAGCCTCAAAAAGATCAGCATATTCATGGGGAAGTCTGGGAATCTCAGGTTATTCTTTGGTTAGAGTGATGGTGCTGACAGGTATTGGTGAACTGTGAATGAGACAGTGATCGTGACAGGCTGAGCACCACTGTGTGATTTCACCTTCCCTTCAAGAGATGTGTGGATCGTGAAGCTTCGAAGCTTTATGAATCTTTTGTTTCGAATCAATGGTTCGGAGCATGTATCAAACTGCCAAAGTCACGTGAACCATTGAAATTTCTAAATGTTTGGAAATACTTATGACGTAGACCATAGAACCTTTCTACTGCACAAAAGGTTCTTTATAGTGGAAAAAGGTTCTTTAGATTATTAAAATGTTCCTCACACTAAGAAAAAAAATGGTTCTTTTAAGAACTGTTCACTGAAAGTTTCTTTAGGGAATCAAAAATGGTTCTTCTATGGCATTGTTGCATGAAAAACCCTTTTGCAATTTTTATGAGTGTTAAAGTGTACCGTATTTTCACAATTTTTATTTCTAGGCAATAATGACAGGATAGGAACACTGGAAACTCTTTGTGTTTTATAGACATTTGATCTCAGACAATAAGATTTCATAATGCATGACTTCTAATTGTTAATAAATTGTCACATAAACTTCAAATGTCAAGTGAAGGTGAGAGTTTATCTTCCTTTTTGCGGCTCCAGTATGCATGAAGCCTTGCAAATGACTATTTATCTATTATGTGGGGCTTGTCCTGTCTTGTTTATTGCATTATGGCCATGTACATTCAGTATTAGACACAGTTAATTCTTTCATAAAGGGGAAAGCACTCAATTCTGAATAATTCATACAGCACTGGGGCCTATTAAAGTTTACATGTTACAACCTTGTGATCTCACATACAAGAAAACCATGGAATTTATGGTAAGTGTCTTTATGCTTTTAGCATCTGCTGCTCCTCTGGTAGGGTTCCCAGGACTCGCCCTCCTACAAGTTCTTGAGTCTTCTAAAAGGTCTCCCACATTAATCTTCCTTTTAATGTATTTCATTGAGATAAGGAGCGAAAACCCCTGTGGAGAAGGGGAATGGGAGATGCAGAGATACTAAATTTTCCAGAGGGTTGGTGGCCAGACAAATGGAGCTCTAGGAGGTTTGCTGTAGACCCCCAGACAGCTCACAACATGTGATAGGAATGAGCACAGCAAGATAACAACTTTCACCACAATTGTTGCTGTGTATGTGGTGTGTAATGGGTGTTTCTTCAACTATGGCCACGTTTACACTCTCACTAGTTTAATCTATCCACTAACAGTGTCCAACAGTAAACATACATGCATCACAGGATAATTCTGTTATTTTTTTTTCCCTGAAAGTCATGAACATTTCCACCAAATAAAACTGTATTGCATTTAATAGCATTCTGTGATGGAAATGGCATTTTAAACATGTTCGGAACAAAATGGCAGACTCTGTCTTTCTAAAGATAATTTCATAACTATTTATTTGTTTCAAAACATTATTTGTTTTATTAAACTTTGTTTCTTTTGACCTCTGTTTCTTTGTCAAACAACAAGGGATTATTTTTAAAAAGAAAAACACTTTGGGGAAAACAATTTGTTGTGGTGGAGAAAAATGGTGGAAAATCAACCCCTGGGACATAAAAGTTCAAGAAACACCCACATACATTTATGTAAACACGTGTACTCAAATACTGCTACACATGCATTTGTCACAGGTGCACCCATAAACATGATCTGTGCAAACGCTGCGAGAACAAATCACACAGAAATCTAAACATCAGATTTATACAAAGACAAACACCCATGCACACACACACACACACACACACACACACACACACACACACACACACACACACACACACACACACACAAAAATACAAGATGATATTTGCTGTGTTAGAGCCAGCAGGTTTTGTGCCAGTGGACAGTGCTTTAGAAGATCACTGGTGCCCTCTGCTGCTGGCTTATGTGTGTAGAGACAGTCAAACAGGGGGGAACCTAGGGGGGAGAGAAGCATTTAAACTGTGTCCAAGCTCATGAGATATTGAAAGGTCATTCTTTCACACACACATAATAAATGGTGTAGAATTAACTAGGGTACTTTGATCAGTGACAAATCGAAGGGAAAGTTTACTAAACCATTATGCCACTTTTGCGTGCAGTAGCCTGTATCTAACTGACTAACCACTCACCATCACTAACCAACCTACTATCTAGTTTTACAAGGTGTTAATGCACTGAAATAGAGCAGTGCTGTAAGTATTTAAATAAAAGGGGACATATCATGAAAATCTGACTTTTTCTATGTTTAAGTGCTATAATCCTAGCACATCCTAGCAATCCTAGAAAACGTGAAAAAGTACAACCAAAGGCTTTTGGTAAGCCTTTCTCTGCATTCATGTGAAAAAACGAGCCGACAAAAAATTACCGCCTCCTAAATCTGTATGTTTCAACCCCCGGCGCAGCCATTTTGTTTAAGCAAGCAACAAAGGTGTACCACTAACACTAGTCCTGGAGTGCAGCTGTCCTGCACAATTAAGGAACAACCTTGATTAAACACACTTGAATGTCTTCAGGATTACTAAAGCTACATGAAGGAAGGTGAGTTGTGTCAGAGCAAAACTCTGCAGGACAGCATTTAAGAACAACTGTTCCTGAGCTTGTGATGTTTATGCCTCACGCTGCATCCGAAATCAAATACTTCTCTACCATATAGTACAGAAAAAAAAAATGCGAAGAGAGTAGTATGTCCGAATTCATAGTATTCGAAAAACAGTATGCAAAAAGTACCCAGATAGACACTTTACTATCCCATGAGGCCACAGGAGAGGATTCATGAATGGAGTTCATGAGGGACATAACTGATGCTCGTAGTCACGTGACAGTAACAAAATGGCGTATGTAGTATGTCCGGATTTGCGGATTTCATTCATATGACACGCATTCATACTATATAGAATGTGCTTTTTCAATGGTCATGAAGTAAGTTTAAATTCAAATGTAGTACATACTTAGTACGCGATTTCGGATGCAGCTTCATGTATTGGAATCATGAGCTTGGGGGCGGGGAGGACGAGCTCATTTGCATTTAAAGGTACACACACCAAATCAGCGCATTTTTTCTCCCACCCAAAAATAGACAGTTAAAACAATGTATAATAAAAAATCCATGGGGTATTTTGAGCTGAAACTTCACAGATACATTCTGGGGACACCTGACACTTTTATTACATCTTGTAAAGTACCCCTATTATGCCATAAAGGTTCCTAATTTAGTTTTGAAGGTCTCCTACAATAGGTTTACATGCATCCAAGGTCAAAAAACACTTTAATTTACTCATAATATATACTGCAGCATCACCTCTTTTCTCACAGTGTCTACTCTGCTCCAATTGGTCAGACGGCTCAGTCTGTTGTGATTGGTCTACTGCCTACAGCACGTGTCAGAAATGAAACACCATTACCATACCTGAATTTCAGCTCTGGAGGCTTCCTCAGCACTTATATACAGAGTAATACGAACAGTATCTGAGATCAGTACCTGAAAACCATAATTGAGTAAAAGTACTGATACCTTATATCGAAAATGACTCCACTACAAGTTAAAAGTAACCAATTCCAATACAACTTGAGTAAGTAATCTAAGTAAGTATCTGATTTTAACTGTACTTAAGTATTATACTCATGCTGAATGTAGGCTCAGAGATGCACTATTTCTGAGAGACATACCAGTGAAAATAAGAAACAAGTGATTTGTAAGATGAGAAATCAAGTTTATTTTCTAAAATCAAAATAAAACTGAACACCTCAATGTTGCAATAAATCAAGGTCGACACAACAACCTTTTAAACGTCTACAAACTCTCAAGTCTCAGTTGAGCTCAAGTGTTGAGCTCAGAAAGGCCATAAGTAAAACAATATTCTTCAAAATGGTCTTGTCAATATAGCGTATAAATAAAACAATGTAAAGTAAAATTAAATTAAATAGTCAAAGTCTACTGTATGTGCTGGTTTGAGCCTCATCACCAGCTGCAGTCATTTTGTCATCTAATAAATAAAACATCTGCGATCAGCAACTACCTGCTAATGCACTCACATTCACGTAAAGTATCCTTGTTGACAAGTTTTGGGTGAGTAAAGGCAAAATGCACAAGATATAGTACCTTCAATGCACTTAGATGGCGATATTGCTTCTTTATAGCAGAAATAAACTGCTACAGAAAAAGTTAGCTGCCAAGAAAAATGTAATTTGTAATTGCATTACTCATCACAAATGTAGGTACAACCTTTGTGATGTAAAAAGTACATTTACTTGCTCAAAAATGTAGTAGAGAGTAAAAGTTGCCAATATCTTTGATACTCAGTGCAATTACAAAGTAGCCAAAAAGATACTTAAGAACAGTAACTAATTACATTTACTCAAGTACTTTACACCTCTGTGATGGTGTTAGTTTTACCTCATCAATTTGACCCTAAGTCCTCCTCCTTTGGAAGTCCATGCAAAGTGGATTTACTTTCACAGTGCAGTATGCAGCGTCTTCTCAAGGTCTCGACCATAAAAACCAAAGTCTTCCAGGCCTCAGAGACAACTACAGTGTTTGAAGGTCAAAGTAGACATTATTTGCAGGCAGCCAATGAAGACCATAGGCTGGTAATGTAAAAATTTTACAAACCTATAGGTTTGTGCATGATGTACTTTAATTACTGTTTATTGTTATTAATTATTGGACGTTTACATCGTCTGATTAGCTGATATTGTGTGCTTGAAGATAATTGTATAAGTCCACAAGTTTAAGATGATTAAGAAATATTGAACATTCAGTATATATACCATAGCAGCAATATCATAACAGATCTATTGTGCCGAGTCGAAATACACTAACATTGTGATATTCATTACTTCTTTTTTTTAAGGGTCTACGGTTTGTGGTGGTATATTGTGGTGGTAGATGCTTCACCATATAGCTAGAAATGTCATCATTCGCTACTGATGGCTATTTAAAACTGTATTCAGAGAATATACATCTCTCCATTTAAAGAAAGGCACCAACTTATGAAACTGACCTCAGAAAAATGAAGCTGAAACGAAGTCTCCACATCAGAACAGTGTCCTCTGCAGTGAGTTACATGTCCTATTCTACAACATTTGAGGAATGATCAAAGCAGCTCTGTGATTACCTGCACTTTAGATTATCTCAGTGTCTGCCTCACTTATGCTTCCCCCCTCCCCTTTTTTCCCCCCTGGAAGCAGGGAAGATTTGAGACCTGATCGTACCTTTGATGAAAGTCCTGCAGATTTGTCAGGAAAGAATGTTGTTTAAGGAGAATATCCAATGTAGCAGCTCATCTGACTGAGATTGGCTGAGGTTCAGAGAAACATTTGGACGGTGCCACCTGCAACATATGCCTTCTTTGGCATCAAACAAGCGCACAAAAAACCTTTTTACTTAAAAGGAGAAAATAAAGCAAGAATTTAAATATTGTATAGGCTACAACATCAACAGATCATTTACCATCTAGATCATATCCTCATATCTTACTTCATCTCCATGATTGAAGTTGTTTTATTGCTTTTATACAACAGTTCAATAAAAAATAATAATGAAAATATTGAGTAACTTAAATTTTATTGGCTAACTTTATCTATTTTATCCCGCCAATGAAAATAGTTCAAACAAATCCACAGCAGAATTAACCATTGAGCATCTCTTAACAACAAACAGAGATGGACCTGATCCTGAATGAATTTTGAACAAAGACCATATAAACACAGTCGTGTTTTTGATCGAATCAAATAAGTGATTCAACAACTCACTTAAAAGCTGTCTTTGAAGGCTGGGTCATGTTTGTCGGCCACACATTTCATTGAGGCTGTCTCATTTCAGAATAACAACCATTATAAAATCTGTTATTGAATCAGATGAATGAATGATTCATTGACTCATACAGACCTTGTCGCCACCTATGGGTGTAACTATGTGACTTGTAGAAAGAGTCACTGGAAGCTTCTTTTATTGCAAGTGTCTTACTCTAACCAAATTGGTTTTCCTTTAAGTAGGAGACCCTTTTTAATTATGCCTATTTTCTGTCGTAATGTGCTGTCAGTTGAGCTTAGCTTGTGTTGAACCTGGAAACATGTTTAGGAAGGGCCTTAAAAGACAATTTTACCCTCTGAAATTGTCTGAAGCAGAACTTCCTGGCCTTTTTTCTTTTCATAAGTCTGATTTGTCTTTGTCACAGTCAGCACAGCCAGACAGAGAACTAGCTTTTGATCTCTCATTTAAACCTCACCTTATATCCTCACTCCCTGTCCCGCCAGTCCACCCTACCTCCTTTTGCCCTCATTTGACACTTCAATGTCTTCTCCTCTTCTTTGTTCCTCAGACAGTCTTTGAACGTGACAGAGTCATGAACTGTGCTATGGCTCAATTTTGTGGAGTCCACTTCCTGTTTGGACTATATATATATATATATATATATATATATATATATATATATATATATATATATAGTTATATAACTATAAGTAGTAAGCCATATAGATCTGGAACAACATGATGCTGAGTAAATGATTTTCATTTTAGGGTGAACTAATCCTGTAAAAGATAAAACATCCTCTATCTGTCTGTCTCGCTTGTTCTTCAAGTGTGTTAATCTGGAAGCACAGCTCAAATTGGTTTAGAAGTGTGAAAAAAGATGGCTTTCCTAGAGATGTGCAAATTGCCTGGTGTATTTCAGAGTTTTATTGTTTTGGAAAAGAGGAATTTGCTATAGAAGTGAGCAATAAAAGCCTACAATTTGTTGTTGGATCTGTATTGGACTTTTTACTACAAAAGTCTATAGAATATACAAATACAAAGTTCTGGCATGAAACTCTAATGGGCAGGCTTAATAGGTCCTTTAACTCAACCTGCTAATAATCACATCATTATCTATAGGTCACAGATGATTGGTTCCTGCCGTATTAGAAGCCAATGAGCTTGCGTGCTTAATCTTTAAATACATGAGTTAACATTTGCTTAGCAGTGCAGCGTGCTTCAGAAACCCTCCACCTTCCCCAGCTCCACCTGTATAGATCGGCTAGGGTTATTCATGTACGCTATATTGTACAGCAGCTCACAGCAACGTGTTGTGTATGTATTGGTAGTAGCAAGTCCTGTACTTGCTCTGCAGCAGCAGCAGCAATAATCAACAGCAGCAGCAGTGTAGCAGATTGTGGCGAGCAGGGCGGACGAGAGCCGTGAGGGAACGGCGCGAGGCCGGTGACGCAAGTGATAACAAGCATCACCTGGGAGGCGCACCGGCCTTGAGTCTCTCACGGAGGAGCTCCGGGAGCATAAAAGGAGGAGCGGCGACCGTGGAAGATGAGAGAGGACCAGGCCTGGACTTTATTTTATTTATTTTATTATGTTTGTGTGGCCGGTAGACGTCCGCAAGGGTCTCCCAGCATTACTTTCGTTTTGTTCTTTGTTTATTTTACATTAAAGTTTGTTTGAACGTTCGCCGGTTCCCGCCTCCTTCTTCCCATATCTACTGACATCGTTACATTGGTGCCGAAACCCGGGAGGAAGGAGGGACATGCTGTCAAAGAGCCCTCGCTGCTGAGGGGGATCGCGGTGCTGCGGAGTTCGGGCAGCGCGGGAGTGTGTGTAGACCGTGAGAGGCTGCCCGAGGCGGTGGTGCTGGAGCCTTGTGAAAGGTGGGACGGAGATCCGGATGCTGTGCTCCTGGGACGAGGTGGGGTGGCTGCCGTCCTGGACCTGGAGGGAGCGGAGGAGTCGCCGCCGTCTGCCGTGGGCCGGAGCCTGCTGCCGTCCGCCATGAAGGGGAGGAGCAGGGGACGGGGGACTCGCTGCCGTCTGCCCTCAGTTGGAGGAGCTATCGCCGGCCGCCAGAAGGCGGTCGAGGATCGGGCCGTCCACCGAGTGTCCAGTGCCACCGCATGGCACCGCGAGAAAGAGCCTCTTGGCAGGCTGAGGACCGAGCGGCAGTGTGTCGGGGAACCGGACCAAGAATTTTTTTTTTCTCTTTTTCCTCTCTCGTCCTGTCGCTCCCCTTGCTTCCGTCTCCTTTCTCTCGTCTCGTCTGTCCTTACCCCCAGGTGCTGCGGCCGCCGAGACAGGCCCCGGGGGGGAGTAGAGCGCAGTCTCGGAGGTACCCCCCCGGCCTCACAAGCATCACCTGGGAGGCGCACCGGCCTTGAGTCTCTCACGGAGAAGCTCCGGGAGCATAAAAGGAGGATTGACGACCGTGGAGGACGAGAGAGGACCAGGCCTGGACTTTATTTTATGTTTTATTATGTTTGTGTGGCCAGCAGACGTCCGCGAGGGTCTGCCGGCATTACTTTCGTTTTGTTCTTTGTTTATTTTACATTAAAGTTTGTTTGAACGTTCGCCGGTTCCCGCCTCCTTCTTCCCATATCTACTGACCTCGTTACACAGATCTATTCTGCCAAGACCAAACATATCTACATTGTCATGTCCATTACCATGCCAAAATTTGGAGCCTGTAAGATTTTTTAAATGATTTTGAAAGAAGTCTCTTGTTCTCGTCAAGACTGCATCATATCAGAAATCATTCTAATATGCTGATTTGGTGCTCAAGAAACATTTCTTATTATATTATTATAATAAAGGTTGTACTGCTCAATATTTTTGCTATAAAAATACTATATTTCATAGTGAAAACATGACTTAAATAGATTAAGTTTCCATCCTCTATTTTGCCTTCTACTTATTATTCATCTCCTGTAGTGCTAATAGATTTGGTCTGAAGAGAAATTATTGTCAGATGGACACCACAGAGTGGCATTAAAACCAAAGAGGAAATGTCATAAGGCCATATGAAGACATCAATGCAGAACTCATTATAAGATAATCATAGAAAATCTAAAAACCTATTCAAATCTGATGGCAGTTACCAAAATTAAAGATGGCATTGTTCAAAATATAATATGAACTAATTAAAGTGGCATCATAAATCCACATTTAATTAGATCCAAGCTTATTGGATTGGAACTTAAGAATTAGATTAATTTTTGTGACTCTGCAACAGGCAAATTTCACAGTTTCAACTGCCAAATCGCTATTGTTGGTGTTATCACATTTGTCAAATGATTGTTTTCCGCTTCATCCAGAGTTACACGAATGGCCCATGTTGAGTTATTCAGGATCTCCAGGATTTCCATCCCATTTAAGATTAGCAGAGGCGTTCTGTTTGGGATTAGGTGCTCCTCCACACACGGGCCTCCTGACGCCTGCAGATAAGTTCCCTGCCGGAAAGCATGTGTCACATAAATAAAACAAATTGGGAAATTGCTTTTTTTGTTGGTGCTGTTGTTGGATTTTCAAGTTTCAAGTTCTCTTTGTACCCTCCTCAACTGCACGGAGTATAGCTTTGATTGAGTGAATGTAAGAAGATTCGGAGAGATGAGTGTAAAGTTACTTTGCACACATTGTCAGAATACAGAAATCTGCAGAATACTTGTTTGTGGGTAAATCCAGAGGTGATTTCTAGAGTGAGAGATACTTTTGTGCTGGGAAATATACCATATACATCATTTTTTTTTCTTTTTTTGTTTTACAAACTTTGACATGTATTAGCATTATAAAGCAATGCATAGGCCCAACAATATAAACGTAATTTATATTTTGTAAAACCATTAACAACAGAAGAAGTGGAATTAAACTTTATAGTTTTAATGGTTTCAAAATGTCTTTTGAATTTAAATTCTCCTCACAAACACGTTTATTCTTGTTGCAAGTGAGCCTGTATTTAATGAGTTGTATTTTTTATTTTTGTTGGTTTTCAAGGATAAGGGCATGTCATGCAACCAGTTTATGTTCGCATCAGTCTAATTTGGCTAGATTTTACCAAGTGATAACAGAGCCATGGACCTTGATATCAACAATAAAATATACAAGAAGCATTTTATTTAATTAAGGCTTGATTGTGCTTTTTATATTCACTATTTATATTGATAAAATCCTAACTATAAACAATTATATGTTTGCACTTTATTATTTGCATTTAGATTTTCTTTATTATTCACCCAGCCCAGATGTGCAATTTTTGGGTCACGACCAGCTGCAAAGAGGCGTACGCGTATTTACACAAGAATCACAACTGCAAATCAAACTCAGAGGTTTATTGACTCTTGTTCATAGCTGATATAAGACTGATTGTCGTGATTGTTTACAGAAACATCAGATTAGCACATTTTAATATGGCTTTTTTTCAGGATTGGATACTTATGCAGAACTTTCTCTCAGAACTCTACAATGTAGAATGAGAAGACAGAATGAGAAGACAGCAAAGTAACTGAACACCTTGAGTGTATATCTTTTTTGTTCATATTCGTGTGTATGTGTGAGTGAGTGTGTTTTGCACTCTTGATGTTTTAGTGCAGTGGTTTCCAAACTCGGTCCTGCAGAGTTTAGCTCCAACTAGCAACAAACCTGCCTTGACGTTTCTATAGTAGTATGTCTATATAGTAAGGCAGGATTGGACACCCTTGTTTTAGAGTTTCACCCCTTAAAGGCACAATATGTAATTTTTCGCCACTAGAGCGCTCCTATTCAGGTGTAGCTTGACGACGGCAAGATTGAGTGTGGAATCATGGGAGATGTCTTCTTCACCTCTTAGCCAGGAGAAAAGAATCTGATGGGACTTGGGCAGAAATCATGTTCATGGATGAGATTATTAAAGTTACCGCAGTATGGAGCAGAGCAGGGCCAAGCGATTGCTGTCAAAAGTGACTGAGGAGCACCAGAGGGTTTTAAGTGCCCATGCAAAAGGGGGAAAAAACAAATATACAGTGTTTTAAAATAGTGACAGGATTTAAGTTTAGTTATGATTACTCAGCCTGTGGTTAGTGGTGATACATCAGGAGGTAATACTAAGTGAAACTTGCTCTGGGTGTTCTGTTTTTAATTTTGAGTGTATCAGACAGTATAATTTCATTTGTTTTGGCTTCTGCACAATTATTATAAACAGGGCCTACACTAATTAAGCAGC
Source organism: Chanodichthys erythropterus (assembly GCF_024489055.1). Taxonomy (NCBI): domain Eukaryota; kingdom Metazoa; phylum Chordata; class Actinopteri; order Cypriniformes; family Xenocyprididae; genus Chanodichthys; species Chanodichthys erythropterus. Next base: position 21,912,715 of record NC_090222.1, on the reverse strand, counting down.
TAGAGACAAATAGGAAAAGCACTAGGCATTGTGCTTCTGAAAACTGTAATTTATTTCCCTTTAATTTTCCTTAAAAAAAAAGAAAAGAAAAGAAACTGTCTGACTGGTCAATGTGAATGTTTGAAGATAGGTGTACTGTATATATTCATCTTGAAATGATGTTTTTTTTTTTTTTGTTTTTTTTTTCTGAAATGTTCTGCCCCACAGAGCTTGTAAGAAGCCAGAACTTGCTCATTCAGATGTCTTATAGCTGCCAGCAAAAGTCTCAAAAAGAGGGATGGAGGGTGGGGGAAAATCTGTGCATGAGCTCAAAGACTTATGACCGACACCATTCCCAGAAAACTAGAAATCAACAGCTTCAAGGTATTTTTTGCTAATAGGATGCTGCGATAGACTCATCCATTATTGTTTTATCTGAAATCACAAGAAAACTCAGATCACATGTTCTATAAATCATAGCACAAGTGCAGAAGATTGAAGTGTTTTTTTTTTTGTTTTTTTTGTTTTATAAATAATATTAATAATATTTGTTTTCAGCAGTGATGCATTAAATTAATCAAAAGTGGGAATAATGACATTTGTAATGCTACTGTCACGTTTGGTTTTGAGTTTTGTTCTTGATTTCATGTCTTTTATTTTGAAGTTTACTCATGGCCATGTTTCGTGTTTGTCATGTGCTTCCCTAATTCTCCTCATGTGATCCTGTCATGTGCTTCCCCTGTTCATGTGTTTTCTTCTGATTGGTTCTCTTGTCTATGTGTCTTGTTCTCGCCGACGCCATGGGACCTAAGTAAGCCAGCGCAGTTTAATAAGAGGAGTTGCATGAGCGCTGAGAACGACAGCTGTTTCATGATTGGCCGGATTCACCGCATGTCAACGATCACGTGTGTTTCGTGTTTATTGCATAAAAAGTATGCAAACGCAGCACGAGCATCACTACGGGAAGCAGAAAGTGTCCGACTTCACGTCTCCGTTTTCAGCTCCTCCCCGCCTTCACACGGCTACTCTCTCCGATTGGTTACATCCAGCCGCAGTCGATGTCGAACACACCTAATGGTTCATGTTTAATAGTGCACAGGTGAACCTTGTTTGGTCATTAGTCTTGTGTGTATAGCCAGAGATCGTATTATTATAGGGAGATAAGAGGGTCTGTATCTCTTACCATTGGAAAAAGCATAACGGCTAACTTAATCACGTGTGGCACCTCTCAGCCTATTGTGTCGCCGTTCAAAAATCCTCCCTGCGTACCGCCAGTTAGGGTTAGCCGTTAGTTAGCCGTTACGCTTTTTTGGCTAAAGGTTGCAGGCTTGCCTTCCAGTAGCTTTGGTATAGCCCTCATGTTTCATTGGTCCCTTGTCTAGGATTGTCCGTGTAAAGGCCGGAACACACCAAGCCGACGCCAACGAACTAGTGGAGACGAAAGCAGACTGCAGGGTTGGCTCACGTCCAAAGTTGCCCTGACACACCAAACCAACGCTCGACAGCCGACGGCCAAGTAGCACGTCCGTTTTGCGCCTGCGTGAGATTAAATGCCTTTCCAAATTTATGCTTAAGTTAATGGTTAAGTTTATGGTTATTTTCAAGTCATGTTTTAGTTAAGTTCTTCAAGTCTACATTTTGTTTAATTTTGGTATCACATCAGTAAACTGCACATGGGTTCTCACCACGCTCACCTCCAGTGGACTCGACAAAAGATTCCTATATTTTCCATCACAGGAAATTTTTACAAAATATTAAATTAGAAAACATTTATTTTAAATCATAGTAATATTTCAGAATATTAATATAAAAAATACAATTTTTTACTGTGAGAAAATTCAAATAAATGCATGTTTTTTTAAACTCAAATGTTTGAACTGTAAATAATTGTATATAGATAGAACAGTTCTATATAGAACATTTACTATATATAGAATTTTTGGGGGGGATGATCTGTGGCTTGTGATAAAAATCATGAGGATAAATAGTTTCACACAAAACTCTGAGTATGGATTAATGAGTGTGTAGTGGGCAAGATGTTCAAAGTAGATTGTATATAAGAGACTGTGACAGAGTGTGTGGCTCTGTAGCTGTGGTCTAATTGGCACCATCCATATTAGGGATGACAGTCAGACACTGGTCTGGTCCTGAGCAGAATTCCAATGCGACACTTACGTGCCACAAAAGCAGCTCCCCTGAGATATCAGGGAATAATGTTCAGCCCTCAGGCAGACAATGGGCCAGTTTAGCAAGGACTCAGAATTACATATCATCTGCCTTTAAACAAACATTATAATAGAGGTTGAAACATGCAGAGGAAACATTTCATCATTCATTTATTTATTATGATTAACTGCTTAACAATAAAATAAAAAAATCAAGTTTAAGTACAGTATGTGCGTTAGGAAGCCGTATGTGAAATGGAGATGTCAGAAAATCTGAATCAAAATCCAGCCAAATGAAACCAGAAAAAATTGCTAAATTGCTAGGTCTTTCAACTGAAGCTTTAACTATAAACCATACATTCTGATGCAATACAATTAGTTAATATCATGATATCAGTTTTCTCTCGTTATATTTCATAACAAATAATAAACCATTTTGTCCAAGCACATTTTATTTTTCTAACAAAACACTGAAAAACATTTGTCATTATCTAGCTCTCATAATAAATTGGCCTCCCTAGCAATTCCCATGTAACTGTGTCCTTTGACTTAAAAGTACCCCAACACACACACACACAGTCGAACACCTGTTTCATTATTAGGAGAACAAGGACATAATGGAGTCTTTTTTGGGGAGGACTACAGAAGACACTGTAATTACTGAATGCTTTGATTACCTTTTGCTCAGCCCATTTGGAATGCTAGTTCAATATCTATTACTTTGAACATTTTATAATGGCCCCTAGTCGCTCTCACGGTAAATGGAAGAGGTTAAAGAGGACAATAGTCGCAGATCTTGCCGCTCAATTCATACTTCTCTACTCTCACGTCTATCGATTTCGCTGGTTGCGAGCAGATTGACTACCTCTGGAAGCCGCAAGTGCAGGCGGAGAACAAGCAGTTAGGTGGTGAACGAAGGCTGAATGTTAACAAGTATACACTTCCCTGTCTAAATATTAGTTTCTCTTGCTGTTTTCACAGCTAAAGGCCCCACAGGGTTTGATTTTATTTTCTCCCCAAAAACTAAATAGTGACAAACTGAATCACAGTACAGCATGAAATTTTCCTGATCCCTGAGGTCATTGTGCGCAGTGACAGAAGATTGAATTTGAGGTAGTTTGATCTAACATTTAATATAATTTAAAACACTGGAGATTTATATAGGTAAAAAGAATCCCTAAATCTATCACATATATTTTTGGAGTTTAAGGGCCCCTTTGAATTTTTGTTAGGAGGTTGTGAAATGCCAAAATTGATTAAAAAAAACATAAATTGGTGTTTTTTTTTTTAATAAAGGGATAGTTCACCCAAAAATGTACTCACCCTCAGGTCATCCAATATGTAGGTGACTTTTTTCTTCAGTAGAACAATAAAGAAGATTTTTAGCTGAAACCGTGGTGCAAGTGCACTTTGGGCGCATCCGAATCCACTTTTGCTAGTTTAAGTACAGGAAAAATGGTTGTACAGGAAAAATTGGTTGTATTCGCGCCATGGCGGAATTTGCAAGCGAAACGGGAAAAAAAAACGCTTCTCTAGTGAGGAAATGGATCTACGGGAAAAGCTGGATTCCACCAAAGCATTTTTATCTTTATGCACACAATAATAGTCTTTTACATTGTAAACCTTTTATTTTTAATATTTGCCATGTTTGTGTGCTGTTGCACATCTCTGGGTGTGTACTTAAACCAGTCAATGGTGCAGTCTATTTCAGTTGCCTCAAAATTAGGGTTGGGAATCGTAAGAAATTTTTCAGTTCCGATTCCGGTTCTGCCTAACTATTCTGTTTCCAGTTCCATTAAAATAATTAAACAACTAATAAAGAATAGTAGTAAGGGGAAAATGCACAATACTTGACTCAAAGAGTCCTTTTCGGAGAAGCATTAAACACTCTAATGCACATTTTGGTGATTTTATGCCACTTCAGGCTTGGTTTATGTGCCGCTTTTTCTGTGTAAAGATGCCTTAAATCGAGGGAACGAATTAGTAAGTCGTGCGCACGTTTTTTTTTTTTTTTTTTTGCATGTCATGTGCGGGGCTCCGTACCATTCAATAAAAAGATGCTGTGAAAGAACTTGTGCGCTGTGAGTGTGAGCGCGGCGGGCACAGAAACGATCTGACTATCGCAGTGCGTGAGTTCTCTTCCACAGCGTCTTGTGATTTTTTTTTTTTTTTTCTGTTGTATTTATTTTTGCTATTGCTTGTAATTTGAGAATTGTGACATTTCACTGGTAACTAAAATGTTGGTATTGTAAGGTTACGGTCAAAAACAACGAAAGCAATAACTATTTATTTAGGCAAGGCCAATGAACGTTTTGGCAGGGCAAGTAAATATCTAATCTAAAAAATAGTCAATTGTTGAATGATATGATGATTTTCTGTTAGTCAAACAGTAGCCTACATACTGATTTGAAGTGTACTGCAAAAGGACTGGTATCATCAATATATTATTTAAAAAAATTTGTATTGACTTAGTACCAATTTAAGTACCAGAAGGCTATTTTTTTACTTACTATATAGTAATATAGTGGTGTCAATTTTGAGTGCTGGTTCGGAGCCAGAGCCTAGTTTCAAATCAGTTCTTTGTCTTTCGACACACAAAGCACCAGCTCCGAACCAGGAAAAGTGGTTCGTAAGTAGCACCAAAACGTTGCTGGGCTAGAAGTAAGAACCGCTTGCGTCAGGGGCTGGGGGCGGGGTTACCGTGACCAACAAGACACCCGTGTCCGCCATTTTTGAAATAGCAGCTAATCGAGCTAATAGCAGCTCAATAGTAATCTCCGTCTGTATACAAATTACGGCGAGCCGTGTTTGGATGCCGATGTAGGTTCGCAAAGCCATGAGCATCAACAGTAGTGAAACATCAGCGATTGTTGATAGAAGGCTTGTTCGAGATGCATCGGAGCAGCACGGACCAATTCAGTGGGTGCCGCGGATCCGCGGGAGCATTTGTAGAGCATACGACTCCTTGTGTTTTTGGATCGTTCTCGCAGAGCTTTGATGTCATGCGCCGATCGCTATGCGTGAAGCCGATGCATCTCAAACAAGCCTGGTGTGTTTGTCGCTGCAGCGTTAGCTTTGCTGTGAAATATGAGACGTATACAGTGATGCAAGACCTGGCTCTGTGGTGGCTCTCTAGCCCTTGAAAAGGCAAACCGGTTCTTAGAAGATTCATCAGTTGAACCAACTCCGAACTGGCGCTAGCACTAGCTCTGAACTAGCACCTGGTTCGTGCTGGTGGAAAGGGGGTATATGTAGTGACATTATTTTACCAAAGTCAGGAGCCAGTCATTGAGATAAGATTATAAGTATTGGTCAGAGTCTACAATATTAGCTACAATACAGCTACAATATTGAGTATTCAGTATTTCATTACCAACATTATTATTCAGTAGGTAGAAACTGATTTCAGCTGCCTATATATGAAAGCAGTGGGATTGCCACTCAACATCCAGCAGACCTCAATAAGTTTCCTTCAGCCATGAAAAGTCATAAAATGACAGGATTACTAGAGGGAACATTTCTAAGGGCTAAGAAACAGACAATGTGGGTAAAACTGAGATACTGTAAGTTAAAGTAACAAAAGAGAGAGCTAAAGAGAAAAAGACAGAGAGAGGAATAGAAATATCAGAAGAGCCCAGGGGTTGATGTTGTTCAACACCTTGTAAGAAGATAGTCCCATGCCCATGGCTTTAGCCCTATTTTGCATGAATTAGGTTGTCAAGGCCTGGAAGAGGCAATCCGATTCTGTTCATCATTCTGAGATTATTTCCAGTTGTCTCTGAAAGCCACAGGCAGGACCGTTTGAAAGAGTTGCATATTAAACCTGCACCAAAGGGGAGGAGCTGAAAGGCAGGAGCAGACTTTTTTTTTTTTGAATGGCTCTTCTGACAACGTAATTTGCATTCTGTAATTAACTGTCTCTCCTGCTCAACCCCCCCCACCCCCACCCTTTCTTCACCATTCTTGCCCCCCCCCCCCCCCACCCCCACCCCCCTTCAGCACCAGAGGTTAGTGCATGACAGTTCCAAGTCTGTGAATTAGGTCTGTGTTGCCCCGGTAACAGGTCTTTATCAAAGACCAACACACTGAAGTAGGAGGAAAGCTGATGTCTAAACGAAGAGGTTTTTTTTTTTGTATGTGTGTTTTTTCAGTGTGTACAAAATGCTACTCCAAAAGCCTGGATAAATGTGATGCAATGTCAGAAAATATGAAATAATTATAGATGAAAGTAATAATAACATTTGAAAATGTGTTCCAAAATAGATGATCAAAAACATATATATGGATGGATATAGTGACATTATTTTTTTTCCCACGTCTGAATAATATTTCGATAATCTTTCATTACTATGTAATTGTTTGACACCATTACTTTATTGTACCATGGTCACTGTGATTTTGCCAAGACATGTTCCAGGATCAACATATTTTGGAACAACATTTCTTTCAGAAAATTTAGTCCTATAACCGTATCCCTACCCCTAAACCTAACCCTACCCATAACTTATCCTTAAATGGGACCTGTAATGCCCCTTTTACAAGTTGTAATATAAGTCTCTGGTGTCCCCAGAATGTGTCTGTGAAGTTTCAGCTCAAAATACCCTACAGATAATTTATTATAGCTTGTCAAATTTGCCCCTATTTGGGTGTGAGCAAAAACACAGTTTTTGTGTGTGTCCCTTTAAATGCAAATGAGCTGCTGCTCCTGGCATGCTTTCCAAACGAGGGAGGAGCTTTTACAAGCTTGTGCTTCGGTTGCTCAACAAAAACAAAGCTGGAGAATCTCACACAGCCAAAATTATATCAGTAACGGTGTACAATCTCCCAAAATATCTCCCTTTGCATTGGACTTTGAGCATCGTAACGTTGCAAATGTTGTTTATGCTCTAACAGCAACATTACACACTAACTAAACTAAACCACCCCTTTAAATTCAGAGGGAAATAGTAGGTGAATAACACTGATGTAGAAGCACCTAAGCCTGATTGTGAGCCTAAACTTGACATCAACTGTAAACTTGTCCCTCAAATCTGATTGATTGAATGATTGGAATGTTGATCCAGGAAAACATGTTGTACCTGTATTTGGTAAAATATTGGATTGGTAAAGCATTGGAGACAAATGCATTGAAGTCAGCTTTCCTGACAAAGCACACTATATCATAAGCTTGAGAGCTCTATTGTGAACGCACGCATGTCAAGTGCAGTTCTGACACTCATTTGAATACAATCAACTTCGCTGTGATTTCAGTCAGAGGCGACGGCTGTTTTAGAGCAATGTTAAATTGTATATTTACGTCTCGCTCTTATTCAGGGCGAAGTGTTATTCGGCGGTTTAAGTGGATATGGATCCCTGTGTTTCACACACATTTCCTCTGAAGTAAAATCAATAGAATTACATGAGCATAGAGCTCCAAACACCATTCATTGTGGATCCTTGCGATAGGCACACAGACTTAAGTATGCGGCACGAGTGAGTCGCCACTGGAGTCTTCAGAAAACTCGGAAGACTTTAAAACAAAAAGATATAACAGCTTAAAGAGGGAGGGAATTCCAATTACCCCCCTTTGCTGACATCTATCACAAACCCCTGTTATCTTAATTGTACAAGACAGGCTGCTCTGAACTAAAAATGAATCAAAGAGATCAACACATTTATTTTAAATTAGAAATCCATGCAGGCACACATGAATTTGTAATTACTTATGCTAATACTCTGGCGACAGAGGGAGGACACTGAGAAGAGACAGCCTGATAGAGGTGGTACAGATGGATAGATGGATGGATGGATCAAAAGAGAGTGAATGGTAGCCTATCACTCAAAAATAAAAATTCTGTCATTATTTAATCACCCCCATGTCATTTTAAAGTGTTATACAATGAAAGTGAATGAGGACTGAAGTTGTCAATCTTCAAAATGACAAAAAACACCATAAATGCAGAACCAAGTTGATATTACAAGTTTTCTGAAGCCTTAAGCTTTGTGAGGAGAACGGACTGAAATTGAAGTCATTGACATATTTTCTAGTGCTCCTTGGCCTGTTATGAGAGCTCATAAGAGACATAGGGAGTTATGAATGAATCATGCTTTTTAAAGGGGACCTATTATGCTCATTTTTACAAGATCTAATTTAAGTCTCAGGTGTCCCCAGAATGTGTCTGTGAAGTTTCAGCTTAAAACACCTCACAGATCATTTATAAATCCATGTTGTAAATACCCATTTCTGACTACAGTCAAGAACAGGCTGTTTTCATGCATGTGCCTGTAAATGCAAATGAGCTGCTGTGCCCCGCCCCCTCTCTACGATCACACATTCAGATTCTCTGCCAAATATTAACAAGACATCTACTTGGTTTTGATTATCATCTATATCGCAATCACTCTCAGGGATAGCATAGTTCTTCTTTCATCACTAAAGTTTATTATTTCCACGCGTTTTAAAGCTATTTCAGTTTAAACATCTAATAGATCGTTTTCTGACACAGACAGGCTGTCAGACGTCAAGTCTCGTGAGTAACTTCGCTTTCACAATTTTTGTTTTGTTTAAACTGTCAAATACACACAAGATTCTGTCAAAAATACACATTTCACATGAACACAGTTAGTTATGTCTGTGAAAGTAAATAGCAGGCAACGTTACAGAAATCGTATGTGTATATTAGATCTGTGGTGCATTCCCTTCAAAAATAAAATGAATCCACTGCATTCAGCAACTCAGATGTAGGTAAATGAAAACTGTTATGTTATGTCTCAATTACTTAGCAGACATTGCTGTCGCTACAGCTGCTCGAGCATTGAGAAAATGGCGGACAGGGTACAGCTCGCTGAGGGCAGAAACTATTGCTGCATTCGAAATCGCGTACTGTTAAGTAGGTAGTACATTTGAATTTAAATTTACTTCACAACCATTGAAAAAGTATGTTCTATATAGTACGAATGCGTGTAGTATGAATGAATTTGGACGTAGTACATCTGCCATGTTGTTTTTGTTGCATGAATTTGGCATAATAGGTCCCCTTTAAACAAATCTTTTCAATGAATCAGTTGATTCAGTTAACAAAACCGGTCTAGGGCCTGTCCCAATACCCACTCTTGCAGTTTTGACCACTTGATAGCACATGCACACAACAGAATTAAATGCACAAGACTGTTCCAGGTCTGAATAATGGCCGGTAACACTTTATTTTGATCCAATTTAGACATTCTACTAATTCTGTCAGGACCACTACTGTCAAAGATGGTTAGCATACAGTTTGGATTGGCGGTATGATTCCGTTCTGGGCAAGAACGTTCTGCCCATCCATGCAGCCTAGATAAGAGCAAGGAGAGCAGTGATAACCCCCTTAGGGTAAACAGAACATAAACAACATAGATGTATTGCAGATATAATTAATGTTCAATGATTTAATGTACAGCGTAATTCAAGAAAAAATAGTCTGATTCAACAAGGAATAAGGCCAAATCCTGACTGGACGATAGGAGGAGCTGGGGATGGAGAAGGGTAATTAGCTCCTGAGCAACGTGATAAAGCTGCTGGTAATACTGAATGGACCTTATATTATATGCTGTGATAGACATCATGGGCCCTATTTTAACGATCTGAACGCAAAGTGTAAAGCGCACGGCACAGGTGCACTCAGGGCGTGTCCAAATCCACTTTTGCTATTTTAACGACGGAAAAACTATCCGTGCGCCGGGGCGCATTTTTGAAATGGGTTGTCCCTGTTCTCTTAATGAGTAATGGGCGTAACGCGCCATGGCGGATTGCTATTTACATGGCGGAATTTGTTGGCGGAAAAGTTGAACGCTTTTCAAGCGACGAAACCGATCTGCTAGTGTGCGAAGTTAAAGCGCGCGAGCAGATCATCTACGGGACAAGCAGGAATCCACCAAAGCTTCCCGAGGTGAAGAAGGCGTGGGATGAATTAGCAGTGATTGTGTCCGTTATAAGTAGTAATAGGCTGAATTAAAAATAGGTAGCCTAATTCTAATACACGCAATGACTATTCATCATTACATTTTTATATTTATGTAGCCTACACAATAATATTCTTTTACACTGTAATCCTTTTGTTTTTAATATTTGGCATGTTTGTGTGATGCGCATCCCTGTGTGTAATAAGCAAAGTCAACGCTCATTGTGGACGCGCCCAGAGGCGCAGTTTCTACCAACGCGCTCTAACAAAAAAATATTGCGCCATTGATTTTAGACTTTAGACCAAGTTTCGAGTTGGTCTATGGCGCAGTCTATTTTCAGCTCCTTAAAATAGCAATGCGCCGGCAATGCGCCTGAACACACTTCTTTTTTAGACCAGCACGCCCATGGGCGCACTAACTGGCGCAAATGCATTTACTAATTTAAGGACGTGGCGCTGAACGGGAAAATGTGAATGGCGCCGGATGCAAACTAGCAAACACACTTGCGCTGCGCCTTGCGTCGCATTTCGCCGGGTGTATTATAGGGCTCCATATTCCTATAGGTAGACATGGATCAGCTGAGAGTCAGCTGATGCATGCTTGACTGACGTGACCTGCCAGAACTAATGCTACGCTTGATCTATAAGTAACTTTGCAACTATGTCAACTAACTCTCATTGGAGTATTAGTAGACTGTTAGTAGATTGTTAGGGTTAGGTGTTAGGCTTGGGGTTAGAAGAATAAGTTGGTTTAATTGCAAAGTTATATTAACTTTTAGTTAAGTAGAATGTCTGCTGAATCTGCTAACACTTTATTTTGATGCTCCCCCAACAGACATAACTGACTATAAGTAACTTTGCAACTACTTTGTCAACTTATTCTTCTAACCCAAAGCCTAACATCTAACCCTAACAGGCTACTAAAGTCTACTGATACTCTAATGAGAGTTATGTAGATGCAAAGTTACTTGTAGTTAGTAGAATGTCTAAAGCAGACCATCAAATTAAATTGTAACCTAATGCCAAAGCTCAGTGCGCTTAACCAACACTCACTCCACACTCACTCCACACTATCGCTAATATTGCTTCGAAGTGCTATTTGAGGCTATATCCCATCAAACCACCCACCCCCCCAAACCAAAGGTTTGAAATGATACTGTATAAAAGTGAGTAAATAATCACAGAACTTATAGTTTTGGATGAAATAACACTTTAAATGAACCAGTCTAACACGCAAGCCTGGAGTCTCTCTCTGCATGGCCCCTCTAGAGAACCGGAGCCATTGAGTGGTAATTACTGTTATCTGCCACTTGTTTTATTAACATGTTTCCTCAAAGAATGGAGTTCAACTGCGACGCCATGTGGGCCGATGCCCAGTTTGATAGGTCTGCAGGAAGAAATAATTATTATGAGGAAAGCTCTTGTTATTCCATATAAAGAGGGCTTTACGTGGAAACACCCACACGGACCCTCACAATGCGTGAGGCATTTTGGCTAATGGAAGGATAGAAAGTATAAAACAGCACGAGAAGATGGAGAAGATATGTGGGGGAGGTGAAAAGGGAGAGTGAGAGAGAACAGGCCAGAACAAGAGAGAAAGAGATGACTTTGGGAAGAAGTTTTAGGTGCAGACAGAGAGTTTTAAAAAAGAATCCACAATAAAAAGTAAGACAGAGGGAGGGGGAAAAACAAGGACATACTGGGTCTTGTATGTGCCAACAGCTAGTAATTACACGCCAATCATCCACCCCAAGGACAGCATGGGAATTAACTAAGCAGAGAAATTGTGGGAAAAAATTCAATTAAAAATTGAATTAATAAACTGCTTTGGCTTTCCGGACTGGTGTAAGTGGTTTTAAGGGAATTGGATAGAATGGAATCCTTTACCTGTGAAACATAGAGTGAAAGTACATAAAATTTGTTTCAGTTTCGTGTGTATGTGCACCTAGCGGTTTCAATCTCAACAAAATATGTTTGAAAATGTTTGTTGACAAGGTTAGGATTAGAGAACTGAAGTTTAAAGGGATAGTTCAATAAATAGTCATTAAATATACTCAACCTCATGTCGTTCCAAACCCGTAAGACTTTTGTTCATCTTCGGAACACAAATTAAGATCTTTTTGATGAAATCTGAGAGGATTCTGTCCCTCCATTGATGGCTATGCAACTACCACATTGATGCTTCAAAAAGTTCATGAAGAGATCATAAAAAAATCTCTTCATTTTAGTCACAATAAAATGGATTAAAATGATTTAAAGGTGCCAACAAATGTTTTTTTACAAGATGTAATATAAGTCTAAGGTGTCCCCTGAATGTGTCTATGAAGTTGCAGCTCAAAATGCCCCATATTTGTTTTTTAATTAATTTTTTTAACTGCCTATTTTGAGGCATAATTAGAAATGCGCCTATTCATGCTGCGGCCCCTTTAAATCGCACGCTTCCCCCCCCCCTCCTGAGCTCTATATCACTGCATAAACAAAGTTCACACAGCTAATATAACCCTCAAAATAGATCTTTACAAAGTGTTCGTCATGCAGCAAGTCTAATCGCGTAAGTATGTTATTTATTTGGATGTTTACATTTGATTCTGAATGAATTTGAGGCTGTGATCCGTGGCTAACGGCTACACTGTTGGAGAGATTTATAAAGAATGAAGTTGTGTTTATGAATTATACAGAATGCAAGTGTTTAAAAATGAAAATAGCGACAGCTCTCTTGTCTCCGTGAATACAGTAAGAAATGATGGTAACTTTAACCACATTTAACAGTACATTAGCAACATGCTAACAAAACATTTAGAAAGAAAATTTACAAATATCACCAAAAATATCATGATATCATGGATCATGTAAGTTATTATCGCTCCATCTGCCATTTTCGCTGTTGTCCTTGCTTGCTTACCTAGTCTGATGATTCTGCTGTGCACATCCAGACGTTCTGCCCTTGTCTAATGCTTGAACATGAGCTGGCATATGCAAATATTGGGGGCGTACACCCCGACTGTTACGTAACAGTCGGTGTTATGTTGAGATTCGCCTGTTCTCCGGAGGTCTTTTAAACAAATGAGACTTATATAAGGAAGAAACAATGGAGTTTGAGACTCACTGTATGTCATTTCCATGTACTGAACTCTTGTTATTCAACAATGCCGAGGTAAATTCAATTTTCAATTCGATGGCACCTTTAAAATGAATTTGAATTTATACTTTTTTAAAATTAAAGAACATTTTTTGTTAAAAGACAAAAACTATGACTAAAAGCAATTTAAAAAAAAAAATAGCACTAGGTGATGAAAGAGTCAGCTGCATTGCCCTGGTGTAATAGGCACCTCAGTTACCTGCTGCGAGTAAACAGTAAAAAAAATCTGTATTTGATAGCAGCAAGGGCCATCTTTCCACTTAAAAGCATTATTAACCACCTAATTGGCCGATAATTAAAGCATTGTTTGTTTGGCACTTTCGTGAGTGCTAATACTGACCCAGTTTAATGATTAATGGCTTCATAATTTACATTCTACAAGTGTAATTATTTCCTCTCCACCTTCATTATTGCTGCCATGTTAATGGCATGCTTCTCGCCTGAGGGTGTTCCCTCAAACAAAAAGGAGGTCCAAACTCATTTGGCATCCAATGCTGCATCTGCATGTCCTTGACAAAGGCAACTGCTCTTTCCCAACATCTCAAATAAATATATCACCTAATCATGCACATTATTATAGAATGTCCTCTAGCATACGTTCCAGAAATTGATGCGGGTCAAACAGCAGGAATTGGTGTGAAAAGGCTTCAAATACCCCAGGACACTTTTTCTAGCACCTTTAATTTTGGAAGTAGATTTGTAGATGTAATAACTGCTGTATCATTGTGCTAATCCTGCACCCAGAGTCTCTGTCGGCCCCCCCAGCGAAGGCTTGACAGAGAAATTAGTTGCTGCTGCACTGAGTAACTGTTGGGTGTGTATTAAAGCATTTAAAATCAATGCTGACAGTTTAATCTCAGCATTTGATATAACTCCATTGCAAGAGAGAAAATAATGAATTTATGAATTTGATTTTTACAGTGAGATATTGTGACAAAACGGTTTTACTCAATTGCTGGTTTGAGGTTGTGTTTAAATGCATTGCAATCAGCAGTCATCTCAGCAAATAAAAAAAAATCTCACTTTTAATAGTTTAAATTCAATCTTTGACTGTTCAAAGATTATGCAAATAAATATTGTAATGAAATACAGCACTTACCTTTAATTCTTCTGTATAAATATTTGCATAATGTAGCTCCTTTAAATCTGTAAAAGAAAAATGACAGTAACTAAATGTATTTAAACAATATTAATAATAACGTGAGAAGGGTCTGTAAAAGAAATCTGGTCCTTAAATTCTTTTTATATCCAGCTTTTCAAAATAACCTTTTTAAAGCTGTCAAATAAGAACATATTATGAGTATGTACCTCAAAATAGAAACATCAATGTCTCTGCTTAATGTCAGGATTTTTTTTTTCTACATATTCGTGCACTCAGGACCCGGACAAACACAAAGACCACCCTAATGACATGTCTGTCTAGCTTACAGCAAGTCTGCTTCACCCGTGTCAAAGTGCGCTTCACAAAGCCTGAGGTTTAACTACTCCAATGATGACTAATTATGTTGTCAAACAGTCATGAAAGTCATAGTAAGTGAGTGTGTAAAGTTCAGGACAGACAGGAATATTTAAAGGGATAGTTCGCCCCAAAATTAAAATTCTGTCATCATTTACTCACACTTTCTGTCTTCTGTGTTACACAAAGGGTTGATTTCTATGATGTTTTGACAACAGAGTGAAGTTGTAAAGTTATGATTTCCTGCTAACACTTTACAAAAGATGCACTAATATGCATTAATTCATGCTTAACTAATGCACAGATAATCACGTGTTAATGTGTGACTCATGAAGATAAAACATTTATCGTATGCTAGAGGTTTATTTATTAATGATTACTGCATCAGCAACTAATAAAGATTCTACAGTGGGGATCGAAAGTTTGGGCACCCCAGGTAAAAATTTTTATTAATGTGCATAAAGAAGCCAAGAAAAGATGGAAAAATCTCCAAAAGGCATCAAATTACAGATTAGACATCCTTATAATATGTCAAAAAAGTTAGATTTTATTTCCATCATTTACACTTTCAAAATAACAGAAAACAAAAAAATGGCATCTGCAAAAGTTTGGGCACCCTGCAGAGTTAATACCTTGTACTGCCCCCTTTGGCAAGTATCACAGCTTGTAAATGCTTTTTGTAGCCAGCCAAGAGTCTTTCAATTCTTGTTTGAGGTATCTTCGCCCATTCTTCCTTACAAACGTCTTCCAGTTCTTTGAGATTTCTTGGCTGTCTGTCATGCACTGCTCTTTTAAGGACTATCCATAGATTTTCAATTATGTTGAGGTCAGGAGATTGTGAAGGCCATGGCAAAACCTTCAGTTTACGCCTCTTGATGTAATCCACCATGGATTTTGAGGTGTGTTTAGGATCATTATCCATTTGTAGAAGCCATCCTCTCTTTAACTTCAGCTTTTTCACAGATGGCATCAAGTTAGCGTCCAAAATTTGCTGAAATTTTATTGAATCCATTTTTTCCTTCTACTCGTGAAATGTTCCCTGTGCCACTGGCTGCA
Source organism: Chanodichthys erythropterus (assembly GCF_024489055.1). Lineage (NCBI taxonomy): Eukaryota > Metazoa > Chordata > Actinopteri > Cypriniformes > Xenocyprididae > Chanodichthys > Chanodichthys erythropterus. Next base: position 21,897,004 of record NC_090222.1, on the reverse strand, counting down.
ATACAACCCCAAAGCATGATTGATCCACCCCCATGCTTAACAGCTGGACAGAGGTTCTTTTCATTAAATTCTGTGCCCTTTCTTCTCCAAACGTACCTTTGCTCATTCCAGCCAAAAAGTTCTATTTTAACATCATCGGTCCACAGAACTTGTTTCCAAAATGCATCTGGCTTGTCTATATGTTCATTTGCAAACTTCAAAAGCTGATTTTTGTGGTGAGGACGTAGAAGAGGTTTTCTTCTGATGACTCTTCCATGAAGACCACAACTCCAGTGTCTGCCAGATCTTTCTGGAGGGATTGTGCAGTCAAACGTGGGTTTTGACTTGCGTTTCTCACAATCCTGCGAGCTGTTCTGTCTGATATTTTTCTTGGTCTTCCAGATCTTGCTTTAACTTCCACTGTTCCTGATGACTGCCATATTTTAATTACATTCCGAACAGAGGATATTGGCATCTGAAAATGCTTTGCTATCTTCTTAGCCTTGTGAGCATCAACTATTTTCAGTTTCAATTTTCTAGACAACTGCTTAGAAGAACCTACACTGTAAAAAATTACCGTGATTTTAACAGTGAAGGACTGTAAAAATGCTGCGGTGAAAAACTGTCAATTGGTTTACGGAAAGTTTTCGTACTATGTACGGTGAATAACTGTAATAGATCTAACGGTACATTTAATGTAATTTTACGGTAAAATACCGTTAAATTCACAGTTTTTGAAAGTGAAAAATAACAATTCATTGTAAAATGTACAGTGAAACCGTAAATTGACATTCCCACAATTCCCTGCGTGACACTTCACATTTGATATATTTTTGTTGAAATAACTCTGTTCCTTCTTAGTTTTTCTCATTTTTTTCTAATCAGTTATGTACATTAGGGTTTTATGTTACATCTAATGTTGTTAAATTAATGTTTATTGCATTTTTAAAATTTCATGCATGTTACCATGATGGTGTTTAGTGTGTGTGTGAATGACACTGTGTGCTCCTTCTATATGTTAGTGTTGTCCTTCTCAGCTTGTAGAAAAGCTGTTTGTGATGAACTTTGATTCATCATGTGACTCTTATCACCACTGTGTTTGGTGACTGTCAGTGTATTATAAAGATACAAAACAGATATTAATACTTCATTAGGTTGGTAAATTAACATTATATCAGTTAATGAAATATGTTATTTTACCGTAAATTTTACTGGGATTTTTTTTACAGTGTACTGAAATCCAATGTTAAATATACATATTTAAAATGTAAAATTCACATGTAACTCCGTAAGTATGTTTACGGTTTGATGTCATTTTTACAGTTTTGTTCTGGTAACCACAGTTGCCGGTGTTTTTCCGTAGAAACAACGGGATTTTTTTTACAGTGTATGGTGCTGATTGTTGGGGCAAGGTCAGATGAGTCGGGGCATTTAAAACCTTTGAGATTGAGAAACCTTTGAGAAAACCTTTCCAGACGATGATTGAGAACAATCCATGACACTGTCAGGTCTCAGCTTTCCAAAGGGGGCGGTGCAAGCTATAAACTCTGCAGGGTGCCCAAACTTTTGCAGATGCCATTTTTTTGTTTTCTGTTATTTTGAAAGTGTAAATGATGGAAATAAAATCGAACTTTTTTTGACATATTATAAGAATGTCTAATCTGTAATTTGATGCCTTCTGGAGATTTTTCCATCTTTTCTTGGCTTCTTTATGCACATTAATACAAATTTTTACCTGGGGTGCCCAAACTTTCGATCCTAACTATATATGATTAATAGATTAAGTAATATATAAATTGCTATTAATTAAATGTGTCATCATTTATTATTTCCTTAATAACATAAGGGCTTTTCACACTTTGAATAGTTAACCCTGGGTCTTTCTAAAACCTGGTTAAGTGGAATCTTAGGTTATCTTGCTTCACGTTTCACACTGCTCATAATTTACCTTAATTTATTCTGTTAACAATTAATCCTGGGTATTCATAAGATGATGTTTCACATTGTACATTCCTAATTGGATAAACACAGAACACAACCTGTTTACATAAAAGCTATAGCATTGTGCATCCTCATACTGTACTATCGAGTTTAATACTGAATGGACATTTCGGACTATAAAGGTAAGAATGAAACGATCACACTGTACAAGTTTGGCACCGCAATGCAAGGTTAACACCGCAAAAGTGGTGCTAATTAACCCTGCTCCGGGTAAACCGCAGTGCTAACCCTGCTTCTAAATTACATGTGTAACCTTCCTTTACCCGGTATAAACGTGCCTTAAAAGCAGTGTTTAGAACAAAGATAACTGGGGTTAACACCTGTAATGCTGCCTGAATCATAATTACGCACTGTGCATTGTTGGCCAGAGAAGAACATGGCATGCTTAGTTGGGGACACTTGATATTCTGCCTGCATTGACACCATTTTCTTCTAGAGCTGCTGTGCAGCCAAAATTATTTGCCAGTTATCACTGTAAAGCTGCTTTGACACAATCTGCATTGTAAAAAAAGTGTTATATAAATAAAGGTGATGACTTGTGAAAATGAATGTGAAAATCCCTATATAGTATTAACTAATAGTGTAAATTAATGTGTTAATTACCACAATGGGTTGAAGTCATGTATTGTATATTAACTTGCAGTTGTCTGCTTTAAATGTGCCATCGAACATTTTTTTACAATATGTAATATAAGTCTAAGGTGTCCCCTGAATGTGTCTGTAAAGTTTTAGCTCAAAATACACCATAGATTTTTTTAAATTAATTTTTTTAACTGCCTATTTTGGGTCATCATTAAATATGAGCCGATTTATGCTGTGCGGCCCCTTTAAATCTCGTGCTCTCCGCCCACGGAGCTCGTATAACCCTGAAATGGATCTTTACATTGCGTTTGTCATGCATGCGGCATGCATGCATGCATCGGATTATGTGAGTATTGTATACTGTTATATTGTTTACATTTGATTCTGAATGAATTTGAGGCTGTGCTCCATGGCTAATGGCTAATGCTACACTGTTGGAGATTTATAAAGAATGAAGTTGTGTTTATGAATTATACAGACTGCAAGTGTTTACAAATGAAAATAGCGACGGCTCTCTTGTCTCCGTGAATACAGTAAGAAACTATGGTAACTTTAACCACATTTAACCACATTAGCAACATGCTAACGAAACATTTAGAAAGACAATTTACAAATATCACTAAAAATATCATGTTATCATGAATCATGTCAGTTATTATCGCTCTATCTGCCATTTTTCGCTATTGTTCTTGTTTGCTTACCTAGTCTGATGATTCGGCTGTGCACAGATCCAGACGTTAATACTGGCTGCCCTTGTCTAATACCTTTCATAATGTTGGGAACATGGGCTATGCAAATATTGGGGTGTACATATTAATGATCCCGACTGTTACGTAACAGTCGGTGTTATGTTGAGATTTGTCTGTTCTTCGGAGGTCTTTTTAACAAATGAAATTTATATAAGAAGGAGGAAACAATGGAGTTTGAGACTCACAGTATGTCATTTCCATGTACTGAGCTCTTGTTATTCAACTATGCCAAGATAAATTCAATTTTTCATTCGATGGCACCTTTAATTAATCATTAGCTAATGATTTCTAAAGGTATCATTATGTTATGACTTTACTTGTTGAGGCACATGACTATTAACTAATAGTTAAGTAATATGTCATTTTGGTTTTGACATCCAAGCAATGGATTTCAGTTACCAGCCATCTACAACCGGAATTCCACTGTGCCGGATGAACTTTGTTGTTCATGGTACAGGAACATGTCAGGTTAAGCTTGAGGTCTAGGATTCAAAGGCAGAACACTGAGACCATGCGTCTGGGTATGCTATTTTGTAACACTGTGTTTAGACCAGACAAAGACAATAGAACACATTATAATCTTGATGTGGTGCAATGCTACACAACACAACAAAATCCAAACAGTAACTGATGCCACAATCTATTTCTGACGTATTCCAAACTTTTACTTTACTTCTGTTATGAAGGAGGACAAATGGACTTGCAATGGTCTGTCATGTCCAGTGTAGACAGCTGTTGCGGCATGACGTGAAAATGGTCACATCCGGTTTAAACGCGGAGTAACAGAGGTCAGTAGTTTCTGGTGTTTCCGGTGTGCTGATATTTGTGTGCAGCCCAACTTACCCATCCTTCAAACACATTCTCTGTCATTACACTCACTGCATGTGCAATTGACCCACAGACCTTTAGTAGGAATGCCAAAACCCATAATCAATTTCATGCATTAATAATTTCATATAAGGCCTATTACGATTATTCTCAAAACATACAAGTTTATTTTCAAATCTTTTTCTTTTTTTCCCCCCTTTTTTTTTACTTGTCACTAAATGCTGGACTACATGACCATTTCCTAGTATTTTAGCACCGATTTGTAGTCTGGAGGAGTCAGTGCTAGTTGCTCCAAGTCAGTCTGCAGATTTTAGGCAGTTGGAGTTGACATTTCACAGACAGATTTCTGTTTATTTTTAACTTCAGACTATGAATCCATCCAGTCGGAGGACAACAAACATGTTTAACATTTTGAGGCGATTGTAGAACACATATTATTTTCATTTGTCATATATCTCCAACCAATGAGGCACATGTTTCTGTTTGAGATTGTTTGTTCTTGTGTGCTTTATTTTAAAATTAAACACAAAATCTACTCAGATTTGAACAGTGGTGTAGTGTATTCCAACACTTTTCCTAAAAAATGTCACTTTTTCATTCAAATCCACAAAAAAAAAAAATTCTTCTTCATTTAAGCAAGAGAATAAAATGTAATTAAATATTTCTTTGTAGCACAGTTGGTATTAAAAACCTGCTGATGATTACCTGCAGTCAATAACCAGGGGAAGTACTTCAGGGGGGTGCTGTTTTTGGCCACTAAAATCAGTTGCGCTCGACATACCTTGCTTTCACCACTGAGCAAGTGCTCTGAATGGTTCTGTAACTTTAATTATGTGATTCCTACCCTAGGCTGTGCTGCAAGCATATTCTTTATGTCTGTGCTCCTTTTATTGGGCATCTGAACAGATTGTTCACTCCTGATTCACTGGCTGATGTTCACTTCACTGTACGTTCTGTCGTTGCTCCACTGAGAGAGTGTCACAAATGCAATTTTGCATTGAATCCAGTGATGTGCTGCAGGCATATCGACCTCGACCCCGTTAATTTACCACTAGGGATGTTGAACAGGGAAAGAAGGGAACTCTATGCAACAGACTGAAGATGATTCCTGCCAACACTAGCTGTTCACACTCTGTAATAGAGTCATCAGTGATTTTGAGAAATTAATTAAAGAAAAAAACAGGCTTCTGATGCAATTGAAGTGCACTGAACGAGTTTTCAAGAGCTACAGCTCTTCAGATGTCATCAATATTTCTGCTTCATTCATCTCAGGGAATAACTAACACACAATGTGCTCTATGTCAGATAAAATTTATTCCAGCTTTGCGAGTAAACATGAATTCAGTGTTGGTTCTGTGGTGGAAATACAGCGGGGTTTTTTTGTATGTGTGTGTGGTTTAATTTGCGGGCAAAGCTCAGCAATTCTTTTTATGTACAAGGCTTTTAATGTTCAAATGCAGCTCAAATTGAGTTTCTTTTCCTGCCAGCAAACAGTTACGAACAGGGTGTTCAACAGAGACAAAGGCACCCGAAAAGGTCCTTCTTAAGGGACTAAAAACACTTCATTAACTTGTATTTGCATGACTAACTCCTTTCATGTGTCGTCTGATTGTCACAAGACCAACAGACTGTAGGCAGTTCATTCCTCACAATTACTTCTCATAAAGCCGCTGAGACATCAGAGGGGGAGTCTTCTCAAGAAATGGCCTTTAAGATTGCTTAAAATAAACGTATATTAAAATCACACGAAATGACTTACATAACAAATGTCAAAAGTTTTTACAATTTTAAGACTATATGAATGATGTAAAGCAAAAATGATGGATGTCAGAAGGTTAAAAGTAATCAAATTTTGACATGCTGATTATTCAAATTAATCATCAGTATTTACTGAGAAACATCTCTATATAACTTTTAGTATTCAAAGACTTTACATTATTATGGCAGATGAAAGTTATGAATCCAAAAAAGTTGTTTAACTATACTTCCAGTGGAGGAAACATGTTGCATTTATTTGCATATTGTTTATTATATAACTGAAACTGTCATTTACTTTGCTACATTTTACGCTGAGGTTCTGGAAGTAGGCCTATTATTGTTCTATTCTTACAATTGGCCTGTAGTGATAAATAATCAACTTAATTTGACCTCGTTTGACTTCACAATAAATGTTTTATATACATGAGAACCCTATGTGACCTACACATTAAACATGTCCTCTGTGGAAGTTCTGCAACTAGTCAGTTCTGGCATTTTGTAAACACGCCCACCTTTGGGACAGACCAATCAAGCCCTGCAGCTGGGGGCGGAGTTACCGGGTGAGCCATTTCTTCTGCAATCAGAGTCCTGTTTTCTCTTCCTCCACCAGCACCCCCATTCTGTTGATGTGTGAAATGAGCAAGGGTCTTATCTCTTAGAAACACACCACTGAGCCAGAGGAGACACAAGCGAGAGAGAGACGGCACGGGAGGGGTGAGGGCAGAGAGCGAGGGAGAGGGAGCGTTTGAGAGTGTAGTTGCCCACGTGGGCTGCACACTAATAGGCCACGTTTGGTATGCCACAGGCCACACGTTTATTTTCAACGGCGGGCAGTGCTGCTAATCCAGCCGAGTATGAGCTCCATACTGCAGATGTGAGCCGAACGTACTGAAACATTCGAGTGAAGTCCCGAGACACCGTTTTTTTTCACCCCAGCGCTGTTTTTGTGATCATTTTCGTCTGTGAGGTGGTAATTTTGATAGTTCAAGGGCTAGAAGTAATCGAAGAGGGCATTCTTTTGTGCTTTCGGAGTGAAATACATTCACTGGCAGAGTCTGCTGAGTGAGACGCAGAGAAGTAGAAGGGGGGAAAGCAATAGGGCATCTGTGTGAAAGAGAAAATCGAGTGAACTGTAAGGGTCTCTGAGTGGGACATGGTTTTTATTACCACAAATCTTTTTCGCTTCAGCCGCTGCTGTCCAGTGATGTCTGTCTACTGTGTCTGGGCTGAGAAAATTGCTTCCTTTTTCATGACAAACTTGATTACTTCTCAATAAAGGGCTATTAGAAGTGTTGCTTCAGAAACAAAAACATACAAGTTTGGGGCTAAAAGCTTAAATGTTAAAAAAATTTTTTTGAAAGAACAACTGAAGTGATTATTAGCAATTTAACATAACTTTTGAAGTAATAAAGTGGCAAAATACAAGGTCAGACTTACTTTGAGTGAATCTTCTGTGGTTGGATTTGTATGTCATAGTAAAACCCATAAAAACCAGTGCAAATGATACTGTGCTTCGGAAATCACTTAGCCTACCTTTATGAGTATGTCGACATGCAGACTCAAGACTGAGACAAATGTGCCTGAAAATAGCATAGAAGAAAAATATCTGATGTTTTAAAGGGCTAAATATAAAGCATATAGTATTAGAAACATGTTTTTCACGCGTATTTCTGCCAACCAACAGAGAGTCAAGGCTCTACGCACTGTATTTTAGATATGTCATTTGAATTTTTCAAGATACCAATTATCTTTTCCTCCCCGGGTATTCTTAATGCAGGTGTTAGAGCTCAGCCAGCAGACGTCAGAGCTAACCTGGTTCCGCGTGGGAGGACGAAGTTCTACTAGTATCGTCATTATGCGTTAGCATGGTATCAGGGCAGAACGCCCACACTGGATATGAAGTGAATATGGAAAAAAACTCATCCACAGATGGCCCATAAAATGAGAGCATATCATTATTACCATACCAACATCTCTATATATAGAAAAACAAAGAAGGAACTTTTCACTTTTCAAGAGGTCTTTTGGCTCATCCTTGATTTAATATGCAGTCAGATGTTGTAATGTCTAAAGCATCTGACTGACTGTATAAGAAATCTTTCAATTAAGTTACTTAATTGTCACATGTAGATTTCAAGGTTTAAAAAAAGAAAAGAAAAGAAAGAAAATCAGTGATTCATTCGGTTTGGCATAATCATGTTGAAATGCTGTTGGATTTGAAGTCCTTCAAAGATAAATAAATCCAGTGAATGGAAACTGCAGTGATTCACTTCAGTCACATATTCTCAGAATCAAGAATGTGTTGATGCCACGCATTTGCTTACTTTATAAAGTGAGTCATAGTGGAAAAACAAAAGCCTTTATCGAGAGTTATTTTGGACTAACAACGTAGGCAGTCTGATCATTTTGATAATCGAGTCTGACTCCAATAAAACTTGGTAAAATGATGTGGAATGTTTTTGTTCACTAAATGAAGATGCGCTGCCATCTGGTGGTCCAGAATGAAGTTTCCTATGATATTGTTAGAACTAACAGATTTACACCCACACACTAACCATGTCTTTACCACTACAGTGGCAATTAAACTAATGGGGCAACTTACAAGCCAGTCATCCTCAACATCATTGACAAAGCAGCTTTGGTTAATGTCACCACTGACATGGGCAGCTCTAACCAGGCATTGTGGAAAGCCTTAGTGAACCACAAAAAAAAAACATCTGCCCCACATCCAGCAAGACCAGACAGGAGGCTAATAGTTCATGCCAGATGTCCCACATCTAGTGAAGAACTTGAAGAGTGCCTTAGTTTGTGGACAGGAATGGCAAGCTCCACCAGTCTGGTCATCGATCCACTAAGCCGTCGAAAACAAAGAAACACCCGCAGCACAGAGACACATGGCACTTTTGTTTAGGGGGGGGGGGGAATATAAAATGAAAATATTTGTTACATTCCTCAGTTCCTATGGGAGTCTAGGGGAGTGTCGTAACTCTGTTTTTCAACAGCTTTGGGAAAAAACTAAGTAAAAATAAGAAGAAACATGGTTATTTCAATGAAAATACATCAAATATAAAGTGTCACGCAGGGGAGGCTGAAGACCTGAAGCAGGCAATTATACGGCCCTGTTGTTCCTGATGCGCCCAGTAGGGGGAGAGGATAAAAGGCGAAATAACATCATTCGACACTCGAAACTTACACAACTTGTTGTGAATTTGAATATAAACATTACATTAATAAGATAGTGTAATGGTCTGCACTACGGATTAAAATAATTGTAGATAATTCACTGTTGTTCTTCCTACAGGAGACAACTGAATTGAGTGTTTTTGTGAAATGAAAATTAATAATACACAAAGTTGGATTAGGACTTCCACATGAGACCCAGGAAAAAAAGGTTTTTGAATAGTATTTTTCATTACATTGTTTAGAGCATAATATACAAATAAAAAAATAAAAATATATATTTTTCTGCAAAATATTTTATATTAGCCTATGCTATTTCCTCTGTAGTAAACACCAGGACTCAGTTGTTTAAAAAAAATAAAAAAGACATGAAATGACATGAAATGAGATTTTTTTTTCCATTTACCAAATACATTTTTAGGTTTCAGGATTTTTTTTAAACCAAACTTTGTATAAAGCTGATCTCAACTATGTTACCAAATGTATAACGGAATGAGTTGATATGCCATTTTATTTAATGCAATGCGGGTAAAATGGCCATAAATGTGTATTCCCATTCAACATATGTATCACGGTATAGTTTGCATATTAATGTGTTCTTGGAGCAACATGTAATGAAAAAAATATAATGGGAGTAATAATTGGCATCATTTTAAATTACTCATATTTCGTAGGAATATTGATATATAATTCCTTTCCCTATTCATTTGTCTCCCAAAATGCCCGATGTTAGATAAACATGAATTAAGTCATGGTGTCTTCTACAGTGGACATGTATGAAATCAATGCCCTGTTTTGTAACACAAAGTCATATTTAGATTAGAAACCCCATAACATTTTCCTGAGATGTTGATTTATTGCAAACAATTTGAAGTTTAGTCAGATTTAAATTATTACAAAATTGTATCATATTTCCATAAGAGTGCTAAATTTGATCACTAACATCAGTCATTTTTAAAGACCAAGGAGTTGTTGTTGTTGTTGCCATGGTGAAACCTCCAAACATTTGGTATCTTTGAATGTGCTCTTTACAGGACATCCAAACTTAAAACTGTGACATGTATGGTGTCAGAGAAATTCACTAAAATATAATGTCTACTACAGTGGACAAAAGTCTGTTCCTGGGTCCCAGGAGGATATGATCTACTTTAGCCTAGTTATATTCACTGTATGTTTTCATATATGACTGTGTTAATTTCAATTAATACAGGTGGAGCTGAAGGTGGAGGCTTTGTGAAAGGGTGCTGCAACTACAGCAAATGCTAACAAAGTATTTGAAGGTTGAGCACACAAGTTCATTGGTTACTGATACAGCAGGAACCAATCAGCTGTGACCTAAAGAGAATGATGTGATTGTGAGTAGGTTGAGTTAAAGGATTAGTTCACTTTAAAATGAAAATTACCCCAAGCTTTACTCACCCTCAAGCCATCCTAGATGTATATGACTTTCTTCTTTCTGATGAACACAATCATAATTATATTAATAAATATCCTGACGCATCCAATCTTTATAATGGCAGTGAATGGGACCAATATTAAGTTTAAGAAAGTGCATCCATCCATCATACACATATTCCACGCAGCTCCAGGGGGTTAATAAAGGCCTTCTGAAGTGAAGCGGTACATTTGTGTAAAAAAAAAATATCTATATTTAACAAGTTTTAAAGTAAAATATCTAGCTTCTGCCAGACCGCCTTCCGTAATCAACTTACGAAGAAAGTGTAAAACTCTTGCAGTTCAAAATACAAATCATTCACACGTGCACACCTGAAGTCACGTGCATGAGCAGAGCGTGTGAGCCACATGAACACATTTATTGAACAGTTACAAACTTAATTTTGACATTTAATACATATGAGATTTATTCTTTCTGAACAGTTATTCTTCTTATTATTATTATAATCCTTGGAATTATTACTGTACAAAATCCTCATTATTCATAACTGAGCAAAATTTGAAACATTTATAAAGCATAAAGAAATAGAACAGTTTAAAATATTCTAGGTATAATTCTGTTTGGGAAATAACTACAATCATTGTAATTTGCACAATGATTTACTACATTAATGTGAAGAGAATCATACGAGGTAACCCATTTTATCCCCCAATTTTCCCAGCTAAGTGATCACATGTATTTGATTCCTTGCATATGAAAAAACTTTTTAATTAAATTTATTTAAACACAGAAGAACATATTGCTTTTCTGTACTCAGGTAAGCTAATGACATTTATACTATCAAGTAATCAACTGCTTTAAAGTAAATAGATTCATAATCTGCAAACTATGTAATGTTCACTTCGGTACTATTTTTACATTCAAGTGCTGAATTTTCAAAACTATTCTCCCAACAAATCATATTTGAAAACAAAAAAGTTGTTTTCAAATATTTTCAATTTTATCAGATTTGGTACACTCGGTGTTAAATACAACATATTCTTTATGATTTTATTTAGGTACCTTGTTTAGAAAATTATATTTTCCCCAGCCAACAGTCAATCATCTTCACTCAATAATGTCTTCAAAATGTTCGCACGAAACGCTGTTTTTTTACGGTTGTGGCAACCACAGTTCGAGACTACGTCGCGGCTTCGTCATCTTCAAGCGCCAACTCACACGCGCGTAGACAACAATCGTTAAGCAAGATGCTTGTTTTCGAGCATTCCTAATGTAAAATGTGTGAAACAGCTTTTTCGTTGAGTCTTCAGGAGCGCGTGCAGCGTTTGCAGGAGCTCACAGACTTCACGGAGAGTTGTCAAGCCGAACTCAGGGATTTGTTTGACTCGCTGGGATGGAGTCAGGAATTAGATACACATGCAGTTCAGGTAGAGAAACAACAGCCAAACACAAAACTATCAAGAAAATGACTTATTTTGCAGTGAATGAATTTGTGATTCATTGTAGCATTTGTGTTGATGGCCCTGGATCGAGTTTATATCCGCTTACCACGGTACCACCTTCCGCCAAAAAATATCACACATTACTGTCATTTGTATTACTGCAAATTAATAATAAACTATATGGAAAACTTGATTTTTATCTAAATCATTAAAATTATTATTACATATTCTCTTACTACCCGTAAAAATTACATTTAAATTGTCTTTAATTCTCTAAGGGATAGTACTTGAGGGTGAGTAAATGATGAAAGAATTTTAATTTGGGTTGAATTAACCCTTTAATGCTTCATATAAATTATTATATACATACAAGTGGAGATTTCGGTTACTCTGGAAACATTTTGTAAGGGTAAATCTGTAAAATACTTGGCACCTACTTACCTCTCGTGATTTGAAAGTTTTAAATACCTGTGTTGTCTTCTGATTTGTCAGATGGAAGTGTGTCCATTCGATCCAAACCACACCGTACCGCGGGACAGGATGGAGAAACACAAAGCCGCCTGTCAGCTCAGTCAGCTGGGATACTCTAAAGAAGAGCAGGTGAATAATGAATGAACAACATTTAGGACAGTGACCGCAAAAAGTCTTGTGATTTACTTAATCTCTTATCGGATAATATGAACATTTTACTTTTTTTCTGTCATCTTTTTTTAGGCTGAAATGTTTGATCCTTCAGTGTACTATGAGAAAGCAAACATTCCTTCCATTACCATGGGTGAGTTTGTTTTTGACTTTGTGAAAGACCTTTCCCACAACCATTTAATTTTAAGATCTTAAAGAGATTTGCAAGGCTGTTCACAGTTGTATGATGTTGACTGATATCATTTTCAGACAAGGACACATTTCGCCAAGTAATTCTGCAGACCCGGGAAAATGCTCCTCACGTGAGCTCGGCAGGACTCCACACTCAAAGTAAGTATTAGACAAAGTCTAGACAGTGATTGGGTCATTTCAGCACTTATCAGGATAATAAGCAATATGGCTCATTTAAAATTGTGTGTGCCAGAATGTGTGTATCAATGATATCCATGCCTTTCTTTATTTTTTCCAAATATTTTCAACTTGTATCTGTGTTCTTTGTTTTTTTCCCCAGTAACAGGGGTGAGTATTAAAGGAAGTCTGGTCTAGACAATTTTCCACTCATACTTGCTGTATCCTTTGGCTCAATATCCTTTTAAAGGCTTGGTCCTTAACATTGTTTGATAGAAGTTTTTTTTTTTTTTTTTTCACCCAGGTACACAATAGTCAAACATTCATAAATTGCATAGGACCAAAAAAGGCAGAAACCTATAGGTCCATTTGTCCCATTACGTGTTGGGAGTGTCTTTGTGACTCACTAGTTCTGCTGTGGATTTACTTTTTGCAGACTGGTCAATTAAAATGTTATTCGGAAACACGTCCCTGAAATAAACACACTTTGACAACGAATCTTCATATTCAATGTTGCTGTTTTTTGTATTTTATTTGAACTGTTTACTAATAATTGTGATTTTTGTGTAAAATCTGTTCTATTTTTGTAGGTGACACATCTACAGATCTCCCTGACATACCTCAGAATCATAAGCGGGCATTATGTGACCTCACTGTGGCAGAACGAATGGCCGTCTATGATCATGTGATACAAGAAGTCAGTCAACAGAGTGCAAAGAGAGAATCCAACAATGAGGATCTTTATGTAGATCTTGTTGCAAAGCTTAAAAAAGGTAATTCACAGTCAGACCCATTATATCACCATTCATTATGGGTCAAATTAAGGGGAAATATGTCTCCAGGCTTGATTTTCAAAGGCATTATGAATTTATGAAGGCAAAAAGAAAGTTCCTTCATTTAATTACTCATCCTCATGTCATTTCAAACCCATGAGATCTTTGCTCATCTTCAAAACACAAATTAAGATATTTTTAATAAAATCTGAGTGATTTCTGTCATGCATTGTAAGTCTATTCACCAAAAACTCAGACGCTTCAAGTGTAAGTGTAAGCGTTTCATAAAAATAAATTCTCAGTCTGTGTAATTATGGCAGTTACCTATTAAATGGCCAGCAAATATATTTACACATCTGTAAAATGTCATAACATGGTAACTTTGGGCTGGGAAATGTTTTAAATATGTGGCTGGGGCTCACTGAACCCAGAGGTGGAGCTGCACCACAAGACCCACTCTGCCCTGAGGCAGAGATACACCATGGGGCTCATTGAGCCATGAAGTGGAGCTGCATCACAGGGCCCAACCACAGCTGATTCACATAAGAACTAAGTTGCTCCAAACTTAAAAAAAAATCTCATGAATGCCTCCACTTTTAAGGGCTTCACTACCAAGTACCTCACATATACTGTATACCAATTACTTGATAATATCTGGTTGATATAAGTAAAGAATGATGTTTTATTTGAAACCCATTCTATAGGAGAGCAACAGAGTGGGCCAAAGTCTCATCTGGAGGTTTTGGCTGAGATGAGGGACTACAGGAGGCGCAGACAATCTTACAGAGCGAAAAATGTTCACATCACCAAGAAGTCTTACACAGAGGTCAGTGATTTGTGTTTGTTTTTGCTCTAGGAGGATGTTAATCTACTTACCCACACAACACTATTTATATCTCACGTCAATATGTATGTTCTTACTGTAGGTTGCCTTCGAATTGAATGTAAATTTCTTCACATTGTGGATGTCTTGAGAGCCATAGATAATATTCTGCATAATGTTATGCTTTTTCCTACCTTTTCCAGGTAATACGGGAGGTTATTGACATCCACTCTGGAGAACTAGGCAGGATTTGGCAGGAAGTGAAGGATGAGGAGTCCAGAGCATCACAGCCGTCATCTCACAGGTCACACGTCTGATTTTAGTACAGCAAATCTCTTTCATCCCTGACAGAAGCAGCACAGATTGACTAATATTGATTTTATGTTGGTTTTTAGTTACAGAGGAGCATCTGAGAAAGGCCGCTCGGCATCCGTTGAGTCACGTGAGTCTCGTATCAGCTCCAGAGATGAGCATGGGCATAAACAGCACCGCAAACGCAGCCGCAGTCGTAGTCGCAGTCGCAAGCGCAGTCGAGAGAGAAAACACAAGAGTAAGAGGTAAGGCCAACACTAACACTGACCAAAACAACATTAAAAGCCTTTTAACTAATAATCAGAACTTAATTTATCCATAAGTCCATCATTCTTAAATTCTTGTTGTGCATTTTCAAAGTTCAGCTTGAACAATCCATCATAGTGTCATTTTGCTATTTTACACTCCAAGTTTGTGATGAACTGACTATATTATTCTCTCCTTTTGTTTTGTCATCAGAGATTCACATTCTCCAGATGTGGAGAGACATCACAAGAAAAAGAAGAAAAATAAGTTTTAAAATTTAACACATCACATATGAACTTGCTGTTTTGATTTTGAGTTTTATTCAGGGTTTTTAATTTTATTTCATTTTCAATGTTGTCTTCTTCAGTGTTTTATTTTTTATTGGATGATATGCTACAATAAAATGTGAATAAAATGTTATAAATGTGAATAAAAAAAGTTTCAAATTTGTTTGTGCATTTCTTGCATTTTTTTATGTCCATGCCATGATAGATCTTCATATACAATACCGATCAAAAGTTTGGGGACTGTACGTTTTTTTGTTTAATGATTTTGAAAGATATGTCTTGTTTACCATGGCTGCTTTTATTTGATCAAAAAATACAGTAAAACAGTAATACTGTAAAATATCATTATAATTTAAAAGAACTATTTTCTCTTTGAATACATTTTATAATGTAATTTATTCCTGTGATTGCAAAGCTATTCCTCCAGTCTTTAGTGTCACTACATCCTTCAGAAATCATTCTAACATGCTGATTTGGTGCTCAAGAAACCTTTATATAACCTTTCATTCTTTGATGAATAGAAAACGTCTCTGGTTACTTATGTAACCCTGGTTACCTGAATATTAAACAGTTACTGTCTTATCTATATTATTGATGGATCCGAAATGGTCAATATTCATATTCATGCACTTTTATTAATATTCACTTTTAATCATTTATGGCTTATGATTTATCAGTCTTAATTTTGCTTTCATATATTTATGTACTAATGCTTTATATATTAATTCTTATCATATTTTCAAGTATTCACTTGTGATTGTACCCTTATGGTTATTTTATATTTAAGAGACTATGCTTGTTATGTTCAATTGTTCTTCAAGTGCTCCAGTGTGACAGGTCACGCTGACACGTTTGTGGTTAGACATTGGACGCCTGCAGAATTAACCATTTGAATTTGAATCTGATCAAAATATTTCTGTTATTTTTCCTGATGACATTTAAAAGGGTACAATTTGCAAAATTCCCCAAAGGGGGTCAAAACAACTATTTTTGACACTGGACCAGTAGATGACGTAATGGGTGAAATTAACCTTTTCTTTTAGAACAAAAACATCAATTTGAGTGGGATGTAAATTTCCCTATATGCTCATGGTATAAAGCTGACCAAGTTATTGACAATTCAGCTTTTTCCCTCCTTTGCTCTCCTTGGCTTCTGCTTCTTGTCTCTTATCTGCAAATGTCTCAATTATTGCTCTTTTTGATCTTCATCTATTAGATACAATACTCTGGATTTTACAATACTCTAAATTGTATTATTAACTATTGACTAATACTTTATGATGGTTATTTTACCTTTTGGTTTTATTAAGTATTTTCATTATCGATTAAAGTTTGCGTGTGAGGCTAAATTTAATTGTAATGAATAAATAATTTTTCATCAACTTATATCTACTACCTGGATCTCATTTTCACAAGTTTCTGCATCAATTATATATCATCATCACATACGAGACGCTGCGTCAGTATTCCCAAGAAAGGGAACGTCTCGGGTTAATTATGTAACCCTTGTTCCCTGAATAGGGAACGAGACGCTGCGTCAATGTTCCCATCATAGGCACCGATCCCGTGGGTGCTCGGGGGCTGGAGCACCCACGGAAAATTACGAGATATTATCCATGGATTTTAACAAGAAAAAAAATCGTTTGCAGCTATCAAGTCAAGTCACCTTTATTTATATAGCGCTTTTTACAATGCAGACTGTGATCAGAAACGATCCTTATATATATAGTTTATTTAAGTCCGTTTCAATGACGTTATTTTAAAGGCAAAAGTCGAGAGCGCGTCCAGTGTTGAGCGAGCACAAATCTCAACTCGGATTTCCATCACTCTCGCGCTCGCTCAGATTCAGAATCAGAACTCAAAACTGTCCTGTCCCTAAAATGTTCATCTTTCCTGGATTTAAAGTTCACAGAAGCTTTTAAACACCTGACTTTCATGACTGACTGACGAAATAACAAAGTGTAGGCTACCTTTAGGTAACGTTACTGTCTGATCATCAGATTTCAGCGAGAGCACGATAACACTCATGAAAAGAATGTGCTTGTTTTGGGTCAATTCAAATGAAACATCCAGTTGACGTTCCCAGGTATTGATATACAATCATAAACTTATTTGATCTTAATGAGAAAAAAAAAAAAACTATGTGAGGGCGGATTCGAACCGCTGATAATTAAAGCACGGGTGAATTTCTGCCTCTATTAACGAAAACTCTACCACGAGACCAATGGGCAGCACAAACACATTATATCTGTATGTTGGATTTGTCTATAATAGTAGTACGATATTTATATTGTAATGTAGCTGTAAGAATGAAACTATAACAACTTAAAAAAAAAAACGGGGTGGGGGGGGGGGGGGTGGCTTCCTGGGCACCCACCGGCAGAAATATAAATCGGCGCCTATGGTTCTAGGGAACTCAAAAGAACAGCATTTATTGGAAATAGAAATCGTTAGTAACACCGTAAATAGCTTTACTTTTAATCAAATTAATGCATCCTTGCTGAATAAAAGTTTTCAGTTCATTCTCTGAACCTTATTACGGAAGCCCTGAACCGCATGGTGGGGAGGGAAAAAAGAAAATAACTTATCTCGTTATTTCGAGATATTCCGAATCTCTGAAAATGTGAAACATTTTAAAATAAGAGAGATCATACAAAATGCATGATATTTTTATTTAGTACTGTCCAGATTAAGATATTTTACATAAAAGATGTTTACTTATAATTCACAAGACAAAAAAAATAGCTGAATTTATTAGAATGACCTCATTCAAAAGTTTGTGAACCATTGATTCTTAATACTGCATGTGGTTACCTGGATGATCCACGACTGTTTTGTTTGTTTGTTTTGTGATGGTTCTTCATGAGTCTCTCGTTTGTTCTGAGCAGTTAATCTGAGCTCTGTTCTTCAGAAAAATCCTCCAAATTCTTAGATTTTCCAAAAAGTTTTTGACTCAAACACAACTATTAAAAAAAGGTTCAAACATTCACTGATGCTCCAGAAGGAAATACAATGCATTAAGAGCATGCCAGGCATGCACTCATTCCAGGGTAACCTTTATTGAGGTTAAATTTATGTAGCCCATAAATGCTAGCCTGACTACGTCAGACTTCCTACTTCCGCTCAATTTCATTTCGCTTCTGTACCATAGACTGTAAAGTTCTGTACTCAGTCTGATACAGCGTCAGAGCTTTCTGTTTGCCACCGGTCTGGAAACAGCCGGGCCAATCAACGAACAGAGGGCGGGCTGAGAGCCGTGACGTAGATGCTAAGCGCCGAGTTTTACATTGTAGGTTAAAGAAATCGAAAACCGAAACGACCGCGGAAATGGGAAACGAGACACGGGATGCAATTCGCTCTGTTATGGAGAACATTCAACTCTTTTCCAAACTGAAGCCAGAACAAGAAGAGTGTTTGATAAACATTTGTTTTATCAAGTGTTTACAACAGGTTTACAGTGGAAGTTCAATCATAGATTTGAGTTCGATGCATGATGTCTGTGCTTTGATGCGGCTGTACAGGCGCATAATATACGTCATAACTAAACGTATCTGATTGGCTTACGGGTAACCAATGATTTTAAACTTCAGACAAGCGCCCCCTAGCGAGAGAGAAAACACTAGTCTGGTATTACCAGGCTACATAAATGCTACATATTGTAATATATACCCCATAAATACCCTATAGGCATTTATTCTATGTAGTTTTCATAACACTGGATATTCTACTAATTCATACTTTTCTACTAATCCATACTTCTAATAAGTGGCCTAATAATTAACTTATTTAGCAATTACATAGCTATATAGTTTTGTGCTAATTGCCAGTATTGCTCTTTCAGCCAGCTTCATAGTTTATCAGTTAACTTTTCACAAGCCTATAATGGACTGTCTATTTACAATAAGTGCAAATAGCGTCCCTTGTTGACAAACGCTATTTACACTAGTTCCAATGTCTGGTTGGGCCATTCAAGTTTAGAAAGGGATGGCGGAAATTCACTGTCTTCAGTGTCACAACAGTAGTGCCTATTAGTGACGTACAACATTACTGATGTACAGGAGAGTTCTTGGAACATTAGAATATCGTCAGGGGAACATTAGAATATCGTTAGGGGAACATTAGTATAATGTTAGAATAACGTTAGGGGAAAGTTAGAATAACGTTAGGGGGACATTAGAATAACATTAAGGGAAAAACACATGCCACTTGATTGACATGCCTCATTTGAATTTGATTTATCATTTGCAGTGTCAGTTGGTGTCGGTTTGAGCATTTGATTTAGGCTATCATTTTGATTTCCCATTTTCGATGTTGGTTTGAGCATTTGATATATAATTTGATTTATGATTTGAGCATTTAATTATAGATTTAATTATGACAGGTTTATACTAGGTTGATAATGAGAATTAAAAATCAAATACAAAGTAGTTTTAATTTGATTTTTGGTACAGTTCATGCTTCCCCGAATGAGGAAATGAAATTGCATTTGAGCATATGATATATCATTTGAGCAGCTGTTTTGAAACTTTGAGTTATTAGGCTATTTTATCATTTTAAGCATTTTAATTTTTATTTTAATTTTGTTAGGAAAAAAACTTCTATAGTTACTTTTAAAAGTAATGCATTAAAGTAATGTGTGGTGTTACTTTTTCTCATCTTGGCTAGGCTGTTTGTTTGTTTGTTTGTTTGTTTGTTTGTTTGTTTTTATTAAAACAAAAATGTTCTGTTTATGTCCAATGTAAAGGGCCTTTCACACCAAAAGTGAAATGAATAAGCCTCAGGCTGAAAGAAATGCAAACTTACGCCTGTACAGTAGAGGACGCAGTTCAAACAAACAAGCCTTTCAGCTGCTGCCATTCTGGAATACAGAAGAATACAACGCAGGAGAAGAATAAATGCCTCTGCACTCGTAATTTCTCTCAACATTGGGACAGGAGAGCTGTCAGTCAGTAAATGGGAAAACAAAGTAACTTGTGTTACTTATTCGAAAAAGTAACTCTGATGTTGTAAATTTAAAAGTAATGTGATACATGTTGTTACTTGAAAAAAGTAACCTGATTACATAACTCACGTTACTTGTAATGCATTACCTCAACACTGTTGAACGGTACACTGTAAAACATTTTAGCTGGTTAAACTTAGAAATGTAAGTTCACCTGCTGCCTTAAAAATGTGAGTTAACTCAACTTGAAGATAAGCTTTGTTTCAACTCAAAAATAGTCAAGACAATGCATTATTTTAAGTTAAAATTTAAAATTAAAGTTATGCATTGTCTTGACTATTTGTGAGTTGAAACAAAGCTTATCTTCAAGTTGAGTTAACTTATGTTTAGTTGAGTTAACTCAGATTTTTTAAGGCAGCAGGTGAACTTTCATTTCTAAGTTTAACCAGCTGAAAATGTTTTACAACAGCCTGTATAATCATATGCTAGTCTAAGGTAAGTGATGTAGCTGTATAATTAGGGAGAGCTCTACATTTTGACTAAGTTGGTTCACATGATCCTCCCATGTGTTTTAACCTGATTTTTATTCAGCTGTTCATTGAATATTTCCAGCTCCACTTTCTGTTGTTAAGAGAGAATAGCCACCCGATATGGATTTTGAGAAATCTGTTACATCAATGGCACATTTTTCCTAGAAGGTCAAAAGGCCATTGAAAGTCACAGTCACAGCTTGCAATTCAGGTTTACTGATTATAGTGAACCATGTACAACAAAAATTGAATGTAATAAATTGTAATTAATGTCATAGATTAAAGAACAGTGATGTCTCTCTGATAGGAATATTATTTTACAGTGCCTTTATTCCTCACTACTCTCTGTGTAGTGGAGGAGTGTGTTTGTTTGGGGAAGGCTCAGGTATTTCTCACCCAGATGAGGAGAATTGGGAGCCTGGGAGATTCTGGTGAGGGACCAGGAGGTCTGTTGGTCTGTCTCAGCACTGGGGGGACCAGCATCGCACGCAAGGAGGCAGAATGCTTTGAGGACCACTGCAGCTCCTCATTGAAAAAGTGCTCTCTGCATTCTCTAAAAACCCCTTGACTGAGCTAATCCGAGAGATCAGAGCTCTGTGTCTGTAAAGCACCTGGAAACCTGAGCAGGAGGCTGCTGGCCATGGGAGCCTCCAGGGTGAAGGTAAGATGCGGATGGGTAAGGGGAATTCAGAGGAGAATCATACTCATTTGAGATATGCAAAGCAGGAATCAAATAAGCTTTATTTATGCTTATTCACATGTTCAGATCATATGCTTTGGCGATATACAGTAGTTTTGTTGTAGGGTTCATATTGGTTGGTTTCAAGGACAGTCTTATTATTGAAAACAAAAAAATTGTGGGTCACTGAGGAGAATTCATTTTCACAATGCTTTCATCTATTTGGACTGTAACGTTTTTTCATTATAATCTATCTTTCAGACATAGTGTGCTTATTTTTTAGCTAAGACAGTTAAATGGTACCACATGCATAGAGATATCACAGGCTACAGAAAGAGTTTAACGTGCTTTTACAGGTCTTTACGAAATGTAGTTTGTTTTGTGGTCCTTAATGTGTGCCGTCAACAACCTATTATTTTGGTTACTTGGCCTATCAGACCAGTATAAATCATGTTACATGAATGCTCTGATTTTAGTACAATTATTCAGTAATTATTTACTACAATTATTTGGTAGTAGTTAAAGGCCAATTTCAGATTTTAAGCTGATTTAAATGTGTATGTATCACCCTTACAGCACCTCACTGTCCCAGAGGGCCTGTGGGTTGGTGAGGAATCCAATGCTTCGGCCCTATGAACCATTAGCTCTGCTCCATTACTCTTTTAGGTTGTGGAGAATTAGAAGAAATTAAACCGATATGCAAACTGTACAAGGCATGGCTTTCTTAGTGTTTCTTTGGTCTTTGCCTTCCTTCTATAGGTTTCAGGTGTTGAAAAATGTTTCTGGTACTTACGTTGACTGTTAACATGGATATATTTTTCAATGTCAATGCATCTTTTTAAAACTAATGAGCCTTTTTCTTCTTCTCCTTCTTTGCAATTCACTTAAATAGATCTGAAGTGTAACATACATTCTCAAAAGAATATCACATTTAGTCCCTGGGTTAAAGTGAGTTCATATGAACTGAGATTACACTACCATTCAAAAGAAATCATTCTTATAAGCTGATTTGGTGTTCAAGAAACATTTTTATTTTTTATTTTTATCAGTGTTATCACAGTTGTGCTGCTAGTAGAAGGTTGAAAAGAACAGAATTTTATAAGGAATATTATAAATATATTTATTGTCAATTTTGGTAAATTTATTTGTGTCCTTGCCAAATTAAAAAAAAAAAAAAATAATCAACATATTGATACCAAACAAGAGGGTTATGTATAATAATTATGCTAGAAACATTCCAATTTTTGCCTGTAACTTAATCCCGTTGGTTATCTGCCATTTAACAAGTGACCTGAAAAAAATTAATTTGAATCTTTACATAAGCATTTTGTGTTTGTTGGAAAGGTCAAAGGTCACATGCTGTGTACTGTATGCCCGGAGACGAGCATGCAGTACTGCTGTCTCACAGAGAGAGAAAGAGAGAGATTTTACAGACTATTAAGGGTGAAAAGAAAATGGGCCTTTCAACAGTCCAGTCTGGAATGTGAGAGCAGCATGAGAACTGTGATGCAATGCAGCATTCAGAGGACCTGATTGAAATCACCCATAGACCCATAGATTTTATATTTACATACTGTATGTTCTTGGCTGAATATTTTACTCTATAAATTGCTATTACTTGAGCATACAACTGACAAACAAACAATAAATAAATAAAAACTGATACTGACAGGTCTAACATGTGATAAAAATCTAGATATCATTTTTATATCTGTACTTCTCTGGTGATTTTTTAGGGAGTTTTGAACACATACTCTATTTAACAATGACCACTAGAGGGACGTATACAACAACATCCTTTGAGCTCTTACTAAAAGGGAATCACATAACTCTCAACATGATTTAAACACTATAATTATGTAAAAATAATCAATTACTACTTCTATATATATATATAAAAAAACAAAAACAAAAAAAAACATTTTGGTGTCATTTTAACCAACTGATAACTTTTTTTTGGTCTGTTTTAGTTGATAAGTTGGTCTTGATTTATTTAAAATCATTCAAGGTGTGTGTGTTTTTATATATATATACATATGTATGTTTATATATTATACATATGTATATGTGTGTGTGTGTGTGTAATAGATTTTTCATATTTAAAAAAATCATGTTCCATGACCTCATTGGTGACATTTGAGCTGATCACATGAGGAAGTGTAAAATAGGAAGAAGGGTAATTTAAACACAGAGGCGTTAAAACATAAAAAAATAAAAATAAATAAAAACAGGCCTGCATCAGTTACTGCATATATCCACAGAACAGAAGTAATGTAAATTAAAATTACTTTTAGCAAAGTGGAAACACCACTTGTAAATAAGGTGATAGTGGCAAGGAAAAAACCCAGTTTAAGGAAAAAACCTTTAGTGAAACCACAACATTAAGGGAAGACCTCCTTGCACTGGCACAGCTGGTAAAATTATAACTAAAATGACAGATCACTGTTCTAGATGTACACAGATCATCAGTATTTGTAATGAATTTCGTGAATCCATTTGTAACACATTTAATAAATTATGTTATTATATTATATGGTAAAACTTTCTTTTAGTGTCCTTGTTACACGTTACATGTAGTTACTGAAGTAATAATTATAAATGATGCATAATTACATGCAACTAACCCTAAACCAAGCCCTAACCCTAACTCTATAGTAAGTTAATTATTATTACACAGTACTTTAATGTGTAATTTCACTGTAACGCGGACACCATAAAATAAAGTGTAACCTATTAAATGAACTATAACTGACATATTTAGAGTTGCCACCATGATGTGTTACTGTAACAAATTCCTATGCATTTGTTTGATTTGTTGATGTCAGGTATGGGCTGTGTCATTCAGCTCTGTGTTCCTGTTGTGTGTCCTGCATGCTCAGGCCCAGCAAGATTATTCTGGTTTACAATCAGGTGAGACAACCACATCACCAACATTACATCTGTAAATAAATAAATAAATAAATAAATAGCCAATAAAACATTAAAATGGCAGATTATTTTTTCTCTCTTTTTCAATCACAGGAGAAGAACACATGTATGAAGGCTCCTTAGTTGATCGATATGATGAACATTCTGGATACACTCACATTGGTAAATAAGATGTTACTATTCATACTACAAATACTACAAATAGAATCCCCTAAAATGAAACCTTAGTAGTCATGATGTATGACACATGGAGCAGGGGGCAGCCATTTTTGCTGCGGCGCCCGGGGAGTGATTGGGGGGGTTAGGTACCTTGCTCAAGGGTACCTCAGTTGTGGGTTAAGAGAATGGAAGAGAGCGCTGTTCATTCACTCCCCCCACCTACATTTCCTGTCGGTACTGAGACTCGAACCGTCAGGTTACAAGTCTGACTCTCTAACCATTTGGCCACAACTGCCCCATCCCCTATTTTTATTTTGATATTCACTTTTCAACCGTTCACCCATCTTCTGTAAGTTGAACATTAATTACTGGTGTTGCAATAAAATGCAAATTTATAAAAAAAAACAATAAAATATTTTCAATTGGACACAAGTCATGAATCTCACAAACTGGTACATCATAGTATTTTAATTAATGCACAAAATATGCATCATTTACCTTATAGAAGAGGATTAGGGCCAAGCAATAATAAAAAAATAAAGATTAAATCTTTATATCTCGAGATTAAAGTTGTTAAATTTAGAGAAAAAACTCGTTAAATTTTAAGAAAAAAGTCGAAATAAAATGTTGAGAATAAACTCATTAAATTACGAGAAAAAATTTGTTAAATTTCGAGAAAAAAAGTCAAGATAAAATGTTGAGAATAAAGTCATTAAATTACAAGAAAAAAAGTCGTTAAATTACGAGAACAAGTTAGTTAAATTATGAGAAAAATTTTAAATTTCGAGAAAAAAGTCGAGATAAAATGTTGCGAATAAAGTCATTAAATTATGAGAATAAAGTCGTTAAATTAAGAGAAAAAAGTTGAGAATAAAGCCATTAAATTATGACTCAAAATTTAACAAGTTTACTCGAAGTTTAATCTCGAGATGGTTTTATTTTTTTTATTATTGCTTGGCCCTAATCCTCTTCCGTATATTTACTTTATTCAATATAAATATAATTGAAATAAAAAAATACAAAATAATTTATTACAATGTCCTTTTTTTTGTAACAAAATATTAGGCATTTCATAGATTTTTACGTTTATTCATTATATTATATTATATTATATTATATTATATTATATTATATTATATTATATTATATTATATTATATTATATTAATTATATTATATTATATTATATTATATTATATTATATTATATTATATTATATTATATTATATTATATTATATTATATTATATTATGGTAACACTTTACAATAAGGTCCCATTAGTTATAATATATATCATTAACTAACAATGAGCAACACATTTGTTAAATGTTTAAATTAACTTTAAATAAAATTAATTCATGCTTTAGAAGTATTTATCATTGTTAGTTTATGGTAACTAGTTTAATTTACTAATGTTAGCAAAAGAAGCCTTATTTTAAAGTGTTTAAATGAAATGAAATGAATTAAAAAAATAAAAATAAAAAATCCAAGGTCTATTTTTATACCTATTTGACTATTAATCACCATTACGTGTTTTTTACCAATATATCCAGACTGTCAGGAGTAATAGGTACCTCTGTGTCTTTTATCTGCTTCCTCAGTTGAATATCCTGCAGAGTCCAAACGCAGCAATGAAGATGAGCACTCAGCATCTGGCTTCGACCCCTATGCGCCTGCAGCCACCATGGTCACCATGATCACTGAAGAAACATACCCATATGCCACAGCCGTGGATTCTTTTGATTACGCCAAAGAGGATAAAACCTTAATAACACAGGTGCCATATGGAGGAGATGCTGAGCTGGGGCAGGAGAGACCCACCGAATGTGACTGTGAAGCAGGAGAGCCGGGATTTGGAGGCTTCGCTGGACCTAAGGTTGATTATTGCCATGACTTCAAATTTAAAGGTTTGTTTTCTTTTAAAGTATAACGCGTTCTTCATTTTGATTATGTTTGCTTATAGGGTTCTAGGGGTCTTCAAGGCAAACAGGGGTTCCCTGGGGTCCAAGGAAGGGAGGTAAAAAAAAAAATCAGATAATGTTAAGTAACATTAAATAACCAATGTAAAAGCAAGCACACAAACTGGATGTCTTTTTATTAGGGTTACAAAGGAACCAAAGGAGTGAGAGGAAGAGGAGGAGACACCGGTCCTGAGGTGAGTGACATAGGAAACACTTGTTGAATCTGTATCCTGTTCAGAGTACCAGGAGTTTTTCAAAGCATGCGGTTGGCAAATAACTGGCTCACCTCAACAATGTTATTTGCCTTCTGTTTAGGGCGACTCTGGGCCTGATGGAGAGGACGGTGCATCTGGTTTCTCTGGTGCAATTGTGAGCCAAGACTTTTGAAAAACTTTACCATTACCTACATTATTTTGTGTTTAATTGGTAATTCTGGAAGAGTCTCTAATATGTAGTTTTCTTGCTCTTTTTCATAGGGTCTTCCCGGGTTACCAGGGGACCCAGGTGAAACTGGCCTATCTGGAATAAAGGTAGTGCAGTGTTAAAAGGAATAAGTTACTGTTTTACAAGTTTACTTAGAAAACCTGTGGAAATGTATTGCCTCAAATTTTACAAGCAAATTAGTTAATCATTTTTGAGTTGATAAAGCTTACTAAGATTATTATTTTATTTAATTATTATAGATATTTTATATATATATAATTTAGATATTATGGCTTGCATTCATAATTGTGATTGAAATTGAGTTTGTTTGTGTCATGCAGGGTGATGTCGGAATAGAGGGTCCTCGTGGAGGACTGGGTCTCCCTGGAAAGACTGTGAGCAAAAAAGCATTTTCAGTAACACATCATATCCAGGGTTTTCATCTCCACATTACTTTGAATCTTTTTCATTTCAGTCAGTGATGTAGATCACATAGCTGAGATTTGATCTTATAAATCAAAGCAGCATCTGTGTAGTCTAGCTAATGCATCTTGTTATCATATAATAGATTCCTGACAAAATCTCAGATTTGTCTACGAAATTAATCTGAGATAATATTTTTCTGACTGACTACAGGGTCCTGTTGGCCCAAAAGGTAAATCGGGAAAACCAGGAGGTAAAGGTGTTAAGGTGGGTCACTTTACTCTTTTACAAATGTTATGTGGTGTACTTGCTGAAATGTAGCGACCAGAAGGTGACCAGACAGTTGCTGGTTCAAGGCCTGTAAGAAGCAGGTCAACATTTTCAATGTAATTGCAAATAATTATTTTGTTAATATGATCATCATTTCAGCTACCAATAGAGTACTGTAAGAAAAATGAAAAGGAAATTAAAAAGAGCTCTAGGGCAGTGGTGTCCAAACCGGGGTACGCGTACTGTATCCACATATCTACATCTTTATCCACATAAGTAGCATGTGTATCAGAGCAATCATTATGGTGCACTGCATGCTTGAGGGAGGCCCAACTCACAAAGTTGGATCGTAAAGCACTAAGGGGTTCCCCTCCCCCCCAAGGGATCCAAACGGAACATGGGGGACAGCCCCAACTGCTTCCGCTACCTCACACTGGGTTCCACCCCATGCTTGGGACAGTGCTGGTGCTCTTCCATACAGAAACATACCTATGTGAGTTCTTGTTTCTATAATGTTCATAATATATTATACAAGAAAATGCATTTTTCGCAAATATCCACACAACTGCAAATGTGAGATTGATTTTATACAAGTTAAATAAAAAAAGTTAATATTAAGTGACGTACGTTGTAAACACAGAATTGCCCTATTTTACAATTAAATAATAGTTCCAATTAAAGTCTGCAACACACAGCAGTTTTTCGTTAGGGATGGAATCTGCGGCTTTGAACAAATGGGGAGAGTCAATGATTCAATGATTCATTCTTAAATACAGACACTTGCTTCGTTGTTGAATTTATGAGCGAATGACTCGATGACAGTGAATTGCCGTCTACAGTCAGTCTCATAACATCTCATAACATTATTTAAGCCATTGTATTGGCATTCCTGCCACCTCTGAGCAGCATTAAAGAGTGTTTAAATACACCTAGATGCAGCTTGTGCCACTGCAGTGCGAAGATGGCTTTTGTTGATACTGATTACATTTGATTGAAGTTGTTTCATTTAATTTTCGCTATACAGCTGTACAATGACAATAAAGGTTTTCTATTCTATTCTATTTCCATTCTATTCTATTCTATTCTATTCTATTTATTTTTTATATTAATAATTAAAATAATAGAATTTTCAGAATATGACAAAGCTTGATACATTTAATTGGGTTAGAAAAAAATGCACCCGAAGATCAATTTAAGGGGGCAAATATTGTCCCTTAATTGAAAAGGTGTGATTGCAGTCTGGGTGGAAGCCATGTACGCAGGTGGATGTTAAATGCCTCAGGGGTTATGCCATTCTAAAAAGTTTGGGAACCCCTGCTCTAGGGGGACGGTCAAAAATCTAATGCTAAATGAATAAGTAAACATTTATTTTTATATGCCGTTAATAGTCAGTTAATAGTCATAAATTTATGAGAAGTGCTTCCCTATTCTGATTAAGTGTCAATGTCACAAGTTTCATTTCCCATTGCGTGTGTGGGGGAGTTTTTCTGTTCGGTTTGTTTGTCTGTCTCTCTCTCTCTCTCTCACACTCTATTTTTGCATTTGATATTTCAACTGTGGAACTATATGTGGGTACTAGTTGACATGACATTTCAAGCAAACACAACAGTGCCGTGCTATCATGTATCATGTAGATATAAAACTGAGCTTCAACCAGCGGCGGTTCGAAGCCATTTTTAGGTGGGTTTTAGCTATAGACTGTAAAGACTGTAGAGTTCTGAACAGCGGTTTTGAAGCGAAAATGAGGCCGCTGCCATTAGCTGCGCGCCACCGCACGTCACTCCCGGATAACTGAAAATGGGCAAAGAGGCGAGACGTGGTTGGAGCCCATGATGTGACTGATTGCTGAAACCATGCCCACCTAGCGCGACGTGACCATGTTAGCAGGAGCTATCTATCCTACTATCTAAAATATTAATGAAGATCACAATATCACTAGAAAGTACTAAAGCTTTACTGTCAATCTACGGTGTTTTTATTTTATTTTTTTCTATTATATAGATGCTCCAACACCAGTAATTAATTTGTATCGGGTATGCAAATAACACGAAAAATCAAACGGAAATTCATACCTTTATAATGAAATAGAGATTACGAGATGAATCCAATCCGTGGCACTTGGGTAAAATGTCCATTGCAAAAAATAAAAATCCATGAAATATTGATTTGCATCACATTTCTTCTTAATGATCTGCTCTCCATCATCGTTCTTCAAGAAATAATGCAATCTGAGCAGCCTTTATGTTGTAAAACTGTATACGATCGTATCTAACAAACAAATGAGCCCATGTCTAAAGTATAATTTTTCAAAATAGTGCAGCAGTTTTAGATATAATATCCAAGCAGTGCTGTCAGAGTTTTATATCCTCCTGCTATTGTCATTGTAGTAAATCTCAGGAACTTTTAGCCAATGCCGATCCAACAACGTGTGTTCTGTTCCGCATGCGATCACATCTAGATGCACATCAGTCTCGACTATTAATGCAGCAAGCCATATTTTATAATTGTATTAAAAAAGAGAGAAAAAAAAGCACAAATACGGCTGAGATGGCAAATTCAGCGGCTGGAATTAGTTAAGGTAACATGATGGCTCACAGACAGCAGCGGCAATCTACCTGTCACTCAAGTGACCACACCCTTAATTATGCAGAACTTTAAGGCTTAGTATAATTTAAACGGATAAGTTATAAAAAAATTCACCCCCCTCAGAGTTGTCATGAAGGGCAAAATTAGCTATACAGATCAAAAACACAATTTGAACCAGACTGTAAACATGTTTTTGTCTGCTGTAAACTTGGCCAATTTAACATGGGACTCAATGTGATTCTGCTTTCTTCTGCAGCTTGTCCCTAGAGGCCAGTCAATGAATCGCAGTTTAAGTCACTTCCGTATTGGCTTCAGAGAAACTGGGGGAGGTTGCCGCTTCGTTTTAGCCCCCCATCTGTCGTCTCAGCCCCCTTAAAACTATCCGCTTGTTAAGTTGTGACGTAAGGAACGCCATTTCTGGGTCCAAGCCTTAACTCGTTTTACTTGAGAATGCCATCGATGGCCGTTTATGAGAGCTATTTATTAATATTAAACATCAAACATTTTAAAAAAGTAAAATACTTACAGTCTACACAACAGTCTACATGCTCACAGCATCACAGACATTAATATTTTAACGATTTATAAAAGATGAATCACTGTCTGGCCATCTGGAATTTTAGTATGAAGATAAAGGTTATGATTATATATTTGTTAGTATATTTTTTTTGTATATTAGCACCATTTGTTGTTTTTCTTGTGGTATGAGATAGAGCATTTGGACCCGGAAGAGCTGCCGCGTGACGTCAGACTTAAAGCAGAAGTAACTTTTTTACCTTCATAAATAGTTTTCTAAGTCCTTACGATGGTTAATTGGCTTGTAGTGGTGTGTTTGAGGCGAGCACTAACCCCCTCTGGCACGTCTACGCCAGAATACGGCACTTGCAACTTGAGCTGTCTTTATGTCTTTATAAGACAATTTCGAAAATGACCCACCTCCATCGAGTGTACTGTATTTGCAAATTACCCACCTCCTCTTTCTTGTACTGTATTTGCAAAACTACTGCGCTGGTGAGCGTTGTAGTCGTTGTAGTCCAGAGCTGCGCTTGGAGTATTTATGACAGTGTGATTCACTGAAGGAAACTGTAGGGGGAGCTTCGCGAATCTTGCTTAGTTCTGCTTTAACAACCGAATAATCACCTATCTGAATGATTGGGCTAGTGCTGCTTCCTCAATAAAGTTTATTGTTTTCATGTGTTTTTAAGTCTTGTAAGTTTAAACATTCAAGTGAATTTAAGCCGTTCAATAAAAAAGACACTGTGAAAGAAAACTCTCTTTTGAAAGAAAAGTTCTCTTTCACAGCATCTTGTGATTGAAAGCCGCCTCTCAGACAGCATTGGCGTACAGGGTTATCTTTTGCATCTTCTTGAGCAAATACACACAGATTTATGCCAAAATGCCAGTTTTGACGAGTATCCACATTAACACAGTCTTAACTGAATGTTAACAGTTATATTGTGTGTGTCATTATAACGGATCCGTGCATTAGGCGTTAAAGTGACAGTCATATACCTTCTGTTTAAATAATGTTAACCAAACAACGAAAGAAAAAGAGATAATCACTCACTGCGTGGTACTACTCTCGGCTCGGGTTCGGTTCGGCACGGCACGGTACGCTTTACTTTCAGTTTGCTTTTCCACTGCAGTTTAGTACCGCTTCAAAGTGGGTGGGATTATGATCATATAGTCGCCCCTACTGCCGCTCTTGGATCCATTCCTCGGTTACCAACAAGTCTGCACATCGTCTGCTGACCACGATAGAGCCATTTCTTTTTTCAAGTTGCGTGCGACGGTCATATAAAGCAAGTCGTTTTGCGAACAAATGATACTGCGGTGGGTTTTGCCAACTTTAAATCTAGCGGGTTTGGTGTCTCATGTTTCAAATCCAATCATGCCAAGTATAGGTAGTGACGATTCTCTCTGACCAATCAGTGATCTGCAGTGTTTACACGTCACATTTAGTATCGGTACGGCACTCTTGGAACCTCAACCCAGGAGGTAGTTACTGTTTAATTAAGCGAACCATAGGCTACCATTCCGTAAAACAAAACAAAACAAAACAAAACAAAACAAAACAAAAACGAAAGACATAACTTCATTTATTTATTTATTTATTTAGGCAAGGCTAGTGAATGTTTTGGCAGGGCAAATAAATATAAAGAAAAAGAAAAAATGCGCACATCCCAACTAAACTCAGGGCAGGTGCTCGATCATAAAGTAACTCCAAAATAAACCAAAAAAGAACTGCACACTGCCATTGCTGCTCTCAGAATTTAATAAAAAGACAACGTTTCGACCAAAGAGGTCTTCGTCAGGTCAGGCAAACAGTAGATAGTGACAAAATGGCAATTACTTTGCATTTTCTCAACATAGTCAATGACACCAGATACAATTCATTTCATCAACATGATCAATCACACCTGTTTCAAATCATCATATTCATCACCCAATGATTAAATCAACACTAATAACAAACATTATACCCAAATTCACAAAAAAGGTTTCAAATCAAAATCCAAATTTAAACCTTTTGGAGAAAGAGTATTCAATGTATAAATATAAAAAGCTTCCCTCTGTAGTAAGATTTTATCAATATCACCACCCCTTCTAGGTACTTTAATTTGTTCAATGCCTAAGTAACGAAGAGTCGATAAATTATGTTTAAAAGAATCAAAATGAACAGCAATGGGATTTTTTGGTCCTTCAATCGTATATTACTTCTGTGTTCAGCTATACGTGTTTTTTAAGCACCGTTTTGTTTTGCCTATATAGGCCATACCACAGGGACATTTGATCATATAAATTACATTTTTAGTATTGCACGAAATTATTCCCTTAATCTTCAACTGTTTACCTGAGTGTGGATGACTAAAAGTGTGACATTTCGTAGTAAAATTGCATTGTGCACATTGTCCACATCTATAATTGCCATCAGGGACTGAAAAGGGATTCGTAGATCGTTCCGATCCTTGGTCAGCTCTGACCAACATTTGCCGTATATTAGGGGCTCGTTTATAGACAATTCGTGGAGGATCTTTATAAAACTGACTCAATGCAGGGTCTGAGCTTAAAATATGCCAGTGTTTGCGTACGATGTTTGCAAACTCATTGCTTAGAGCGGAATATTGGATAATACAAGACAATCTATTATTGGTCGGTTTAGACACTGTTCGAGCAAGGCACTCTTGCTGATCAGTATTTTCGAAACATGCCACAGCCTCTTTAATCCAAGTATTTTTATAACCTCTCTCGCAAAACCTCTGACATAAATCTTTACATTGTATCTCATACCTTTCATTATACGTACAAATCCTACGAATCCTCTTAAACTGACTAATTGGAAGACTCTTCTTTAAATTGGTAGGATGAAAACTCTGACCATGTAGAATCGTATTTTTATCTGTGGGTTTTCTATACAGATCTGTCACCAATTTATCATCATCTTTTATTATAAGTAGGTCAAGAAAGCTAACCTGAGAGGCATTATAGTAAATGGTAAATTTGAGATGTTCACTACTGCGATTTAAGAAATGTAGAAAGTCAAGTAATTCATTTTCTGAGCCACACCATATGAGAAAAATATCATCAATATATCGACGCCACAAAAAAATATTAGGTAAAAAAGAATTAACCCTGGGATTAAATACACATTCATGTTCAAAGTGACCAACATATAAATTTGCATAATTGGGAGCCATAGTGCTACCCATTGCAGTTCCTTTAAGTTGTAAAAAGTAGTCATCTTTATACATAAAAAAGTTTTTAGTCAACACCAATGTAGTCAATGTCTTAATACATTCAATACTAGGACTCTTGTTACTGAAAAAATCACCCAGAAAAATTAAATAGCATTTATGCCACCATCATGTGGAATATTGGTGTATAAAGATTCCACGTCTAAAGTAACAAGAAACATTTCATTATTAGGCAATGTAATGGACTGTAATATTTTAATCATGTCCATAGAATCCTGTACAAAAGAAGGAAGACTTTGAACATGAGATTTTAAAAAAGAGTCAATAAACACCGATATTTTTATGTTAATGAGCCCATACCAGCAATGATGGGTCTACCTGGTGGATTAACAAGATCTTTATGAATTTTGGGTAAAATGTAGATTACAGGTGTAATTGGATATTCAACTTTTAGAAAATCAAATTCATTTTTTGTTATATCACCTCTTTTAAGAAAAACTTGTAATGTCTCATGTATTTCATTTTTAAAAATAGAAGTAGGATCACCTTTTAATTTAGTATAAAAAGACGGATTATCAAGTTGTCGATAAATTTCTTGATCATAATACTGGGCATCCATAATAACAATCGAACCACCCTTGTCAGCTGGCTTAACCACTACAGATTTTTCCATTTTTAACTCTTGTAGAGCATTCCTCTGGATTTTAGGTAAATTATTAAAAGAAACATATTCACGTTTCTTATTGAGAACTTGTCCTACATCTCTTTCAACCAATCGACAATATGTTTCCAATGAGTGATTTCGATTTTTTGGTGGAATAAATGTAGATTTGGAGCGAAAAACTGAATTAATTGATAAGCTTTGACTATTATCGGGAGGTAGGTTTGTATTATGTTGCTCCTGACTCACAGACATAACATCAACATTGCTAGAGAAGAATTCTTTAAGTCGTAACGTTCTAAAGAACTTTTGAAAATCAACAAAGACACCAAATTCATTACAGTATGTTGTAGGTACAAATGATAAACCTTTTTCAAGAGCTTGTATACAATCATGTGATAGAGACTTACTGGAAAGATTCACTACATTATGGCAATTCAATGATGTAGGAACTTGTGACGAGTCCCATATTGATGGTCTCTTCTTACCCCGTCTGCAGGCTTTCTTTTTCCTCGTGCTCTTAGATTTCGAACTGGACGAGAGCTCCACGTTGTTGAACCGTCTTCTAAAAAAGACGATGAGGAAGAGCCAAAGCTGCGCTGTTCAGAATCTGTATCGTTACCTGATGTCAAAAGTTCTGAGTTAGTCCTTCTAGAAAACTTTCTCCCGCCATGAGTATGTTTTCTTTGTCTCCAGATGTAGACCCGCTGTAGTTTGTAATCATCAGCGTCTCTATGAAATTTTCTCTTCTTCACCGCTTTAATCTCCATCTCAAGTTGTTTTTGTTGTTGCTCACATTCCGCAATAGTTTCCTTCAATTTGTCCTTATCAACAATTGTCTTACCAAGACTCTCCCGAGTACTCTCGAGTTCACCGCGGACAACAGTCAGCTGTTCCGTGATTTCCTGGATAAGGAGTGCCATCAAATCGAATGAACATTTATTAGTGATTTCACACCATTTGTCACAAAACGCAGAATTGTTACTGCCCAAGGTGGGTCCTTTTTGTATCCTAAGACCTCGTGGAATTCTTCTTTGACGAAGGTAGTCACTCAGAGTCACTGCATGTAGAAAAAGTTTAGTTTCCCTCATAAGGAGGTTATTGAGAGTGTGTCTAAGATCATTAATCCCAGAAGTAGATGTAGGTGCCTCTTCAAAGAGGGATTCTTTTAAGATGATCCTTTCATAGTCCTCTTCTGAAAATTCAAATGTGTTGCCAGTTGCCATCTTATCAACAAACTTTGCTAGAAATCCAGTAATGAGAGTCTTCACAAAACAAGGAGTGCCGCATAAAAAACATAAAGAAAAAGAAAAAAATGCGCACATCCCAACTAAACTCAGGGCAGGTGCTCGATCATAAAGTAACTCCAAAATAAACCAAAAAAGAACTGCACACTGCCATTGCTGCTCTCAGAATTTAATAAAAAGACAACGTTTCGACCAAAGAGGTCTTCGTCAGGTCAGGCAAACAGTAGATAGTGACAAAATGGCAATTACTTTGCATTTTCTCAACATAGTCAATGACACCAGATACAATT
Organism: Chanodichthys erythropterus; assembly: GCF_024489055.1. NCBI lineage: Eukaryota > Metazoa > Chordata > Actinopteri > Cypriniformes > Xenocyprididae > Chanodichthys > Chanodichthys erythropterus. The sequence continues at coordinate 21,860,865 of NC_090222.1, read as the reverse complement.
CATTTCATCAACATGATCAATCACACCTGTTTCAAATCATCATATTCATCACCCAATGATTAAATCAACACTAATAACAAACATTATACCCAAATTCACAAAAAAGGTTTCAAATCAAAATCCAAATTTAAACCTTTTGGAGAAAGAGTATTCAATGTATAAATATAAAAAGCTTCCCTCTGTAGTAAGATTTTATCAATATCACCACCCTTCTAGGTACTTTAATTTGTTCAATGCCTAAGTAACGAAGAGTCGATAAATTATGTTTAAAAGAATCAAAATGAACAGCAATGGGATTTTTTGGTCCTTCAATCGTATATTACTTCTGTGTTCAGCTATACGTGTTTTTAAGCACCGTTTTGTTTTGCCTATATAGGCCATACCACAGGGACATTTGATCATATAAATTACATTTTTAGTATTGCACGAAATTATTCCCTTAATCTTCAACTGTTTACCTGAGTGTGGATGACTAAAAGTGTGACATTTCGTAGTAAAATTGCATTGTGCACATTGTCCACATCTATAATTGCCATCAGGGACTGAAAAGGGATTCGTAGATCGTTCCGATCCTTGGTCAGCTCTGACCAACATTTGCCGTATATTAGGGGCTCGTTTATAGACAATTCGTGGAGGATCTTTATAAAACTGACTCAATGCAGGGTCTGAGCTTAAAATATGCCAGTGTTTGCGTACGATGTTTGCAAACTCATTGCTTAGAGCGGAATATTGGATAATACAAGACAATCTATTATTGGTCGGTTTAGACACTGTTCGAGCAAGGCACTCTTGCTGATCAGTATTTTCGAAACATGCCACAGCCTCTTTAATCCAAGTATTTTTATAACCTCTCTCGCAAAACCTCTGACATAAATCTTTACATTGTATCTCATACCTTTCATTATACGTACAAATCCTACGAATCCTCTTAAACTGACTAATTGGAAGACTCTTCTTTAAATTGGTAGGATGAAAACTCTGACCATGTAGAATCGTATTTTTATCTGTGGGTTTTCTATACAGATCTGTCACCAATTTATCATCATCTTTTATTATAAGTAGGTCAAGAAAGCTAACCTGAGAGGCATTATAGTAAATGGTAAATTTGAGATGTTCACTACTGCGATTTAAGAAATGTAGAAAGTCAAGTAATTCATTTTCTGAGCCACACCATATGAGAAAAATATCATCAATATATCGACGCCACAAAAAAATATTAGGTAAAAAAGAATTAACCCTGGGATTAAATACACATTCATGTTCAAAGTGACCAACATATAAATTTGCATAATTGGGAGCCATAGTGCTACCCATTGCAGTTCCTTTAAGTTGTAAAAAGTAGTCATCTTTATACATAAAAAAGTTTTTAGTCAACACCAATGTAGTCAATGTCTTAATACATTCAATACTAGGACTCTTGTTACTGAAAAAATCACCCAGAAAAAATTCAATAGCCTGTATGCCACCATCATGTGGAATATTGGTGTATAAAGATTCCACGTCTAGTAACAAGAAACATTTCATTATTAGGCAATGTAATGGACTGTAATATTTTAATCATGTCCATAGAATCCTGTACAAAAATCCAGAGGAATGCTCTACAAGAGTTAAAAATGGAAAAATCTGTAGTGGTTAAGCCAGCTGACAAGGGTGGTTCGATTGTTATTATGGATGCCCAGTATTATGATCAAGAAATTTATCGACAACTTGATAATCCGTCTTTTTATACTAAATTAAAAGGTGATCCTACTTCTATTTTTAAAAATGAAATACATGAGACATTACAAGTTTTTCTTAAAAGAGGTGATATAACAAAAAATGAATTTGATTTTCTAAAAGTTGAATATCCAATTACACCTGTAATCTACATTTTACCCAAAATTCATAAAGATCTTGTTAATCCACCAGGTAGACCCATCATTGCTGGTATGGGCTCATTAACAGAAAAAATATCGGTGTTTATTGACTCTTTTTTAAAATCTCATGTTCAAAGTCTTCCTTCTTTTGTACAGGATTCTATGGACATGATTAAAATATTACAGTCCATTACATTGCCTAATAATGAAATGTTTCTTGTTACTTTAGACGTGGAATCTTTATACACCAATATTCCACATGATGGTGGCATACAGGCTATTGAATTTTTTCTGGGTGATTTTTTCAGTAACAAGAGTCCTAGTATTGAATGTATTAAGACATTGACTACATTGGTGTTGACTAAAAACTTTTTTATGTATAAAGATGACTACTTTTTACAACTTAAAGGAACTGCAATGGGTAGCACTATGGCTCCCAATTATGCAAATTTATATGTTGGTCACTTTGAACATGAATGTGTATTTAATCCCAGGGTTAATTCTTTTTTACCTAATATTTTTTTGTGGCGTCGATATATTGATGATATTTTTCTCATATGGTGTGGCTCAGAAAATGAATTACTTGACTTTCTACATTTCTTAAATCGCAGTAGTGAACATCTCAAATTTACCATTTACTATAATGCCTCTCAGGTTAGCTTTCTTGACCTACTTATAATAAAAGATGATGATAAATTGGTGACAGATCTGTATAGAAAACCCACAGATAAAAATACGATTCTACATGGTCAGAGTTTTCATCCTACCAATTTAAAGAAGAGTCTTCCAATTAGTCAGTTTAAGAGGATTCGTAGGATTTGTACGTATAATGAAAGGTATGAGATACAATGTAAAGATTTATGTCAGAGGTTTTGCGAGAGGTTATAAAAATACTTGGATTAAAGAGGCTGTGGCATGTTTCGAAAATACTGATCAGCAAGAGTGCCTTGCTCGAACAGTGTCTAAACCGACCAATAATAGATTGTCTTGTATTATCCAATATTCCGCTCTAAGCAATGAGTTTGCAAACATCGTACGCAAACACTGGCATATTTTAAGCTCAGACCCTGCATTGAGTCAGTTTTATAAAGATCCTCCACGAATTGTCTATAAACGAGCCCCTAATATACGGCAAATGTTGGTCAGAGCTGACCAAGGATCGGAACGATCTACGAATCCCCTTTTCAGTCCCTGATGGCAATTATAGATGTGGACAATGTGCACAATGCAATTTTACTACGAAATGTCACACTTTTAGTCATCCACACTCAGGTAAACAGTTGAAGATTAAGGGAATAATTTCGTGCAATACTAAAAATGTAATTTATATGATCAAATGTCCCTGTGGTATGGCCTATATAGGCAAAACAAAACGGTGCTTAAAAACACGTATAGCTGAACACAGAAGTAATATACGATTGAAGGACCAAAAAAATCCCATTGCTGTTCATTTTGATTCTTTTAAACATAATTTATCGACTCTTCGTTACTTAGGCATTGAACAAATTAAAGTACCTAGAAGGGGTGGTGATATTGATAAAATCTTACTACAGAGGGAAGCTTTTTATATTTATACATTGAATACTCTTTCTCCAAAAGGTTTAAATTTGGATTTTGATTTGAAACCTTTTTTGTGAATTTGGGTATAATGTTTGTTATTAGTGTTGATTTAATCATTGGGTGATGAATATGATGATTTGAAACAGGTGTGATTGATCATGTTGATGAAATGAATTGTATCTGGTGTCATTGACTATGTTGAGAAAATGCAAAGTAATTGCCATTTTGTCACTATCTACTGTTTGCCTGACCTGACGAAGACCTCTTTGGTCGAAACGTTGTCTTTTTATTAAATTCTGAGAGCAGCAATGGCAGTGTGCAGTTCTTTTTTGGTTTATTTTGGAGTTACTTTATGATCGAGCACCTGCCCTGAGTTTAGTTGGGATGTGCGCATTTTTTCTTTTTCTTTATGTTTTTTATGCGGCACTCCTTGTTTTGTGAAGACTCTCATTACTGGATTTCTAGCAAAGTTTGTTGATAAGATGGCAACTGGCAACACATTTGAATTTTCAGAAGAGGACTATGAAAGGATCATCTTAAAAGAATCCCTCTTTGAAGAGGCACCTACATCTACTTCTGGGATTAATGATCTTAGACACACTCTCAATAACCTCCTTATGAGGAAACTAAACTTTTTCTACATGCAGTGACTCTGAGTGACTACCTTCGTCAAAGAAGAATTCCACGAGGTCTTAGGATACAAAAAGGACCCACCTTGGGCAGTAACAATTCTGCGTTTTGTGACAAATGGTGTGAAATCACTAATAAATGTTCATTCGATTTGATGGCACTCCTTATCCAGGAAATCACGGAACAGCTGACTGTTGTCCGCAGTGAACTCGAGAGTACTCAGGAGAGTCTTGGTAAGACAATTGTTGATAAGGACAAATTGAAGGAAACTATTGCGGAATGTGAGCAACAACAAAAACAACTTGAGATGGAGATTAAAGCGGTGAAGAAGAGAAAATTTCATAGAGACGCTGATGATTACAAACTACAGCGGGTCTACATCTGGAGACAAAGAAAACATACTCATGGCGGGAGAAAGTTTTCTAGAAGGACTAACTCAGAACTTTTGACATCAGGTAACGATACAGATTCTGAACAGCGCAGCTTTGGCTCTTCCTCATCGTCTTTTTTAGAAGACGGTTCAACAACGTGGAGCTCTCGTCCAGTTCGAAATCTAAGAGCACGAGGAAAAGAAAGCCTGCAGACGGGGTAAGAAGAGACCATCAATATGGGACTCGTCACAAGTTCCTACATCATTGAATTGCCATAATGTAGTGAATCTTTCCAGTAAGTCTCTATCACATGATTGTATACAAGCTCTTGAAAAAGGTTTATCATTTGTACCTACAACATACTGTAATGAATTTGGTGTCTTTGTTGATTTTCAAAAGTTCTTTAGAACGTTACGACTTAAAGAATTCTTCTCTAGCAATGTTGATGTTATGTCTGTGAGTCAGGAGCAACATAATACAAACCTACCTCCCGATAATAGTCAAAGCTTATCAATTAATTCAGTTTTTCGCTCCAAATCTACATTTATTCCACCAAAAAATCGAAATCACTCATTGGAAACATATTGTCGATTGGTTGAAAGAGATGTAGGACAAGTTCTCAATAAGAAACGTGAATATGTTTCTTTTAATAATTTACCTAAAATCCAGAGGAATGCTCTACAAGAGTTAAAAATGGAAAAATCTGTAGTGGTTAAGCCAGCTGACAAGGGTGGTTCGATTGTTATTATGGATGCCCAGTATTATGATCAAGAAATTTATCGACAACTTGATAATCCGTCTTTTTATACTAAATTAAAAGGTGATCCTACTTCTAATTTTAAAAATGAAATACATGAGACATTACAAGTTTTTTCTTAAAAGAGGTGATATAACAAAAAATGAATTTGATTTTCTAAAAGTTGAATATCCAATTACACCTGTAATCTACATTTTACCCAAAATTCATAAAGATCTTGTTAATCCACCAGGTAGACCCATCATTGCTGGTATGGGCTCATTAACAGAAAAAATATCGGTGTTTATTGACTCTTTTAAAATCTCATGTTCAAAGTCTTCCTTCTTTTGTACAGGATTCTATGGACATGATTAAAATATTACAGTCCATTACATTGCCTAATAATGAAATGTTTCTTGTTACTTTAGACGTGGAATCTTTATACACCAATATTCCACATGATGGTGGCATACAGGCTATTGAATTTTTTCTGGGTGATTTTTTCAGTAACAAGAGTCCTAGTATTGAATGTATTAAGACATTGACTACATTGGTGTTGACTAAAAACTTTTTTATGTATAAAGATGACTACTTTTTACAACTTAAAGGAACTGCAATGGGTAGCACTATGGCTCCCAATTATGCAAATTTATATGTTGGTCACTTTGAACATGAATGTGTATTTAATCCCAGGGTTAATTCTTTTTTACCTAATATTTTTTGTGGCGTCGATATATTGATGATATTTTTCTCATATGGTGTGGCTCAGAAAATGAATTACTTGACTTTCTACATTTCTTAAATCGCAGTAGTGAACATCTCAAATTTACCATTTACTATAATGCCTCTCAGGTTAGCTTTCTTGACCTACTTATAATAAAAGATGATGATAAATTGGTGACAGATCTGTATAGAAAACCCACAGATAAAAATACGATTCTACATGGTCAGAGTTTTCATCCTACCAATTTAAAGAAGAGTCTTCCAATTAGTCAGTTTAAGAGGATTCGTAGGATTTGTACGTATAATGAAAGGTATGAGATACAATGTAAAGATTTATGTCAGAGGTTTTGCGAGAGAGGTTATAAAAATACTTGGATTAAAGAGGCTGTGGCATGTTTCGAAAATACTGATCAGCAAGAGTGCCTTGCTCGAACAGTGTCTAAACCCGACCAATAATAGATTGTCTTGTATTATCCAATATTCCGCTCTAAGCAATGAGTTTGCAAACATCGTACGCAAACACTGGCATATTTTAAGCTCAGACCCTGCATTGAGTCAGTTTTATAAAGATCCTCCACGAATTGTCTATAAACGAGCCCCTAATATACGGCAAATGTTGGTCAGAGCTGACCAAGGATCGGAACGATCTACGAATCCTTTTCAGTCCCTGATGGCAATTATAGATGTGGACAATGTGCACAATGCAATTTTACTACGAAATGTCACACTTTTAGTCATCCACACTCAGGTAAACAGTTGAAGATTAAGGAATAATTTCGTTCAATACTAAAAATGTAATTTATATGATCAAATGTCCCTGTGGTATGGCCTATATAGGCAAAACAAAACGGTGCTTAAAAACACGTATAGCTGAACACAGAAGTAATATACGATTGAAGGACCAAAAAAATCCCATTGCTGTTCATTTTGATTCTTTTAAACATAATTTATCGACTCTTCGTTACTTAGGCATTGAACAAATTAAAGTACCTAGAAGGGGTGGTGATATTGATAAAATCTTACTACAGAGGGAAGCTTTTTATATTTATACATTGAATACTCTTTCTCCAAAAGGTTTAAATTTGGATTTTGATTTGAAACCTTTTTTGTGAATTTGGGTATAATGTTTGTTATTAGTGTTGATTTAATCATTGGGTGATGAATATGATGATTTGAAACAGGTGTGATTGATCATGTTGATGAAATGAATTGTATCTGGTGTCATTGACTATGTTGAGAAAATGCAAAGTAATTGCCATTTTGTCACTATCTACTGTTTGCCTGACCTGACGAAGACCTCTTTGGTCGAAACGTTGTCTTTTTATTAAATTCTGAGAGCAGCAATGGCAGTGTGCAGTTCTTTTTTGGTTTATTTTAGGGCAAATAAATATCTAATCTAAAAAAAATGTTTTTTAAAAAATGTAGTGTTTAGCCCTGAGTTAATATTTTTGTTTTTTAGCTAGTTAAGAGGGATACTGGTTAATAATAATGATATGATGACAATTTTCTGTTAGTCAAACAGTAGCCTACATACTGATTTGAAGTGTACTGCAGAAAGAATGGTATCATCAATATATCTTCTTTTTTTTTTTTTTTTAATTGTTGACTTACCAATTTAAGTACCAGTAGGCTGGTTTTGACTTACTATATAGTAATAGAGTGGTGCCGATTTAAAGAGGCACCATTTAGGCGATGGTCCTTTGCTGCAGATTCTCACTGAGGGCTAAGCCCCCTGAAGATCAAATCCTACACCTGTTCCAGTTAATCAAGTCCTTCATGATTATTTGAAAACTAAAATGTGTGTTGGAGCAGGTTTGGGACTAAACTCTGCAGGACTGCGGCCCTCTAGGAGTTTGGCACCCCTGATCTAAAACATATTAATATTTAATTTAAAAATCCCAGTTGATCTGTCCAGACTTGTCTTGAAACTTTAAATAAAAAGTACTAAGAAATCTCCACATCTCTCAACAGGGTTCCATTGGTAAAACAGGAAAACAGGGTCCTGAGGGACGACAGGGACAGAAGGTCGGCACCAAGACTTACGGGCATATTTAAATTCATAGACTACTCATTATTAGTTTGACACACTTTATTACACCTATAATTACTACTGCTGACTAAACCTTCATTCCCTCTTTGCCTCATCAGGGTCAGATGGGAGCACCTGGATTCTCAGGAGACCGTGGAGAGCAGGGTTACTTGGTGAGAAAACACTCATAACCTTTCTCTTTCTTACATTTAAAAATTCCCTGTAGTAATCTCAATATACCACTATTTTTTTATCGTGTTATCAGGGTTATACAGGAGTTCCAGGAGACCGTGGGGTATCAGGACCAAAGGTCAGTTTTATGATGGTTAACAGACAGTAACTAGGAGAGACATTAACACAGTGGAATTCCCCCTTATCTTGTCTAGTTTTTCTTTTCTTTTTTTTTAATACTCAGAATTTTCTATTAACAAACACTTCATTTTTGACACAGTTCCAACTAAAAGCTTTTTCTTGAATCAGTACTTGGTGATTGACGTGTTATTACAGTAGAAAAGATTTTCTTTCCGTCTGCTATCATCTTCAGGGTGCTAAAGGTACAGGTGGCTTGCCAGGAAGTGATGGGGAGCCTGGAGAAGATGTGAGTAGCAAACTGTTACTATTACAAATGTCATTATGGGGGGGCTTTCTGAAGTACTTTGTTTCTATAATATATAATAATATATTTTCCAGGGTCCTCTGGGTGTACCAGGAGTTGTGGGGATACCCGGGTCTTTTGGACCCAAGGTAAGAGGAAAAAAAGAAAAAGAATAAGATTTTTTTTTTTCAGTTTTAAATAAATAACTTTAAATTTTAATGTTTAAGTCAACGTGCCACTTGCCATTTCTCTGTAATAATTTGTAAAAATTTCCAATATCAATTTCTAAGTTAAACTTTTTCAAAGGAATTTTTTTTTTTTTTTTTTTTTTTCAAAAAATTTGCAAAAAATTTGTAAATTTCCTTCTTCCTCTCCTCCTCAGGGTTTGAAAGGTGATCGTGGTCTGAGGGGGCCATCTGGAAGAGTAGGACGTGTGGTAAGATATGATTTTGGCCCATATTACACTTCCCTAATATTTCAAATGCTCGTGACACAAACAGAAACCATGAGAAGCAAAAACAAGAGAGGTTAATCCGTTGACTGACATGTGATCTCTTCTAGATCAAAACAAAAGCCACCTTATTATTCTGTTGGAAGATACCATATTATTTGTTGGAAGTTGGAAATTACCAAAAATCTAGATTATCTGGTTATATTGGTTTAACAGTAATCCAGAGGGGAAAGTACCTAAAAGGTGGGGGATTTACCAGACTGTACTCTAGTCCCGCGACTGAAAGTGAAACTACAGTCAGTCTGTAGGGCTACTAGATTCTATTTTTACCTTCAGCAGTTTCACTACTTTTAATCTGCTTCCTGAAACAGCAGTGAAGGCATGTTTACTTCTCAGGTTATCTGGATTTTCCCTTCAGTATTCTCCCTAGGAAAACGAGACTCTACTATGCTAATAGCATAGCATGTACATTATAAAAGGCAATAAAAGATTACTCATTTGTGTGAAACAAAAAACACATTGTTTAATACTGTATGTTTTTGAACATCAAGAACATTCACTTGGATTTTTTCCCTATCAAAAAGAGCAAGCAAGTTTGAGATTTTATTTGGCTCTCTTTACATTCTCTTCATAGGGTCCACAAGGAGACAGTGGGGATGCAGGAGTTCCAGGGAAACCCGGGCCAAAAGGCTTGCCTGGGCCCACAGTATGCAACTATTTTTAGTTTCTAAATGATTAACCTGTCTATTAATTAAATGCTTAGTTTCATTATTTGTGACCCTGAAACACAAAAACAGTCATTCAAAGGGTCATTTTTTTTTTAAATTGAGATATATACATCATCTGTTCAAAGCTGAATAAATAAGCTTTCTATTAATGTAATGATTTGTTAGGATAGGACAATATTTGACCAAGATACAACTATTTGAAAATCTGGAATCTGAGGGTGCAAAAAAACATAAATATTGAGAAAATCACCTTTAAAGTTGTCCAAATGAAGTCCTTAGCAATGCATATTCACTCACAAATTTTTATTTTTATTTTTATTTACGGTAGAAAATTTACAAAATATCTTCATGGAACATGATCTTTACTTAATATCCTAATGATTTTTGGCATAAAAGAAAAATCGATAATTTTGACCCATACAATGTATTGTTGGCTATTGTTACAAATATACCCGCGTGACTTATGACTGGTTTTGTGGTCCAGGGTAACATTTGTTGCTTTCCAAGTCTGATTGATGACACATGATTACAACGACACTTAAAACAGGGGCTGTTAGTTTAAAAAATTCCAAAATTATTATCAAATATTCTGATCTACAGGGTGCCAAAGGGGAAACAGGACCAGATGGTGAAAAGGTAATATAAAAAGCATATAATATTAGTATAATATTAGCCACAGACTGTTTATAGGCATTAGATGAATATTGATGATGTCACCATTAAAGTGATTTATTTGGAATTACTTATTTATTGATTTTATTTAATTCATGACTCTCTTAGGGGACACAAGGACGAAAAGGAGGGAAAGGTGCTAAAGGAGATAAGGTACCAGCCGTCACAGTTTCTCTTCCTGTTTCCATTACACTAGCCATGGTTTTTATTTTAACCACAATTTCGTCATTGTTTTACGTCACAGGGAGATGCTGGATCTCGCGGTGACAAAGGCCAGGTTTGTCATCACTGTTGAGTGAAACTATTTTACGTCAGAGACGTGGAACAGTGGTTGTCCACAAGCTCATGACGTACAAGGATGCAGGTTTGAATCCGGATTACATTGTTTCTCACAGTATTTCCTCTCAATTTTCACTATCCTTTTTAATAAAAGTAAAAAAAATCCTGATAATAATAATAATAAATTAAAAAATAATAGTAATAAATTATATAGGATTTTATGTAATTGTTGTGATTTTTTTTTTTTTTTTGAAACAGTAATAGTGTGAAATATTATTACAATATGAAATAATTCTATTTTAAAATGAATTTTTTTCAAGTGGTAGCAAAGCTGAATTTTCAGCATCATTACTTCAGTCTTTAGTGTCACATGATCCATAAATCATTCTATTATGCTGTTTTGCTGAAGAAACATTTCATATTATTATCAATGTTGAAATCTATGGAGGCCCTAAAGGGACATGGTGGTCGGAAAAATAAAAAGTCTTGCAAATGTTTTGCATTCCTGTCATGCGTGTTTTCAGGATTATTTGATGAATAGAAAGTTCAAATTAACAGAACTTGTTTGAAATCGATTTTTTGTTTGTCACACTTTAAAAACTTTGTCACTTTAATGTAGTAAAAGGTATTTAAAAAAAAAAAAAAAGTATAAAAAATTTGTCACTTAAAGTAAAAGATTTGTCTTATGTGTAGCGTGGAGTGAAGGGTCGTTTCGGCCGCGACGGGCTTGTTGGTCCTATTGGACCTCCAGGTCTTCCAGGTCCCAGAGGAGATGAAGGACCTAGAGGAGACCTGGGAGGGAAAGGACAGAGTGGGCCGAAAGGAGAGCCAGGTGAACCTGTGCGTATCATCATGATTATTAAAAGAAAGAAAGAAACACTGGGTAATTTTGGAAAAGTGTTTATGCCTGAACGCAGAAAACATATTTGTACAACTCGCTCTTTGCAGGGTCCAGGACTGACGGATGAGCAGATATTGCAGCTGTGTCAAGGTGTGGTCACTGCTCAGATCTCCCAGTATGCTGCATCTATACGTGCCAAATGCGTACAGGGCTGTCCGATCAACAACCGTACCCTCATCGGACCCCCAGGTGTCACAGGACCCCCAGGAAGTCCAGGCAAACCAGTGAGCTGATATATGAGTTGCCACAAATCTGTCATATAAAAGCATATAAAATAAAAAAATAACACTGCATTTCATTCAGGGTAAAGCAGGAAAGGCAGGTGCTAAAGGAGAAAGAGGCCCTCAAGGCATGAAAGGTTTAGAGGGCCAGAAAGGAGCTCCAGGCGACAGAGGTACTGCGCTGACATCACTATTAAAAGTGTTTTAACTTAACAAAAAAGCAGTTTATGCATACAGATGAGCTCTCTGTGTTTTTCTCAAGGTACTAAAGGTCAGAAAGGACAGAGAGGTGATGCTGGCAAAGGTCTTCCAGGGCATGATGGCCACCAAGGCCTCAGAGGTAAGATATTTTTCTGTCTGCTGTTATTTCAGGGTGTTTTCACACCTGGTTCACTTAGAAGAGTGGTTCCCAAACCTGTCCTGGAGGACCCCCAGCACTGCACATTTTGGATGTCTCTCTCATCTAACACACCTGATTCAACTCATCAGTTCATTAGTAGAAACTGCAAGACCTGAAGTAGGTGTGTCAGATAAGGGCGACATACAAAATGTGCAATGCTGTGGGTCCTTCAGGGACAGGTTTGGGATCCACTGACTTAGAAGGTTTGTTTTGGAAAATGGAGTTTTCGCGCTTAGCTTATTTCATTTCGGATATGAACATGCTTGGATCTGCACCAAATCAGTCGGGTTGAGACCACCTTGTTCAGATGATCTCAGAACTATTATTATGGATTGAAGTGTGATTACCATGTTCATATAAAACTAAACAAACTGGGGCTAAGAAAGCAATCTGACTGGACAGACCAATGTATATACACTGATAAGCCGAAGCATTATGACCAACTCACAGGTGAAGCCATGTCAAGGTTAAAGTCTGGGTTGATCAGATGGTAAGTGAACAATCAGTTCTCGTAATCAGTGTGTTGGAAAATGACCTGAGAGACTGAAAATGACCTGTCCGAACTGGACAAGATGTGGGAAGATGACAGCTTGTGGAGGGAGTGTGATGCTCTGGGCCAGGGGTAGGCAAGTTCAGTCCTAGAGAGCCACTGCCCTGCAGAGTTTAGCTCCAACCCTGAAAAAAAACCTTCAGCTGCCTATAGCCTTAGTGTGGCGACCAGGGCGGGCGAGAGCCGTGAGGGAACGGCGCGAGGCCGGTGGCGCGAGAGTTAACGAGCTCCACCTGGGAGGCGCACCGGCCTTGAGTCTCTCTTGGAGGAGCTCCGGAAGCATAAAAGGAGGAGCGACGATAGTGAAGGATGAGAGAGGACCAGGCCTGGACTATATTTTATGTTTTATTATGTTTGTGTGGCCGGCAGACGTCCGTGAGGGTCTGCCGGCATTACTTTCATTTTGTATTTGTTTATTTTGAATTAAAGTTCTGTTGAACATTCGCTGGTTCCCGCCTCCTTCTTCCCATACTTACGAACTCTGTTACACTTAGTAATCCTGAAGAGCTTGATTAGCTTGTTCAGGTGTGTTTGATTAAGGTTGGAGCTAAACTCAGCAGGACAGTGGCTCTCTAGGACCGAACTTACCCCTGCTCTGGGCAATGTTCTGCAGGGATCTGGCCATTCATGCTGACATCAATTTGATATTTGCCACCTACCTAAATGTTGCAAACTAGGTATACTCCTTCATGGCAATGGTATTCCCTGATGGCAGTGGCCTCTTTCTGTAGGATAATGCACCCTGCCACATGTTCAGTAATGGTTTGAGGAACATGAGATCAAGCTGTTGTGCAGGGGCCCGTTCTTCGTACGTCGCTAACTCAGTTAGCTGGATTTGATTGTTGACGATTTGGCATGATCTTGGATCGTTTGGTTCTTCGAAGCTCATCCTAGACTTGCTGTCATAGCAACAGGTCCGTAAGCTCAAACCTGCTCGGGAGCAGGCTTATTTCATCTTTTTAAGTGGAGGTGATGTTTAGAGTCTGTCCCAGCCTCTGCTACTTTCCCACAAGAGTACCCTAATGTAAACCAGGGACAATAATAATGATTTAAAAATAAATTTGCAAATAACACTATAATGCCGTGTAGTGTCATAATATAGACACCGACAGTTTTACTCTGTGAGAGATTCATTCGTGAGGGAATAATTACGTAATATTTTTTATTGGAGTTTTACACACATGATGTACAGATGTCTATGCCATACATGCATTTGTGCATTTGAACCGCGACATATATTATGGGAGAGCGCAGGAGATGCGGATAACTTGATTTTGACCCTTAAGAAACTTTAATTAATGCTGTCAAATATGCTTCAAAGGTAAATTAGTTGCTAATTACAACATTGAAATAAAAAAATTAATGTACAAATAATAGAAATTGTGAATAAAGCCTAAATAATTGGGTAATCATGTAAAAAAAAAAAAAATAGTGCACATTTAATTTATCTAACATTTATGTCGTTCTTCTGTCATTTATTCGCTTGGCTGTTTCCTTATAAATGTCTAGAAATTCGTCAAGTTTTTCGTCAGGTGTCTTTTCTCATTCTATGATGTCATTACGTTGCCGTCTTGACTCCAGCCAATCGCTGCATTGCTGATCAATGTTTCTACTATCGATACATATCCCCTTTTAAGCCAACACATGAACGCGCAATTATCTCAGATAACTCAATCCAGCGTTACTAATCCTACACAACAGGTGTGTATGATTCGAAGAACCCAATTAGCCGGATCATGATTAGAACGATGATATCATCTTGGATGTGTCATTTGATCTCGGATGTAATAAGCGACGTACGAAGAATGGGCCCCTGGCTTCCAAATTCCCCAGATCTCAATCTGATCGAGATTGTGGATATCAGTCAGATTGAGAGTAGGAAGCAACAAGTCCAATCAACTGCAGCTCCACCTCACGATTTACAGGACTTGAAGGATATGCTGCTAGTGTCTTGGGGCCAGATACCACAGGACACCTTCAGATGTCTTGTAGAATCCATGGTTCGGCAGGTCTGCTCTGTTTTGTTCGGTACATGAAGGACCAACATCACATTAAAAGTGGTCATAATGTTTTGACTCATTGGTGTATGTACGTTTTGGTACTCTTTGAAATGTTGCCTTATATAAGTGAACCGAACCAAGAAGTAAATGCAACATTGTTTGTTAAATTGTTACAAAGCAAATGATCTACAGGACAGCTCCCTCAATAATGGTGAATTGGATGTAGACTCAGTAACTTTATACAGTGTATTTTTTCAAACAGGACTGCCAGGCCATCCAGCAGAACCTAAAGATGGTCTTGAGGGGCCACAAGGACCTCGTGGGTTTCCCGGGCCTGTGGGTCAGCCTGGCATGGCTGGTGATGCAGGAATACCTGGCGTGTGCGAGGCGCGAGACTGCAGCATTCATGCCCCTGTAGTGCGCAAAGAGATGGGATTGGTCAAAGGCCCCCTCAGCCAGGCCTGATAACAGGATAGATTGTGATTGACCTGGGACAGAAGGGCCTTTCCAGCAGAGACCATGGGTGCCTTTCTGCACCCAACCATACTGTTGGATGCAGACTGGATGCAAGACAGACTGGAGTCAAGACTTGGAGATCAAGTTTCTACGGGTTTTGTTTTACTAGTTTGATACTTTGAAGGCCTCAAATGAAACTACACAAATGAATACAACCAGCACTTTTGCTTTCATTCAACAATGTTTTGGTTTCATTATGTATACAGTACAGACATGTAAATAATTGTGTAAAGCATCTTAAATATACATCTACTGTGTACTGAAATATCATGTTTTATTTTCTCTAAAAACAATCCTTAAATTATTTAGACAATGCAGTTATTTTGCCCAGTAGCTTCAGAGAAATATTTCTTTCCCCTTTGAATCACCAAGCTGAATTAAAGATAATTTTTTTGTAAACAGTGTATGATTGAGTGACTGTAGAGTAACTACAAAATTTTCTGATCAGTGTTCAAGCCATTATCAAACATTTTTGAATGACTGTAAAATCCATTTAGGGAAATGCTTTCTCTGATGTTTTTGTAGTCCATTCTGATTAATGTATTGTGGACAAAATGCATTCGTTTATAGAAATAATGTTTATTCACATCACTAAACATTTAATAATCTGCAAATTCTATAATATTCAATGTAAAAACGGACAGTTTCAAATTCCTAAACACGTACATTAAAGTAGTATTGGTACATATAACTTTGCAATGTGTTTAATTTGGTTCTTATGGTCTTGTTTTATACAGTGGCCCTAAATAATATTTAAACAGGTTTAGCCAAAATTAAAAACATTTAAAATGTATAAGTATAAAACAAGTTATCAAAACAAGCAGCATTTATTTTAAAGATATATAGCATAACATTTTACAAAATGACAAATTTGTAAAAAAAAAAAAAAAATACAAATTATAAAAAAGAGCATTTAGAACATTTTATACAAATAATACTTTAATTTTAATACATTTTTGTTTTATGTATCAGTCCAGTGACAGTCAAAAAAAAAAACCTAGCAATAAAACAATCATCAGAGGTAGATATGAAGAATTAAAAAAAACAAAAACAAAGATAGATATATTAATACAATTCTTTGCATTTTTGTGGGCAGCTTAAAAAAAGTTCTGAGGATGAGACATCAAACCTAAATTAATTGTTTTCATGTGTCTCCATTAAAACAGCTATAAAGGTGTAAACATTAGTTATATTAAAAAAGGTCAGAGGGTGAGACATCAAACCCCAATGTGTTTTCATGAGTCTTCACTTACACAGCTTAGTGTGCAAAAAAAGTGTTATCACATTAGTTATAATAATAAAGGTCAAAAAAGTGAGACATCAAACCAATAAAGTGTTTTCATTTGTCTCCATTCACTTTTAGCTATAATAAATGTGTAAATAAAAGTATTAATTATCACTTAGATACTATTATAGGCTTTATTAATATTTTGAATTGGTGTTTATTTTTATATTTTCTACTTTTATTTAAGATTTTTGTATGTGTCTATATAGTTTTTAAATAATTGTAATTGTTGTTATTTTAGTACATTAAGTTAAACCTGCTTTCTTTTCAACTAGCGGAAATGAAATGTGTAATTTTTTGATGTATTTTATTCTATTTCAGATAACGGTTATTTTATTTCAAGTAACAAAAGTTTTTAGTTAACTAATACTCTAGACAAACCATATATAAAGTTGATTAATAAATAGTTGATATATAAATATAATTAATAGTTCCTATTAGGGATGCACCGATCGGCCGATTATATCCTGCCAATCAAAAAGGGGTGGAAAAAGAAACATAATAAATAAGAATCACAATAAATGGCGCTTTGTAGCTCTTAAATTTGACAGGACAGAATACTCTACCATCTCAGTTCAAGCTGCAGTTATAATATGAAAAAACATGCATGATCAAAAGGTATGTTGACAACTTACCGAAATGTATCATGTCTCATGTCAAATGTATCATGTCTCAAACAATGATCACTCAATCATTGTTTCAACCATGTAAAGAAGTCTAAAACAGCTTGTGAGCAATGTCACTTAACATTGCATTTACCTCAGGAAAGTCATCCAATGTTCAGTTTATATTGCTATAAAGAGAGGAGCTTATTTTCTGTTAATAATATGTGTATGTTTGAAAATATGTGCAATTAAGAGAAGCATTTATGAGAACTACCTTATGTGCAACTTTTTGAAGAAAAAAAAAATAGCAGCTGAATATAATAGTGCTGTTGTTAATTTTAACTTATAATATTACTGTACCAAATGAGAGGGTTCCCTGTATAGTTCACAGCATTAGTTGAGTGAGATTTTTTTTTTTTCCCTTAAGAAAACTCAAACTATCAGTATCGGCAGATATCATTTTAAATAATGGGTTATCTGTGGACAAATTTAGTAACGGTGCATCTCCAATTCCTATGCTATATACAAATTTGAATCCGTGCCATAATAACGTTAACGAGACTGTAAAAAGTTCAAGAGAATCTCTGCTGAAGGCTCTCTTCATCCCTGCCTCTGTTGTTTTTGTATGCACATCCAGCACCTAGAAGACATGCAATGGCTATGACCAGCAAGGCAATGGTCAGGAAAATACCTAAAAAAAAAAAGACAACAAACAAAGAATCCTCTGAAATGAAACCAAAAATATTTCTGTACTAAACAGTACTATTGATTGTAGTGCCCCTCCACCCCACACATTTTTTTTTTATTACCGATGTGACCTCTCTTCATAGGGTTGTGCAGTGACTGAGGGACCGGGACCATTATGCCTAAACCAAAGCAACAACAATAAACAAAAATTGGCATAAAAACATTAAATTGACAATAAACAATATATTATTAATAGAATATAAACTTACCATAAAAATGTATACGTTGTTCCGTCAAATAATCCTTTACAATTTAAAGAGACACAAATGCCAGTTATTGTGCAATTCAAATGCAGA
Source organism: Chanodichthys erythropterus (assembly GCF_024489055.1). NCBI lineage: Eukaryota > Metazoa > Chordata > Actinopteri > Cypriniformes > Xenocyprididae > Chanodichthys > Chanodichthys erythropterus. Next base: position 21,842,714 of record NC_090222.1, on the reverse strand, counting down.
TATATATAAGACATGACCTGTAGTGCACAGAAAATGACTCACTCTTGTGCATATTACAGCCAGGGTGATATTGACACATTCAGTCAGTATGATTCTCCCAACGAACAACTCTTTACATGGACTGTGACACTCGGCGGTGGATCTCAAAAACGTTCCAATGGACTAAAGGAAACCGCATGAAAGTCAGTGAGCTGCAGAGTATTTTATATATAGACTCTATTACTGAACTTCAATCAATTCTTTATTCTACTCACATGTTCCTGTGCAGACCAATACTGATCACAGTCTGGGTTCTCCATTGCATATTCAGATTTTACATGGTGGAATTCTTCCGTGCAGTTGTAGTTTTGTGTTGTCTCTGTGACTGTAGTCCACACTGAGGGAAGAGAGGAATAAGATATATGTCATCCCTTTAATCTAGAATAATTTATCACAACCTTATATTTATAATCATTTTACGCTAACAACTTTTCTACATAGTGAAGAAAGAAGGCTTATATATATTATATAATATAATATAATATTATATATATATATATATATATATATATATATATATATATATATATATATATATATATATATACACATACACACACACACATATATATATATATGTATGTGTGTGTGTGTGTGTGTGTGTGTGTGTGTGTGTGTTTGTTATAATTATATAAAAATATATATATTATTTGAAGTGGATCAAAAAAGTTAATCTAAGTTGTGCTAAAAAGAAGGTTTTAGGACAACTTTTATAAAAGGTTTTGATCCACTTCAAATGCTGACTACTGCATATGCAGTAGTAGTCAACATTTGAAGTATTCTACACATAAAATTGAAACTGCCGCGTAAATAGGCTACTCAAACAACATTACATAATGGGGGAGATCCCAAAAGGGGATTTTCCAAGTGATTCGTTTAATAGTACGTTGTTTAAAAAGATGTTTGATAGACATTAACTTCATGCATAATTTAACAAGATTAAGATGCATTGTTATTGTAAATTAAGAAGTTTCGAAGAAACATGTTTCAGCGTTTCTCACAATTGAACTGGCGCAATGAGACAGAATTACAATCTAGAAACTGATGACAAAACATTATATGTGCATGTAAATAAATAAATAAATAAATAACACCAAGTATTTATCGGCTTTTGCCTACATTAACGCTAATGGACTGTACAGATAAAATGCATTTCTTTTAATTTCGTTATCGCACTAAGTTTTTAATAACTTCAAGATTCATCGATTAAATTCGAGATAATATGTGAAGCGATGAAGCTTTGCATGTTACATATCTTACCAGAACAAACACAGAACGATAGTGATATTAAACCCACGTAAACTTCTTTGATCCTCATCGCTTGGCTGTTATTCCTTTTGGCAGGTGTCAAACAATGATGGAATTATCACACCATAGACTAACACACATCGTGGTTCCGGGTTTGAAGCACAACAGGCCTAACACTTTCTCTTCAGAGCACTGTCATCGCGTGGGATTTCCCCAACTTCCCCAAAAGTCATGTATAAAGAGCATGTAAGGAGACTCATATAGCCTATAAAAGCGGCGTGTCGACACCAAGCTGCTATAGCCAGAGCCATGAATTATTTCTTGGAATTCATCTTATGTCTTGTAACTTTCGGTAAGCCTCCACCCAGGTTCCCGAGAGTGTTTTCACGCAGACTCTGTTGATCCAGGTTGACATTAGTTCTTTTATTTGCAGCTGTGGCGGAGGGTGTAAAGCCTGATATTGTCGTAATCACCGGTGAGGACGCCGTGTTGCCATGTGCGGCGAAATCAAAGGAGGGAGTCCAGTATCGCTCGGTGATATGGTACAAGGTAAAGTTCAACATTTGTATGTATTTTATTGAGAACCTTGTGTTTTTGTCCTCACATCTTTTTGTTTACTGGATGTTCGTTTTGCTTAAAAAAACGCTTAAAAAATTGTATATAAAAAAACATTTTTAAAAATCATTAAGCAGTTGATCAGTTTATTATTAATACTGGAAAAGCTTTACTGAATTTTAGAAACATTAAGACAATATTTGAAAATGTATTCTGCCAAATAAAGGTCAATGTGATATGTACTGTATATAGTGATTGTGTACATTATTCAAGGTGCATTGAAAGTATTTCAGTACTTTTTGCTTTTACATTTTTGTAAGGGTACTTGGTACAAATTAGTCTCTATATGTTTTTAGCTACTTGATAGATTTATTGTTTTAAATGAGGTCATGTTTAACTTAATGAATTAAACTTCTGTTTTACAGGTTGCTGAAGGGCCTTCCCGAATGTTAACTGGTCTTTTAATGAAAAGACTAACTGAAAACAATGGCAAAGTGCAAAAATATAAAGGTGTCGAACGAGAGGTTGAGCTGCTTGAGAGCACAAAGAGCCTTATTCTGTCTAATGTAACTGCAGAAGACAGTGGAATATACAGCTGCTTTCTGTCTGCTCCTCTTGGCCATCAGAACCAGGAAGGCAAAATTATTCTGAATGTTAATGGTAAGTGTGGGGATTTATAATGGTCACACAGAAAGTATTTATACACTTAAGCTTAAAAACATAATTTTCCATAGCTTTTTGAATCAAAATTAAGTTCACTGGGTTGATTTAGCACATTATCTAAAGCTGTAGTTCATCTAAATGCAAGAACATTAACACATGTTTAATCTTCAACTGTATCTACTGTATTCTTCAACAGCAATAGGCAATGAATGATGAAAGTGGACAAACTAACAATTTGATGTTGATGTGTTTTGTATTTTCAGAGTATCATACTGTTGAGCAAAATGAATATAATAAAGGTGATTACCAAAACATAATGCATGTTATGGCTTTCGTAGTCTTCGGTGTGGGATTCCTGATGTTTTACATAAGCTATGTAAGTAATTTGTTCGTTTGATTTAATATCAATTTAATTAAACTTTGAGTCAAGATATTATGCATGTATTTTTAAGATATTTACCAGAGACATGTTTACCACAGGTTTGTTTAAGAAGTGTATTCCAAAGCAACAAGAAGCTCTTAAAAGACTCTTTGCTGAAAATGCCACATCAAGGCAAGAACTTGATTGTCACCAAGCATTTGGATTGCAAGACTTTACCTGAAGTGTTTGTGTGATGGTAAACCAGTTCATGGGGCGGTGCTCAGTAGGTCAAACAAAGCTTTGTGCACAGGACACAGATAGTCGATAGAGCTTGTCCTGAAGAAGACCACTGGCAGATACAGTGAAAGTGGCATGTTACATGCTACTTAACCTACTTGATAAGCTGGTAGATGGTCACTGTGCCAAGAGTGAGGAAAGCAAGCGCAAAGGTTTCAGCATCATCAACATCTTTTGAAAAGTGAATCTTTACATAATGAAACAGTCACTGAAACCAAGAGAAATATTCTGCATTTGAATTGTGGTTGCTTGTTGTTTGTGAATGTGACCACCATGGAAGTGGAGAAGGACTGACCAAAATACAGAGCGCGTTTGAACGCTATGCTCTGTTATCAATGTTATTGTCTGGTATGCTTACAGATTTTCTACTAAGTTCTCACAATACAGCTGGTAAATACTATATATTTTCAAATGACTTTTGAAATCATGTTTTCAATTCCGTCATTCCGTCATAGAAAAGCACACAAAAAAAAACTACCTCATATGATAATGGATTTATTTAAAAATGCATTTGTTTTATTTCTATTTTATCTTTATGATATGAAGTTATTGTATGTTAATGCATATTGAATATAGAATAAAATGTATGAAAAAGTATAAAAGTTATTCCTCCTTTTTTGTTACATTTCTGTTAAGACTGCACATCTATGAAGTCAAAATCTAAATGCAGTACTTTAACTGTCAGCACTCAAGAGCAGAGTTTTCAATTGGCTTTTTATTAATAATAAAATAAAACAAAATAAATCAAAACTACCATAGGGAAAACAGACTAGCAAGGCAGTGCTGGACAAGCAGGGCAAGGAATGACAGGACAGGACAGGATACAGTAACAACTAACAGGAAAAACATCCACAACAAACTGGAACAGGACAGAACAAAGGAAGAATAAATCAGGAGGGTAACAAGGGAGAGCAGGTGGGGCAAATAAACCAATAATCGGGTAACGAGGGTGGGCCAAAGACTAGAGACTGACAGAAGAGCACATGGCACACAGAAACAAACAAAAATTTACCAGGGGTACATGCAAACAAAAATGACAGAAGCCATGTGCTCACACAAACACTCAAAATATGACAGAAGAGCACAGGACACACAGAAGCCACTAAAAATCATGTGCTCCAACAGAAAACAACTCAAAGGACAGAAGAGCACATGGCAAATCGATGCCACTCAATGCCATGTGCTCAACAGAAAATAACACACAGGACAGAAGAGCACATGGCAGACATACACCTCATCCACCATGAAACAAAAGTGTCAGGATCCAGACACTATAAGAGAACTAACAACCCAAAAGCCGTACGCTCACACAAGGACAAGACAAACACATGAGTGTCAGGATCCTGTCACCAATCTAATGCTGCCTTCACTTGCGAGTTTTATCATAAATTTATTTTAAATGCAACTTTCCTAGTTAAAAATTGGACGGTAAGGCTGTGTGTCCACCAAAGTGTTTTTAGCCAGCTGAAAACGTTAGGCACTCAGCTTAAAACGCCTATCTGTGAGCGCTTGAGAGCGCTTCAGGGTAGGGTTGCACCAGCCGTTCGTAAGTTCTTTCTTAAATTGGAACGTAAAGTCCACACTAGTGGCTTAGTAACTACTAGCTAGTTTGTAACTAACTCTGTACTTTATTCGGTTGCACCATTTGTTCTTAAGGCAGAACGTAGCTAGTAGCTTGTAAGGTCTCCGTAAAGTAATGCGTAGTCGCATAATATGACGTTTACCTTCAGTTATCCTTCAAATACAGGAGCAGAAGTTGTTGAAATTCCGTGAATTTCAGTTTATCCTTCATTCTGACTTATTTTGCCTCACGCAGCTAACAGTAAAAATAAGTTCCCATTAAATATAATAGCCTACTAGCTACTTAATCATAAATGTTTTTATATGTAAATAACATTCAGAAACTGTATTTGAAACGAAATTAATAAGGATCAATAAATAAATACTGAAACAACAACAAAAACATAAGAAATTACATTTATTGATTATGACTGATTTTATTTGACATGCACAACACGGAGTGATAGGACCGATGCACACAGCGGTGCGCTGTTTAACGGGTTCGTGTTGAAGAGTGTCTAACAAAGTAATCTTTTCACATGATGTTCTCTCTCTTAAAATTTAAGAGAGTGTAAATGTCAGCAGCATCATATATGTGTAAAGAATGAAGTCTGTCAGGTAAAACAAGAGCTTATTGATGCAGTTCAGTCAGTCTGCTATTTTATTCCAACCGTTACTCCTGATAGGAGGCTTCCGTAAATATTTAGTGTATACGTAGAGTTACGCTTCAACTAAGTTTAATGGTGCAACACAAAAATATTTAGTAGTGCGTAAATAGTAACTTAGTGCCCATTTACGTCAAAACTAGTCTACGTTGTAACTTGCGCACAGCTGGTGCAACTGGCCCCCGGTGTTCATTCAGCGCACGCAGCTCAAATAATACTCTTATCAAAATGAGATGATTTGAGAAAAAAAAAAAAAAATCATGATCCTTATTATTAATCAAACTATGTGTTGATGAAAATAATACTACAACAATATAAGAGCTAGGTATTAAAAATAATGCATTAATTTTCTAAAAGAAATATTAAAGTTTTAATATTACTGTGTAGTAACGTAAAACATTTTAATGACTTAATCATTGCTGTTTGAGCTGCGCACGCTGAAGCTGAAGAGAATTTAAAAAAAAAAACATAAACTGAAAGTTAATTAACTCAACGGAACACATCCTATATAAAATAATCCAGATATTAATACAAAATAAAAATAATATTACAACTAGTATTTGCACACAATCACGCACAGATGAACTTGAAGTAACGTCATTGAAACACCGAAACACAGCAAATAAGCCCAAATAATTCACAACGTCATTTTACAAGTATTTACGATTATAATATCATGTATAAGAGGAAGACAGTCCCAATCATATTAATGTTGTCTTACTTTTTGAGTGCTCGCGCTGAAGCTATAGATGATCATCAGCTCTGTGGGTTATTTACCTCAACGAAACACATCCTTTATGAGAATAATCAGATATACTTAATACAATTATTACAAGTTTTATCTGCACAAAATGACGCGAATGCACAAGTGACATTTGAACAAGTTATGTAATCAATGTTTAACTCAGTCGACGCGCTCTTACCACAACAACACGCTGAAACAACAACACAGAGAATTCACAACATTTTATTACAGTCGTGTTTTCGTTATAATGTTATGTAAATGACAGTCCCAGCAGTTATTAATGTTGTGCATTGCTGTTTGGCTGCCAATGGTGTGGTCCCTTCTGAATGAAGCCAATAATTCTGCCGATCTAACTACTTTGGGATCAAATAAATTTGTAGTTCTGACGACTGTTGAAACGGCTAACAGCACCACATATCCCAGATATATTGTAAACTTGTTGTGAACCTTCTGAGAGCGTTTCTTTGGCCTTCCTCTGGTAGTTGTGGCTGCTGTCACCATAGGCTTTAACAGGGCGCGCAGCTGTGACCGGTCCCAAATATGGCGGCGATAGAATACAGTGACGTCACATGAAACCCATCTATACCCTCTTAAGTCGTATTTACCACTGGGAAGCTCAGGAATAATTTTGATATACAAGTTCCCGAGTTGGGCGTGCCATAAATTTCAAACATGGCGGAGTGAGGAACAAATGCTGCTGTGACTGGTATCCTTTATTAGTTTTTTCCACAACAGCTACATAACCTTGACTTGTTGTTAAAGTAGTGAATACTTACAAATTTGTAAAATCTTTTAAAGCGTATATACACAGATAGTATTTGAGTGAGTTACAGTGGCGTAACTTTGTTTTAAATGCTAATCAGATATATGTTCAGTAAAAATTGCAAAAAAATAACATTATGATGTCCAGAAATCAATTTTAATAGTACATTGGGTTTAATTTATCGACATAGAACTCATGTTTAATGAGTTTTATCCGCTATAATGCAATATCTTTAGTGTCGAGATTTTTCATGTGAATAAATCCATAGATCCGCAAATTTTGTTCTTGTTCCCTAATGGTCTAGTGGTAGAACTTTTGTTAAGCATGTCAGAGGTTCTGGGTTCTAATCCGCACTCGTATTTTTGTTTTTTTCCCCCTCTCTCATCAAAACCGAATATGTTCATCAGTGATTGTATATCAAGAGCAAGCACACGTTTGTGTGCATTTTGTTTTGTGATTTCACTGGAACGAATAGATAGTCTCCACAATGGCATTAAGTGATGGATTGAAGCGCTCGACTGTGTGAAGACTGTGCATGAGCCACAAGAGATTTATTTTATTAAAAATACATGTTTTATTTGTATTAGGTACATCCTTGCCGCAAGATGTTTCAGAAAGTGGTGGGGACAATATCGACCCCCTGGTGGGAGCATGTCCCACCCACAAATTATCACTATGATTTGACCTAAATTCCAGAATTGTCAGCAAACTGACTATCTAGATAGCGCTGTGAATGTTTATTTGGTTGTCAATGAATGGGACGCTAAATATCATTTTGGTTTTAATAAGATTTTCCCAATAAATTAATTAAAAACAAGAATTAAAAAACCTGGTGTCCTGTTCTTTCTGACAACAAAGCACTTAAATGCGACATTAAACTACTACATTAAAATATGTAGTGAAGTTCATATGTTCACTGCTGGTTTGACCGTTAGGCCTACTACTTTACTTTTAGTTTCTTATTTTTCCATGTAGGTAAGTTTCAATTTTGATTTTCTCATAAATATCAATTATTTTTATAATAGGCCTAATATTATTCTTTTAAACCATCCTTTAGGAATCATTTTGGCACCTGGGGAATCAATTATATGTTTTGGTGATTTATTTCTATGATAAAAAGCAGAATTTAACAAGAAAATAAATTATGAAATAACCCAGGAAGTAAAATGCTATGCTACCAATAAAGACAATAAAATATACAAGATTCATAGCGCTCTCTAGTGGCTGGCAAACCAATAAGCACTACTATCCTTTCATATGAAGAACAAGTTGAGTAGTTCATTGTGTTCACACACTACACCTATGCACTTCTAAGGAAAACTTAAACCAACACTCAATTCTTTGTATGTCATCATATTTAAAGGCTCCCATTAAGTTTAATGTACACATATTTTCTAAAAATGGTCCCTTGTGAGATGTTATTATTATCTATTTTATTATTATTATTATTATTTATTTCTAATTATTTGGAATATATATTATTTAATCATAATACAATCATTCTTATGCTCATTGGGAGTAATTAATATATTATATATATATATATATATATATATATATATATATACTTCAATGGAGCTGTAAATTCAATCATTTTAAATTGTCTTGAGCATGACTAGACCTGCCTGCCCATTTATCAAGCTCGCAAATGAGCTCACAAACCTGTCTGACATATCGTTATTATAAATTATACAAACACCAAAATTGTCGATGTTATGGATGGTGGTGATGACGAGGTTCCTCAGCTGTCATTCTGACTGTAATTGTAAGCTTGCTTGAACATGAAAAATAGACAAACTACTTTGCCACAACCACTGACCCACAACATAAGAAATGACTTTCACCTCAAACACTCAGTTAGCATTTGAGATCTTATTTTTTCAAGCTCAAATGGAGTGTTTCATTTTTAAACTCATGTTGGGTCTGACATACTTTTATGGAACAGTAACACAAACCAAACCGCATTTTATATAATGCTCCAATGGAAACCTGGCAGTAAGGGAAATGCTAAATGAAGTCCTCCTGATTTACGTAAACCTTGAATTATAACCATCAATGACTTACTGGATTTGATAATATGACTGGCGCTCAATCAAGCTATTCACCACACCAGTCATAGTTATGATATCAAATGGCTTGGCTGATTAAGTATGTGTTAAGTAAAAAATGTGATTCTTATCCAGTCAAGCACAGATGTGAAGGAGCGGGTAAACACAAGCTGATAAATTATTCTTTTCTCCCTTTTATATACATTTTTATTAATTTAGGTGCTTCCCAATTTGCATACTTATGCACTATTCTATGCCATTTTGTAGTATAAATAGTGCAAGTAATGTGTTCACACTGAAAATTCCAAAAAGAACAAGAACACTTTAAATGTCCGGATGATGCACTTAATTAACTGAAAAAAGTGTTAAATGTTGGACACTTCATGCACTCAATTATCGCCGCATTAATTCGAAAATTGCACCAAATTGTCCCAAATTGCACACTTCATGTGCACTTGCAGGTTTGTGGACTTACAATGGCCGCCATGTGCACATTTGTCATTTTAGGTTTCACAAAAGTGCTCGCGAGCGTCCCCTTAGCGGCCGACATGATCCCTTGATGCACACTTATGCCGAGCCTGCGAGCTCCGCAGCAGACTTCTACCCGACAGTCAAAGCGGCATTACTTCATGAAAGTGTGGACTCGGAGGAAGACTGCAAGGGCTAAGGGTTCCTTTTGGTTCAGAGCTGTTGAATCACAAAATAATTCATACACTACTCTAGGCTACATAGTATATAAGAGCATAGTGCATCATTTTGGACACAATTGTCTCTAAAACACGCTTGTACACAGAATCTCCTGATAAAAATGTTTGTTCAGAAGTGCTTCAGTGAGTGCATTCATTTACAATTTTTGCTTATAACAAGTCATATATCACAACTGCGCTTTGCTTTAATGAACGGACATTTGAATATGTAGGCCTACACAATGATTTAATGTTTTGAAAGAATATTTCTGCCTGTTTGAAAAAATAAAAAATAATTTTGTGTAGATTAATGCTTCCAACAGGTCACATCTTTCCCTTACAAATCAATCTAAACAATAATTAATCAATAATATTTTGTAAATGTTGTAAAATATTTGAATGCTTTTTAAGAAAACTGCTAATCTATGACAATTATAAAACTATACAGTGGCATTAAAAAGTATGTGAACCCCTTGCAGAATCTGTGAAAATGAGAATTATTTTAATAAAATAAGAGGGATAATAAAAAATGCATGTTATTTTTTTAGTACTGTCCTGAGTAAGATATTTTACATAAAAGATGTTTGCATTTAGTTCACAAGACAAAACAGTAGCTGAATGTATTAAAATAACCCCATTCATAAGTATGTCAACCATTGATTCTCAATACTGTGTGTGGTTACCTGATGATCCACGACTGTTTTTTTGTTTTGTGATGGTTGTTCATGAGTCCCTTGTTTGTCCTGAGCAGTTAAACTGAGCTCTGTTCTTCAGAAAATTCCTCCAGGTCCTGCAGATTCATCAGTTTTCAAGCATTTTTGCATATTTGAACCCTTTCCAGCAGTGACTGTAGGATTTTGAGATTCATCTTTCCACACTGAGGACAACTGAGGGACTCAAACTCAACTATTAAAAAAGGTTCACTGATGCTCCAGAAGGAAACACGATGCATTAAGAGCCGAGGGGTGAAAACTTTTGAATTCAAATATCAAGGTAAATTGTACTTAATTTTTCTGCCGGGAAACATGCAAGTATCTTCTGTTGGTTCTGAAGGGCAGTACTAACTGAAAAACAATGATATTTAAACAAAAAAAGAAAAGAAAAATTGTGACATCTTCATCCTGTTCAAAAGTTTTCACACCCCGACTCTTGATGCACCATGTTTCCTTCTGGAGCATCAGTGAATGTTTGAACCTTTTTTAATAGTTGAGTTTGAGTCCCTCAGTTGTCCTCAGTGTGAAAACACAGATCTCAAAATCCTTCAGTCACTGCTGGAAAGGGTTCAAATATGCAAAAATGCTGGAAAACTGATGAATCTGCAGGAGCTGGAGAATTTTTCTGAAGAACAGAGCTCAGTTTAACTGCTCAGGACAAACAAGAGACTCATGAAGAACGTGGATCATCAGGTAACCACACACAGTGTTGAGAATCAATGGTTCACATACTTATGAACGGGGTTTTTTAATAAATTCAGCTATTGTTTTGTCTTGTGGACTAAATTCAAACATCTTTTATGTCAAATATCTTACTCAGGACAGTACTAAACAAAAAATAACATGCATTTTTTTATTATCCCTCTTATTTTATTAAAATAATTCTAATTTTCACAGATTCTGCAAGGGGTTCACATACTTTTTCATGCCACTATATGTGTTTTTAATGTCATATAAACAACTAGCTGACATAGAACCCGGAACCGCTGCACTGCGTCTACAATGTCAGCAGTGACTGCAGGGAAGAGAAGAAATTGTTGAATAAAGTTATTTTTGTTTGGTTTTTGCACACAAAATGTATTCTCATTGCTTCATAACATTAAGGTTGAACCACTGTAGTCAACAAAAATATCTTAATGTGTGTTCCGAAGATAAATGAAGGTCTTACGGGTTTGGAACGACACGAGGGTGAGTAATTGATGGAAATTTCATTTTTAGTTTTTCATGAAACTTTTTGACTGCCTTGTTCAAAAGAACTGATGCTTAAGAGTCATTTCTTTGCGATTCAGACATCATGTCTCCAGCTGTGTTCATTTGAGGTTGCGTGGTATATTTGTATACTGTGGGTCTAAATGTTATGTTGCACTCCACAATAGTGTCTTAAAATAGACGCATATTTCTACTTTTTATCTGTTTCGACTTTTTAATCCCATAATTATGACTGCATAATAATGTCATAATTAGGCCCATGACTTAGTATGTCATAATTATATCATCAAAATAACTTGGTATGTCATAATTATGTTTTAGTAAGTTAGCATGTCATAAATTTGACATTTTATGTCATAATTAGGACTTTTTATGTCATTTAATTAAGCAAATTTATCAAAGCATGATTTTTTCTTATGTGGCAGAATGGGCTTCCATACGTAAGAGCTCTGTGATGAGACTTTCCACATCCACCTCCGGATTAAACATCATCTGCTTCATTAAGCCAGAAGAAGCCCACCATTGTGTGAGGAGCAGTCTGGGTGTAATCCCTGGATACTGCTGTTACTATGACTAGGCTGCTGTCTCTCCTTTAGGTTGGCAATGACAGAGGGTCCAGTGTTTGACTGACCAGAGAGAGACAGCAATGTGGTTTTCTACTTACTGAGAAGGGATAATAACGTTGAGACGTTATTGTGAGCCTGCTACTGTAGCTCTAATGTGGTGGAGACACTGTGGCTTTGGTTGAAGAGGTTTCATTAGACAGAGGATTTGCCAGGCTCTAATTAACCACCATGACTTTGAGCAGGACCACAGTCCAACAACGATGCTCCACCTCAGACTGCAAGAGAATAAAGGTGTCCATCTGCTGAACATTCGAGGCTTTCACTCACAGATATGTGAGATGTGTGACCGCGGGCCTCAATTACTATTTCTAAACCATGAAATATCACTGTTTACCACAGCTGTGATACTCAGGTTTTGAGGTTCTTTGTAAGGCTGAAGTTCTTTAGATGCCAGGGTGTTGTTATGTGGATAAGGTGTTTTGATTATATTGCCAAGTGTGTTCTGGTTGATTCTAGTGAAGCGCTCACCGCAAAGTACTGAAAGAAGTAGGCCTAGACAGAAGCTTATCAATAATTTGAGTTTCTCCATTTAGCGGTTGAACTCACTTTCACCACAAGATGGTGCTGTCTGTTTAGTTTGACTGGATATAATACAGCAACTACACGCCTTATAGCCAGGGAAAATGAATGAAACGAGGCAATTAGTGTTGATAACACGCAGTCAGGGCGACTTAAAACACCACCAGCTTTGATTCTCTGTCACGAGGCGGCAATTTATAGTTGATTATCTTAGAACAATACGAAGAAACAACAGACAGAAATGTCTGAAAGCAGCCTTACCCAAGAAGAAAATGAGTCTGGACAGTCACAGTCTGGACCTTTCAGTAGTAAAAACGTCAGCATCTCTGTTATTGGTATATTAAATGTTTCTTCTGTTGACATAATTGAAAAGGTATGCCTTACCTGGTACTCTTACCTTGCTTCTTCCGGCAGCCCTCCACCTTTTTCTCACTGATTTTAGGCCTACATATTAACATTGCATTTTTGCTTATTAATTAGCAGGCTACACGACTCAATCTCGTCGCTACATTTCACATCAGTCACATTGAGAGCTAAGGGTCATGCGGATATATGCAACATGACGATGAGTAAAACATTTTCATTTTGAATAACTTTTTTTAGTCATTTGGAACCCATTAAAGATGATTTCACATAATAGGCTACTCATTTTACAGTATACAGCAGCCTACATACAACCAGTAGCATGATAGGCCTGCCTAAGTGCTTTCCACCCATTCACTGACTAGAACTTTCTTCTCATGGAAAGTTGAGGTTCAGTATAGGGCTAAGGAAGACATACAGTAGCCCTGTGACTCTCAGGTTAAACCTGCACCATAATTTTTCAGATCAATGTTTGTTTTTCTTGGGTTTTCTTCTCCTCACGCACATCTCCCCTTTGCACACTTCTCTGCCCACCTTTTTCTTTTTGGAGGACGGCTGTGGATGGTGCCGTGGCTGTCATCCGGCAAAGCTGCTTTATTACAGGTCGGGGGTCTGGGCTCTTCCTCAAGCCTTCAATCCCTCATTTCCACAAGCTGAAAACAAGAAATATTGAGCCTCTGGAAGGAATCGCCACTGGAAGCTCATAACCATAAATACTCCCACAATATTTATGTTGTTGCTTTTCTCATCAATTTTAATTTTTTTTTTATTTTTTATTCACAAGACGGTTGAGGTTACAGTGTTCTGTCAAGGAAAGTAGAGAACTTTGAACAATCTTTTACCTCTCAGATTTTTATCAATGCCTTCTACACCATGATGGTATAAATTAACTATGTCAAACAAATGGTCATAATATATCAATAATTATTATAATAGCCGAAATTGAAGACTCTATAACGATATGATGATGATGCAATTCTGTGGTCATGGCCCATGAAAACCCTGCTTTCTTTTGCAAGCCAGGTACAAAAAGTCATCCAAGATACACATCAAAACTTTTTTAAACTGTCAAGTTTCTGAAGACTTGTTTCAGAAGCTTTATCATCACTGGAAGTTTATAGAAACATTGAGTTCCACACAATGCTCCTTTCAGTAAGCTATAGCAAGTCATGTAGATTTAAACTTCCATTCTTTGGTCCAGGCTGCAACCAGAGCTTCGAACATGATTCACTGGGACTTGTCCATACAGCCCAACATAAGGAATGTTAATTTACAGTAATCCTTTGAAGCAAAGAACTGATGGAAGCCTGCTCATTCGACATGCCGTGTGACACGTTTGACTCTGGGAATGAAACAAGGAATGCAGGTTGCCAGGTATGCACCAAAGAGAAGAACACGCACAGAAACATGGTCCAGCGTTAGGCAAAACTTCAATAAAATGCCTTCTGCACATTTTTAAAAGCATTAGTCCGAGGCAAATTAAAAAGCAGAGTGCAATTAAAAGAAATCACTGTGTAAATGTTAGCATGTGGAAGTTTTCCTTTTCCTTTTGCTCATTTTTTTTTTTTTTTTTTTTTTTTTTTTAATGTAAGGAAAAGCCCCGAGGCAGAGTTATGCAGCTGCCTATTATTACTGCATACATCTGGTTTTGATAAGACCCTATTACAATCAAAATCATAAAAAAGGTAATGTGGTCCTCTTGAACATTTAAATATAAGAAACACTATACATACAAAGTTCATCTGTTCGTGGCCCCTCTCCGTTCCATGAATGAAGAAAAGGAAGGGATCACTTTAAAGTCTATAACTTGGAGTAATTTGCACTTGGTTGAGCCTGACCATGTTACGACATACTCTCTAAATGAACAAGAACTGTGAATATGATTATGTGTCTGCTTATGTGTTAGGTTTTATCATATCAAAAGCCTTATGATTATCAGTTATATAATATGATTTACATTAACGTTCTTTCTGTTAACTTGTGTTTAATATCATGTAGATGCTGTTGTGCAAGCCATCAGTCCAAGGTTTTTCAACCTTTTTTGGCACACAACCCATTTTCCAGAGTTTGAAAATTCTTGTAACCAACCCACGTAACAGAATTAAGAGGAAAATTTTAGGTTCTCACAGACGAAAATTACATTTTATAAAAAAGGTTTTTGGTCAATTGCATTATAATTGACAGTCATTTCATACAGTGTGTGTGAGAGGGTTTTTTAAGCCTTGAGATTTACGTTTGGTTTTATTTCTCGTTCTGGCACTATGATCCACCAATAGTCCACCTAAAGTCTGTTCAATCGGCAGCCATATTTAAAACGCCTCTGGACAGCTATTTTGGGCATCCAAGACCAAGTCCTATCTAGTTGAATGGGGGAATCCTGAAATCTCAAACTGCTTCCCGAACTCACAATTAAATAACATATGTGACACTGGACCACAAAATCTGAGGGTGCAAAAAAATGTAAATATTGAGAAAATCACCTTTAAAGCTGTCCAAATTAAGACAGGTACAATATGTAAAATTTTTGCAGTAAAATATCCATTAAAACCACTAGGCTAGTGTTATATATTTTGTCCAGCTGATTACAAACAATATCTCTAATGTTTTCAACTACTTGTAAATCATGAGAAAATTCCCATTCTAAACCGTGACACGGGGCAGTGCAGTCGCCTGTCAATGACGTCAGTTACCTTTGTTACCGCCTTTACTGACGTAGAAACCACATGACAATAGTGCCGTGGACAAATGCAGAAGTAGAGTCTAGCGTCCAGCAAACCACTAGCTTGCTTCAAGCATTTCCTTATTTACTTGTTGCACGTTTTATGGTGGATTGTGTTACTTATTTATGGAACATAATTACTGTTTACCATCTGCCGCTGGTTCTGTCGACAAGGACAGCTCCCGTAAACTCATTACCGGAAAAGCGGAAGCGGCGCCGGCGACTGTGTCATAATAAAAGTCCCGCTGCTTGTGAGGCGTGTGTTGATCAATCGCTCCAGCTCCTCGTTCAGCGCCCGCAACACTCGGTCCTGCTCTGCTTCATACTACAGTAACGTTAATAATCGCATCCACGAACATGACTTCTTCCAGACTCCAATCACTATTCTTTTGCATCGTCCGTTGAGATGGAGACCACATGTCCCAAGTTTCCGCTCTAAAACTTGGCGTCATCAAACTACGACTTTGTTTTGAATAGGCTTCTAGCGGAAAAAAATATCACAAATTGTACCTTTAAGTCCTTAGCAATGAATATCCACTTACAAAAATACATTTTTTATATATTTACAGTAGGAAATTTACAAAATATATTCATGGAACATGATCTTTACTTGATATCCTAATGATTTTGGGCATAAAAGAAACATCGATAATTTTGACCCACATAATGTATTGTTAGCTATTGCTTCAAATACACCTGTGCAACTTTCGACTGGTTTTGTGGTCCAGGGTCATATATTTCAGCAACCAAATCTGACACGAAATCTCCCATAAATGTTGTTTCTTATGCTCAGATAACATTTAAAAAGCTTTTCCAGGCTCGACCAGGGTAACTGACTACTTTTTCAAAACAGTAGCTTTACTGCACTAATTGTATGATAAGTATCTTGTAGCTTGACAAGAGTTTCAAAGTACCTTAAGCAAAACATGGTGCATGCTGGGAACCATAGTCCTGAATCTCATACAGTTGAAAGCATGCATCTCATCTCTGCCGTTATATTTAGCTTGGATCAGTATGTGCCCAATGCAAACAAGAGTGCCAGCAGTAGTTGCATTTTTAGGATGCTCAGTCAGATTCTGCATATTCACCTTTTTGCATCCAGGTCACCCTTGCTTTGTTGCATAAACATAATAGGCTATCATAAGCACAAGAGAAGCTGCATATTTAATTTATAGGTCTAACTTATGTCAAAAACAGTATGCTAAACTTTTAAAAAATACCCCCCACAACTCTGTAGTTGACGGCCTCTGAGTTTAGCCAACTAAAGTCACTATGTTTTGAGTGAGAAATGTGAGGGTGTTCTTAAACTTAAACTCATGAGCTTAGCTTTTATTTGAAATAAGGAATAGGATCATCAATATACTGATGTGCAACATTAGTATTATTTTAAGACACAATTCATGGAGAAGTTTTCTCTGCACACTTTACTGCTGAAAGGTCCCTTCACCTATAAATGTGTTTGGATAGCAGGTTTCATCTGTATAACCTGGCAAATAGTTTCATCTCTGGCAATTGCTCAGCATTTCCTGACAGGTTGATTTGACAGCTGTAGCTCCGTTTTGGAGGGACCATGGACTGTCGAGTTTCCACTAACCAAGAGATGAAATCGTCTGTCCAGACCTACTTTCCCCAGCATTAAAAATGAATATTTCTCCACTGTTAGAAGGGTAAAGTCTGGGTTTTGTGAACATTTCATTGGCAGGAAATTTCCTCTATAGATTCTTTATACAAAGACCCCCTCCTGTGCAGTAGATGTGGATCCTCTGCAACTCAACACTTCAACAAATCTCATAATGCTATTCCAGAGTTCCAGCTGAGAAAATATATTAGATGCTCAATGTGTAAAAGGTGCCATGTTAAATTATGAAAGCTGGTTGTCAAACAGGATGGATAAAACATGCAAAATTTCAAGTAAGTCTATTCAAGCTTGCTAGAGGGGGGTCTTGTAGAAAGATGAAGATGAAATACTGTATTTTCTTTGTAAAACTCCTCAAGTGACTCCTATTGCAAATGTTAATGTAAATGCATGTTAAATGGCAGTTCATCCAAAAATGAAGATTCTGTCATCATTTACTCACTCTCATGCCATTCCAAACCTGTATTTCTTCTGACTTTAATTCTTCTGAATAAAAAGAAGAAATTGGGAAGAACAGCAGATGGTCCAAGCAACACTGGACCCTTTGGCTTTTAAAGGGATAATTCACCCAAAAATGAAAATGCTGTCATCATTTACTCACCCTCATGTCGATCCAAACCCGTAAGACTTTCATTCATCTTCGAAACACGATATTTTAAAGAAATCTGAGAGATTTCTCACCATCCATTGACAGTCTATGCAACTACCACTTTGATAGTTCATAAAGAGAACACAAAAATAATCCATATGAATTGAGCGGTTTAGTCCAAATTTTCTGACGAGACACTATCATTTTACATAATGAACAGATTTAATTTAGGCTTTTGTTCACATATAAACTTTGTTCAGCAAACATAAATATAATCTCAACAGAACCTGTTTGACACGTGAATACAAACCACACTGGTTCTTGCGGAAGCTCAAACATGCTGTGTAACCATTAGAAAAAGTACCTGTGTCAACATTTTTGCATAACGTAAAATATGTTGCATCGTGCACATTTCACGACAGTTTCAAAGTGAAATGTCCAGTGAGTGGTGGTAAAAACGTGTTTAGTTTTTTTCTGGAACAGATGAACGTGAACATGGCAATGTTTTATTGTTTTGGAGTTTGTACGTATCACTGCAGTTCTGAATTGAAATGTCCGGCCATTGAAATGGCGCTAAAAGCTTAATCGTCCACCACGTTTAATAACGTACAAGTAAACCCTAAACCTACCCGATAAAGTTACCAAAATCAAATGTGACATAAAACTGCAAGCGTAACCATGGTATTTTAGCTTGAATTTGAACTCTTGTCTTTGAGCTCTTTTACCGTGACCCGTCTTTCACAGGATTTGAACCCAAGCTCTTCGCACCACAAGTACAATTCTGTACCAGCTGAGCAACCGAGCAAGCTTGTTATATCAGTAAAACTGAACATCTGGAGCTGGGTAAGTGATCCAAACTCCAAAATATATTCATTTTCAAATCATGCACTATGATAAAAAGTGTTTTGAGGTCATAACATTATTGTACAAGGAGTAAAAAGAAGTCTTAATCTGGCCCTGTAATCATAATTGTGTGTGAAAACGATTAAAAGTGCTTGCTGTTTTACTGCTTCTAGTGTTCATTTCTGTTAGAAACTGCATTTTGCAAAAATGTTGACACAAAGTGTTGGTTTTTCCAATGAGCTTGTGTTGTGTGTAACACACAAGAATAAACCTCATTGGTTCTCGCACACGTCAAGAAAACATGCTTGAGCTTTCGTTGACCATAACTGATGTGTGTGTTGATGAATGTTATATGTGAATAAAAGACTAAATTAAATCCATTCATCATATAAAGCGATTGTGTCTGTATTAAATATGGACTAAATCACTTGATTCATATGGATTAGATCTCTTTATAATCCATATAAAACTGCAATCATATGGATTAGATCTCTTTATGCAACCCGATCTCACGGCAATTCGTACGTATTTTACGAGGTGGCTAAATCGTATGAATTCATACGACCTCACTCGTACTAATTCATACGTTTTTTGCTAAATCGTATGTATTTTAAGAGTTGACAAATTCGTATGAATTCATACGAATGACCTACCCCAAACCCCGCCCCTAAACCTAACCGTCACTGGGGTTTAGACAAATCGTATGAATTCGCACGAGTGAGGTCGTTTGAATTTATACGAAATAGCCACCTCGTAGAATAAGTACGAATTGGTCGTGAGATAGCGTTGAACTTTTTGAAGCATCAAAGTGGTAGTTGTGTAGACTGTCAATGGAGGGACAGAAATTAAAAATATCTTCATTTGTTTTATGAAAATGAACAAAAGCCCTACAGGGACAACAGGAGGGTGAGTAAATAATGAAATGATTTCTGGGTGAACTAACACTGTAATGGTATGTGTTCCAAAGAAGTAACTGAAAGTCATACAGGTTTTAAACTATACATGAGGATGGATCAACTGCTAATGATTATCAAAAACTATTTCAAAACACTGATTCGGAGCTGTACAAATCGAATCAGTGCTTCAAAGTGCCAAAGTCACATGATTTCAGCAGTTTAGCCATTTGATAGGAGATTTGAATCACTAATTCAAAACAAAAGATTTGTAAAGCTCAGAAGCAGTGTTTTGAAATCGGCCATCATGAGATATTGTTGAAAAGTCATTATTTTGTTTGTTTTTGATGCACAAAAAGTATTCTTGTCATTTTATAATATTAAGGTAGAACCACTGAACTCACATGAACTGTTTTAAATATGTTTTTAGTACCTTTATGGATCTTGAGAGGTTCAGTGGCTTTGCTCTCAATAGTGGCCTCACTGGTCTTACGGGTGTAGAACGACATGAGTGCGAGTAATAAATGACATTATTTAAATTTTTGGGAGAACTAACCGTTTAACTCTTCAAAAAAGTGCATTAATTATTGGTGCTTGGCTTTGCAATCATGACTAATGAGAAATCCTGAAAAATAACAGGCTAAGAAGCTTACATATTTGGCTATCCATTTTATTTTTTAGTGTAGCTTACATAGATATTAATAAGTGGAAATTGTCTAATTTCTCTCTTATTACGGCTTGTGTAAAGTGAAGAATCTTTTTGGGGGAGAGATGAAAAACCTTGAGGGCAATTTCACTTGACAAACGGATATTTTTACAGCTCTGACAGTCAGTAACCCAGCAGGCCAAGGTTCACAGTTACTTCCATAGCAACCACCTCAGAGTGGCATGCCAGACAGCTAAATATAACCATCCCAATCAAAATCACCAGGCAGTCGTTTCTGGTTTGGTCTTTGAGATTAATTAGCCAGCCCAGGACACAGTCTGTGCAAATTACAGAGCAATGTAAGCTACTGTAGGAGGTTGGATATACTGTACAGTATACACATGGAGGCCATAATGCAATGCTAATGCAAACATCAGGTTACCTGTCTGGCTCTCCAATTTAATCTTATTTGCTCTTGCTGGGGCCTAACCCCAACTTCAGCCTACCTACCTGTAAGCATCATTCATGTGGCAATGATTTGGTCTGCCAGCAACCAGTGGTGTATGAATTCCTGACCCACTATGCCACTTTTTATTCCCCCAACACTCTTTGAATAACCACATCTTTAATAAAAATTAAAAAAGAAAGGTTGGGGGGAATGCGATATGGCGGCCCCAGGGTCATTAAAAAGGGCCAATCGGGTCTAAAAAGGTCCTATTCTGTGGCTGAGGCCAAACTGCTCCTATACAATAATGAGCCAGACTCCTCAGCACCACATCAAACCAAAAACACACCACCTTCGTTTATTCTGCAACAGCAGCAGGCAACATTTTTAATGGATGTTACACACAATGTTTCACACATTATCATAACATTGTCAAATCTACGTGCTTTAACATTGACATTCGCTCAGTCCCTTATACATATCTTTAATCAGGATTTATATGCTCATAAAATGGGTTTGAATTAAACAAAATCCTCATACTAATTTTCAAACATCCGTCGATTATAAAACAAGAAAAGCAGTTCCACATTTCCTCCTTCCTTAGTAGCAAAAACGTTTTCTTTTTCTTTTTTTATGTTAGAGCTTGAGCTCCCGTTAAATTGTTTCATTGCTACACTAAGGACGCCCTTTGACTCAGAGTAGAAGACATCATTCGCTTACAAGGTCTCGCAATGAAAGCCATGCACGCTGCAATAAGCCCTGCTTTGTTTCCAATACATCCATGGTAAAACATTTATTAGTCTAATTACAGCAGGCTCCCGTTGAATTTTCTTCCTGTGTTACAGATGCGTTGGCGGAGTTCCCATGTCCTGTCACAATGTCGTTTTATTCAGCACCGTGCCACTGGGAAGAAATTTGGCGGGATGTGGTTTAACTAACAAAAGTCTCAAATGGCCTTCCGCACCTTTTTGCTTTATAAGTGTTAGTGCGTCACTTGTTGGCGCAGGAAGTTTTGCTTTGTATTTCTTGGATGACGTTACACTAATCTTTGGGGAGCTAGTTAATGAGGAATAGGATTAAGAATGAAGAAATTTTGTATAATGGCTTTGCAGTTTCCATGGGGTAGTCTGAGACTAAACTGGTTTGCTGTAGCTGTAACCAGTGTGTGCTGTGAAGGAAAGCTGCCCTCACCATGTCATCTGCCTCAGTACAACTGTCTTTGTGTGTGGGCACTACTCTCTTTTAAACTATGGTCTATATAATCCTGTTTTGATTGGAGCTTATGTCTCCCCTGCAGAGACTGGTGCCTCGTAGCCGCTCTCTCAGACAGGGAGGCCCCCGAGCTGTGGGCCATCCCCCGAAAACAGTCTCTTTAAGCAGCATGGTAGATCTCGGCTTCATGCCATGCCTTGCGCCTAGACTCATGCCTATATTCTACACTACAGCTCAAACCACAAACAGATAGCAGAGGATGAGACTCATCTCTCTAATTAATCTTTCTTTCTTTCTTTCTGTACAGAATTATAGCTCAAATTATATTGGTTTTTCATAGTTGTATAAGCTTTTATAACTTTTATAATTTTCTGCTGATAATAATAATAATAAATATCATTCTCAAATCTCATCTGAGACATATAGGTACCAGAATATAGACATATTATATTAGTGTTTTTCAGTGCATCGTTCTGAAAGTTACACCAGTAGGTGACGACAAGACTGAGTCATTGATTAATTCACTCAACCGTTTTGTTCAAAAACACTGATTCATTCAGGAATGAAACAAAAGACTTGTCTTTTTGAGTGAGTCATTGATTAGTTCACTCAATCAATTGTTTAAAAAATATGGATTCATTCAGGAGTTGTTAATTCAGCTGTGTCTTTCTTCAAAACCATTTTCGTATGTGAAGAGAAGGATAACACATTATTTTGACTGAAATGTAATTTTACACATTGTTTATGAACTGGTAATGGTCTAAATATCTTTAATGTAATGGTAATATCTCGTAATGTGTGATTACCTGTGTTGTGTGATTATTTTAAAATATCAAACATTACAAATGGAAACAAAAAATGTATTGCAGTCTCAGTCTCATAGCAGAGCGTTTTTAACTTTATATTGTCTAGTCCTTTTATCTTGGTGCTATTCACCTTAGTTTTCAATGAAGTAGTAAGCTTTTCCCTGCAAATATGTGTAGTTTGATTCATTAGCCTTTATGTAAACAAATAATAAAGTGTAGTAAAACTATTTTTGCTACAAGCAAGTGTGTTCATGATTATGATAAATTAAAATAATATAATAACAAATACGGGTTTGCTATATCAAGCAGCATAACGGAGTGTTTTGTTTTAGCTGAAATAATTGAAAGAAAAATATGTTCTAAGTATATTTTGCTAACATTCCCATTAAGTTATGAAAAGTCAAAAGTGTTTTTTCTTGTTTATGTGAAAATTAGAGAAAACATTAAGGGAATGTCAAAGTTCTGAGAATGTTTCTTGTTAGCTAGGCTGACACCTAAGATTTTTTAAGTTAAAATAACCATGCACACTCTTTAAAAACAAGGTAGATAGTGTAACTTCAAGAACTTCAAAATATTTCTTTTCAGAAGCTTAAGTGATGCAAATAACACCATTTATTAATTTTTACAGCAAGCATCCACTTAGAACACCCTACCAACCCACTGTAAAATATTTCCTAATTCATCTTGAAAAGTTTCAATTTCAATTTAAGTCATTTCAGCTCATTTTTTCTTTTTAAACCTTAGTTGAATTCTGCATAACTTAAAAATTAAGTTAAAATTGGTTAAATTATTTAGATGAGTTAAAGTAATGGAAAGGCATGATTTATTGATCATATAATTTTTTAAATGCCCTGGCAACCACCCATAACACCCTTGCATGGTGGCGAGTTTTTTTTTGTTTTTGTTTTTTGTTTTTATGTAAAATCTTGTTCAGTTCATTAGAAGGAAAAAAAAAGCAAGAAAAGTAAATATGTCTTGTACTGGCTGAAGCTGGTAGACAGACATACACAAAATACACAGAAGATACATGGGAGGTTGTGTAAAGCTTACAAACATTCTGTGAAAAGGTTAAAGGCTAAACACATACTGTAGTAAAACGTTTTGAATTAAAGGCTTGCACACAACACTAGCCATTAATTTAGAGGCCAGTGATAGCATGTATTCAGCTGGTATTCCACTCCGACAAACTGCCTGTCATTGCTTCAGACACACTGATGAGAGGAGAGCGTAATGAACGTGTAATGTGGGGATAAATAGCAGACTGATGAAAAAAGCAGATCATGTCTCAGAATAAACTCACCTGGGCTGATTTTCTATTTCAGTCAGCCATATAAATACCACAGCTGAATGATATTTATGACACTTCTCAGGAGCTAAAAAATTATAAACTGTATTTGTGTCTATACTCCATGCATCACTAAAGAGATAAACATCTTCATTCACTCTAGTGAATCGTATTAGTAGAACATTGCACCTTGCTGTCACTCAAATGGTTTCCGTTAGCACTTTCTGTTTGCAGTTTCCACCACTGTCCTCTGCATACTACTTCACTGGGTATTCAGAAACTAAAATAGATTTTTTAAAAATGGCTGACATGAGGCTGTTAAACAATGTTATAGAAGCCACTTTTCATTTTTCTGTACGTATTTAATGATTTTGTATGCCTTGTAAATAGATTTTATTAGTTAATTTTGCAGACTGAGTATTTTAAAACTGAATTTAAAAAAAGACAGTAAACCGTACCATTAACACGGTAATAATTGTTGGTCACAACCTTATAAAAATCTGCCATAAATGACTGCATGTGTGTTTGACTGAGTGCAATGGTGGATATAGGTTGCAATGGTGGATATACCATTTTCTAAAAAATATTATGTGACACATTTCGATGTGCAAAGTTTAAAAGTGCACAAGCCCATATATATTTTTAAGCAGAGTTGAAATGATCTTGTGTGTGCGACAACACTGAGGGATAGTAAATAATGATGGAATAGTAATTTTTAGGTGAACTATTCCATTCAGGGCTCAACAATAAGGACTGGCCTGGAATCAGCGTAAATGACGATCGGGACGGTAGATGGAACTGTAACTTGCCAGATCGGGCCAGCGCTGCATCGTCATGAAAGTTTATCATTTGTATGTTTTTTTAAACCTTGCCAAATTAAATATTCAAGTGCAAGAAAGAGAACTCAATCCTGTACTCCAGGGATGGACAACTCCGGTCCTAGAGGGCCAGTGTCCAGCAGAGTTTAGCTCCAACCCTAATCAAACACATCTGAACCAGCTAATCAAGGTCTTTAGGATTAGTAGAAAGTTACAGGCAAGTGAGTTTTTATCAGGGATGGAGATAAACTCTGCAGGACACTGGCCTTCCAGGACCGGAGTTGTCCATCCCTGCTGTACTCGCACGCTGTGTGAGAAGTTTTGTGTGCGGCGCACACATCCGAAGTGCACACCTAAAACCGCCTCTCAGACAGTGCACAAATACTGAATTGAGTTTTCTTTCACATCTTCTAGCGCTTGAACGGACATTTTCAAAATTATGTCAACGTGCCCATCTTGGCGAGTAATAACTATAGTCGGTTACGTCTTAAGTGAAAGTAAACAATCTTGTTACTTGTCTATAACAAATATTCTTTAGGTAAATATATGAGTTAGGACTCTCAGTGCTGGGTTGTGGCAGTAAGGGCATCAGGCATAAAACATGTGCCAAATCGTATGTGCGGGTCACTCCACTGTGGCGACCCCTGACAAGAAAGGGAGGAAGCCGAGAGAGAGAGAGGGAGAGGCTAGTAGTTTTTGGTTATTTATTAAGATTACATGGGTCAAAAATAGTGAAAACAATAACTAGGCCTATTTTATTTTACTTATTACTTTTTTTGTGGTGGGGCCATTGGGGCCATTGAAAATTTTGGCAGGTCAAGTAAAAAATTGAACCACTGCCCCAACTGGGCCAGTAGGGAAAAAAAAGCATTAAATACAAAAGTCACATTATTTCACTTTATGGATAATTATAATAATATAATGATATAAACTAATTTTGTAGCATTAAAATGTACAGAACATCAAGACATTATTTCACGCACCATTTAGAAACAAGCACAGAACCTCGGCCTGGCAGAGGCCGAGTTGGGTGTTAGACTGAAACTCCAGGTGTTATGGCACCAGAAAAGTGTGAAAACAGCAGAGACCGTAGACTGCAGAACGGTGTGGCAACCCCATTCTGCACAAAAACCTGTCAATAATACAACTAATAAAACCAGCATTCTTTTTTTAAACTCTACATCAACAGTACTTTGTGTTTCCTTTTGTAATCTGTGGTTATGTTAAGGGTGATTTTTATCAGAGACCACCTATAAGTGTGAGTGTGTGAGGGAGGTGTGATTTAGCAAACTACTCGCCTCAAAGAATTGCTATGTGGGAAAAATATTCAGGTTTTACACCTCCAGCCACTTCCTGTACATGGTTTCACCTCTATAAAAATCCTTGCTGCACGTTAGCAATGTTATGTCCAGGGGTTAAATTAGGCCGGTAACAGCCGGTAACAATCGGTAACAGCATTCTGGCACCATTGAATAGAATAGAATTAGAAACAACTATTGGGAAATCATTTCGCAATCCAATTCACATTCTGCATGCTTCAGGCCAGGTTTTTTTAATGATCCATTACATATATTCCTCAAAAAAAAAAAAAAAAAAAGTTAATTTCATTAAACATTACGCAATATTCATTTAGCAATATATATCGTTAAGCAATGTCATTTCTTGCCACTTTTTGGAGGATCCCCACCTCCAAAATTCCAATTTAATTCCTGGTTACTTTCCTTGTCCAAAGCAAAGCATTGCCCTTCATTCCTCACAGTTATTTGTGTCCGCTATGGGATTGATATCGCCCTTCTGGGTCCTTACTGGTAATTCTATAGGCAGCAGTCTTTCTATTATGGTTTAATAAGGGCTGTTTTGTATTAATCCTCCCTTGAAACCACTAGCTAATGTAGCTACTAGACCCCTATAAAATTCAATAAATGGAGAGCTGTTGCCAAACAAAAAGGAGAACGCAGAATCATGATGAAGGTTTTAATTTCGTCCACAGCAACAGGCACGGAAGCTTGGCCAAAAGTGACTTTTGTCTCCACATACCGCTGTCTGGCCATAAAGGGAGCTCAGAGCTCTAGCTAATGTCTTTTAAATATATGTAACTGTACTCAGCGGCACTGATAAAGAACATATGTTAAAGATCCTTCTGGTAAGACCTGGAGTCCAGAGGAAGGTGGTGATGGTGCGGTCGACTCACGGTTTTGACCTCTCATGCGATTACGAGACTTCAAGGCCTCAACGGAAGACGCAAGGTCTTGTGCGGTTGTCTGACTGAAATAAAACAGCTGACTTAGTGTGGCGGTGCAGTGGTCATTTGCAAGGAAACTAGCCATGGCGAGGGAAAAGGCGCTAAGAATAATATCGTATGCCCCATAATAAAAATAATACCCCATGCCAGACCTGCCAAAAAACCTTATTCCTATGGGAATCATATCAAGCCCATATCCAGCGCTGCACCTGCTATAATGAATCCAAGATGACCAGGCTCAAAAATTAGGCCATAAATATTATTTTACTCCCTCTTGACTTCAAGGCTGAAAATGAACATGAAGAGGGCCAGACTTTTAAATTGACAGAAGCATAAAATAGGATTTCTCTAACTGTGATAAACCTTCATAATGCATTAATACACCAAAAATGACATAATTCTCACAAACTGTATTCAGATTGAGTTTCATTAAAACCACTCGATCGAGCTACATGTTCGTCTTTAAAAACCATTACTGACTAAATACAATAGTGCCGCTTAAAGGTGCCATCGAACATTTTTTTACAAGATGTAATATAAGTCTAAGGTGTCCCTTGAATGTGTCTGTGAAGTTTCAGCTCAAAATACCCCATAGATTTTTTTTTTAATAAATTTTTTTAACTGCCTATTTTGGGCATAAAGAATGCGCCAATTCAGGCTGCGGCCCCTTTAATTGCTCGTGCTCTCAGCCCCCTCCCGAGCTCTCGACTCTATCATTGCATAAAGAAAGTTCACACAGCTTATATAACCCTCAAAATGGGTCTTTACAAAGTGTTCGTCATGCATGCTGCATGCATACATCTGATTATGTGAGTACGGATGGTTACATTTGATTCTGAATGAGTTTGAGGCTATGCTCCGTGGCTAACAGCTAATGCTACTCTGTTGAAGAGATTTATAAAGAATGAAGATGTGTTTATGAATTAATCAGACTGCAAGTGTTTAACACTCTCGGGTCGGCGGTCACGCCGGTGTGATCACCGCATTTTTTTTTCTAACCAGTGTGAAAGAGACTCAAAATACTCTGTCAATGAAATATCTTCTTTTATTTGTGTACACTCAGAGTAACAACAAAATGTTGTGCTTTTTGTAAAATAAAGAAAACTAACATGATGCGTGATCTCTCGTCTCCCTCTGAACGAAGTCCAATCTGATAGTTCTCAGAAAATGAACTGTAACTTAGGGAATACTAATGACAAAAAAATTAGACTTATGTCTAAAAAAACATTTAAATGTCAGGTTTTAAATCGTGTAAGTCAAATCGAAAACAAATATTCTGTGTTTATGTAATCTGTATGAAAAGAGAGCCATGTCAGAAGTCTGTGATTCAGCTCATTATCCGCTAATGCGGCCACGCCCACGGAGCCAGTGCTATTCAGACGCAAATTCAGAGTCAATACATGCATACATTGTCTCAATTGTGTATTTATCGTCTTGAAAAGTGTTTTGAATAGCCATATTTAGCGATCTCTGGCCTCTGTTAGTTCGGTTATTTCCTGGATTGCCTATTCTTCTTTAGTGCTCAGGCATTTGTAGACTAAAGGTGTACAGAGTGCCCTCCGGCTGCAAGTATGAATTCAAAACACAGTATCCAGCACTCATAGTAATGACAATAAATCCTGAATAAATATTACTCCTCTGTATAGAAAATTGACAAACATATGAGAATCCATCAGTATTTCTCCAAATGTGCATGCTTTTAAGCTAAAAGCCTATATGAAATGCCACAGAGGTAACATTGTTCAGACACTTTGCATCACAGAAATACATTATATTTTAAAGAATATAATAGAATACCATTATTTTAAATTGTAATAATATTTCACAGTATTGCTATTTTTTCTGTATGTTTGATTTACACCATTATGAGATTTGAGACATGATCAACAGAGGGTTTTTTCACAGCCTACCTGACAAAGAGCTAATTACTTATGCAGCTCGTTAGAGCTCTTTATGCAATTATTTTGTCTTCTCGGGTGAGAATCACCCATTATTCATGATGATTCACGCCTCCATGCATACTGTGTTTCTTGACCAAAGATGTTTTAGAAAATTTAAATCTCTCTATTGTTTTATATGAACAAGCAGGCAACATAATTTTTACCACATTTTGAAGCAAAAACTCTAGTCTACAACCTCAAATACCCAGAAGTCTTGTGAACAAAGATTTAATATTTTTTTTTTGGCCTTATTTCAGTGACTTAAGTTTTTTGTTTTTTCAATAACCAAGCATAAACGTTATTCCTTCAAAAACACAAACATGTACATACATGTTCCTCACATATTATTGTAGCCTAGTTTGTGCTGAATACAGTGTAATGACACTTTTTCCATTAATATGTTTATGAACAACTGAAAAAAGCACAAATGTCAGGGCATGTCAAAACTTCTCCAAGGCCCCAAAAATCCTCAGACCCCTGAGGGTTAATAATGAAAATAATGATGGCTCTTGTCTCTGTGAATACAGTAAGAACCGATGGTAACTTTAACCACATTTAACAGTACATTAGCAACATGCAAACGAAACCTTTAGAAAGTCAGTTTACAAATATCACTAAAAATATAATGTCATCATGGATCTTGTCAGTTATTTTTGCTCCATCTGCCATTTTTCGCTATTGATTCTTGTTTGCTTACCTAGTCTGATCATTCTGCTGTGCAGATCTAGACATTAATACTGGCTGCCCTTGTGTAATGCCTTGAACATGAGCTGGCATATGCAAATATCGGGGGCGTACATATTATTGATCCCAACTGTTACGTAACACTCTGTGTTATGTTGAGATTTGCCTGTTCTTCGGAGGTCTTTTAAACAAATGAGATTTATATAAGAAGGAGGAAACAATGGAGTTTGAGACTCACTGCATGTCATTTCCATGTACTGAACTCTTGTTATTTAACTATGCCAAGGTAAATTCAATTTTTTATTCTAGGGCACCTTTAAAAAACTTTGCACTTCTAAAAATGACATCATTATACCTGACATTACAGAAATTACGTTGAAATTTTATAAGCCTTTAATTACATTGAATTAATATTGAAATTTCGAAACACTTATGTAATGAAGACTCGCTTACTGAAATCATGTGACTTTGGCAGTTTGATAAACGCTCCGAACCACTGATTCGAAACAAAAGATTCGTAAAGCTTCAAAACTTCATGAAGCAGTGTTTTGAAATCGCCCATCACTAAATACTGTTGAATACAAAAAGTATTCTCGTCACTTCTTAACATTAAGGTTGAACCATAGTAGTCACATGAACTGTTTTAAATATATCTTTATTACCTTTCTGTGCATTTGAAAGTGTAAATTAACTTGATGTCAATGGAAGCCTCACTAAGCCATTGAATTTTATCAAAAATATCTTAATTTGTGTTCTAAAGATGAGCGAAGGTCTTACGGGTGTGGAACGACATGAGGGTGAGTAATTTAATGACAGAATTTTCATTTTTGGGTGAACTAAAACTTTAAGGTTAGTCTCAGACTAGATAGACAGAGACATAAAGAGTATTTGATTGAAACATAATTTGAAAGAAGAAAACAAAAGCATGACAGACAGAGACAGATAAATATTTGTGTGAAAATGAATTATGCACCCTACATCTCTTTTAGTGATTTTGTATGTTTTGGCCATTGATAGTTTGGATGGATGGATGTATGGAGGGATGGATGGATGGATGGATGGATGGAATGATCTCCTTCTACCTCCACATGGACATGCACAGCGTTGTTTTCAGTGCATGACTCAATTTCTTTTCATTGATGGATTTATTCAAATGTGGGATTTTATTTGGTCAGTTTGAGCACGCATTTCCCAAAATGACTGGGACTCTGGATAATATTTGTGTGAAAATGAATTATGCACTCCCTCTCTCAGTGATTTTGTATGTTTTGGGCATTGATAGTTGACATATGGTAAAGTTGTAAGCAACACTATACACCGGCAGACACTTTTGGCCTATAACATCGGAGCATATACATTTGACCCAGAATCTCTTGCCAAAAAAAAAGTCATTTTCAGCAAGAAAGCTAATGATCCCAGATTTCCTTTGCCTCGGTGGGCAACCAATGCCCCATTACACAGTTATTGAAAACAGCAAATTATTTCAACATTTATTGTCCCAGGCAAAGTTATTAATCTGGCGATGCAATGTCATAACTTCCATCTCCGGCATCTGCTTTGGAACAAATGTGTCATTCAGGCAGCATACGTTCTGTACATGACAGAATGATGAGAGGGAAATCGTACTGCACGAGAATGAGGACCGTTAGCACTCAGGCCTCACAAACAGCATTTCCTGTTTGTGGTTCCACTAGTTCAGTCTTTGAAGTGTGCCGTAATAATAGAACCAAATGGAGCTAATGAAAACGCACTCGCCAGATTAAAAGGAAGCCGTAGACTCAACTAGACCAGAACCTCATACCACAGGCAAACACACACACACACACCAGGAAAATACAGACATCTTCAGTACGATACTCCGCCACATAGTTTACAGAAGTGGTTTTATGATGAAAAGAGAATCGCAAAATGGCAAGAGGAAATGGGCAACGCACACTTCTGATGTATTAGATACATAACATTAGCAAGTGCAGTGTGTTCTGGTCTCGATACAAATGATTACTTCACCCAAAAATAAACATTCTGTCATCATTTATTCACCCTTATGTTGCTCCAAAAATGCCTTTCTTCTGTGGAACACAAAAGGGGACTGTTTTTTTTCACATTCAGTTACAGTTGATAGCAAGTTGAGCTTTCAAACTTTAAAAAGGTGAGGGACAAACTGATTTAAACAGTTTTTTACTGATATTATTTTGCTCTAGTGCAACAAAAAGAAATCTCATACTCAGAATTATCTGTTTTCTTTATAAATTAACGATTTCAAACAATGTAAGTTTATAAGACAGTATGTAAGACTATGTGAAAAACATATTCAATAAGCTACTCAATCAAAAGAGTAAACACAACTAGTCTACAAGCCAACTTAGAATACTTAATTATACGTACATCTCGATGAAAAGATTGAGTAGCTACAAGCGCGCAGCCATCTTTAGAATTTTGTCTTTGAACTTCCGTTTCTGCGGTAGCCCTGTACATTTCTATGGCATCACTGTCGAAGAGTAAGCTGGTGAAGTGGATTTACTTATCTTAAACACTGTAATGTTTGAAGCATATGTCATAACAAATGTCAGACCGGGAAGATTTTAAAATGAGAGGTTCATAAATCCATAAGATCTTACCTTTATGCTGTGGAAGACAACGCGCGAAGCTGAAAAGGGGCGGGGCTACATAGTATTTTTTATAGGCTACTACGACTTTTCTGTCAGTTTTTGTAGGCCAACCCGTAAGGCG
Organism: Chanodichthys erythropterus; assembly: GCF_024489055.1. Lineage (NCBI taxonomy): Eukaryota > Metazoa > Chordata > Actinopteri > Cypriniformes > Xenocyprididae > Chanodichthys > Chanodichthys erythropterus. The sequence continues at coordinate 21,810,166 of NC_090222.1, read as the reverse complement.
CACGGGTTCCCTCGATCGAAAGCCTATGCATTTTTCCCATAGACTTTTGGAAAATCGCAAAAAATAAGCTCTGTGTTTAACAAAGGGTTATGACACTTACACGTTTTGTCTATTAAGATAATCTTTACAAGTTAACACAAAATGTATACATTTTGAAGCCTAAATATAGTCGTCAGATATAAAAAGCTAACAGTAGGCTATAAACGGACTACAGCACACCATGGTCGCAGATCAACGTCGTCACCACCAAGCTTCCTCAAACTTTATCTAAAAAACAACTTTATTTAAAAAAATGCTCACTGATTATGATCTGCGCTGTTATTAATACTTATCCACTTTTTTATGAGAAATGCTGTCCAAATGTCCTGTTTGTCATGATGACGTCTAAAGTCCCCGCCAAAGGAAGTAGTACCTTTTAGCAATTTGTTAGCAACCGCCCTTTTTTAAGACAAAATAAAGGTTTAAAAAATCACAAGCGGGTTATAACTAGTGTGTTTTAGGTCATAGATCAAAACGTGAAAATATTTAGAGGCTTTGTTAACCACAGACCTTATTTCAGGTGATTTAGCAAAAACTCATTCAAAAAACCCATTGACTTCGGGGTGAAGGAAGCGGATGTCCTAAAATGCTAACTTGCTTCCGGGTTTTGCCTATAAAAACACGTCATCCCTGAGGTACTGGCTGCGTCCGAAAACCTAAGTAGCTGTCTTGCTGCCTCGCTATCTTATAAGAGAATGACTTGTACGGCAGCGTTTGAATTGATTTCGGACAGACTACTGAAGCAGTGTAACAGTTTAATGATCTACAGCAATATAGCGCGAGCTTTGGTGAGAACTAAACAATTTCATTACTACAGTAGTAATTTCTCGATAGAAATTATATCAAAATTGAAATATGTTGATCAAAATCTTACATTTATACACAAACTGAGCAGCAAACGCAACCTTCGGATGTCATCTTTATTTTTTTCTAGCTCAACTGTCACAGAATGGAAAGCACAGGATTGTGGGATATCAAAGGCAGCTAAGGATATATCTATGCTTCCTTCAAAAATCGATCTGAGGAAGGTATCTCATGAGACAGGAAGTGAAGCTAACATTGGATTCGAACGTGCCTTGATGCCTTCTTACCTTGAAATGTGTCCTCGGAAGGCAGCATTTTTCAGTTTTCGGACGCAGCCAACCTATAGCTCAAGTACACTTAAGTGTAATTTTAAGTAGCCTATATTTCTGAGAAGTGTATAAAAAGTAGACTAAAAAGTATACTTCTTTACTGTTAGTTTAAAAGAAGTATACTAATAGCAGACTTCTTTTTTGTAAGGGATGATAGAATTTCAGTGTTGGGATTAACTATTTAGAGAAAAGCAAAGACAAATACTTTATATTGTAATATATATTATAACTACACACAGCAAATGTTTTTATTGTTTTTGGTGGTAGCCTATTCTCTTTAATGAATACACTTCAGTGTGCCTCTTTCTTGACTGCAAGTTTCCAATTTGGTTTTGTGATGGTGTGGCCCCCGACGTGACATCTGTGAGGAGTTCATTAACTTGTAACCCACAGCAGATGGGTGTTTATACACGGTAAGTTTACATATACATTGACTACATGGAGACTTTATGGGCCCCACTCCTACTTCAAAGATGGCCTTACTGTACAGGTTTTAAAGCATAGTTTTGTTTTGTTTTTGTCTCAATCAACATTTTTGTCCAGGTGTTTCAACACATTCATGAGGATAACGCATAAAACTGTGAAACACGCAACGTAACTTAACAGTAACTGTGGAAATATCCTTAATACGTTCCCATCTGGCCGTATTTCCCTAAAATTAAAATGTAATGCAATGTACATTAGTATATGACTCTGTACATCAATAATGATCATTCAATTCAAAATTAATTTAAATTATTTAATTAAAAAATGCATTTCATCAATAAATGATTTATTAGTTTTCATTAAAATTGTGTACATTTTGTGTAAGCCTACTGTATATGCTTCTTATTCCCTTCTGGAAATCATTTCTAGATTCACAGGTGCATTCAAATCTGGACGCCTGCTGTCTGACTTTTCTTACATGATAAATGGAGTCTGTTTGGAAGATCAGGCTTGTTTTGTTTTTTTCCCCAGAGGCAATGATTATACAGCACACAGCACTAGGTTAATTGTCCGTGACTCAAATTAAACCGTTTTGGCAGAACCTACCTGAAGAAAATGTTTATTCATTTTCTTTCTGAGAGGTTGTTTTAAGTGGTTGCAGTGCCCGTAGCGACGGACAGAGTGATGCCATTTGCACCTGTCAGAAAGACTTACAGCTGCTCTGAATGATGTCACATTCCAATAAGGGCTCAATTCTCTGCTGCCAATTGGCCATATCTGTTGGTGTGCTGTGAAATGACAAATGTTACGTAATAGAGCTTTAGGGCTTGACGAGAGGTTGGCGAGGTTCTGAAAGCATACAAGGGCACGAAGTGCAACATGAACTGCGTTTTAATAGCACACAATATACACATTATCAATCAGTTGACGATATACTTCAGCTGCTGCAGGATGTGTAATCAACATAAAGTACAAGATGTTAAACCAGGATTACACAGTGATTTGAACATTTACCAGCAAATCAGACACGATCGGTATCCACTGTTAGAGATATTTTGTATTGTTATAAGTGGTTGAAAGAATACTTCAGCACTGAGGAGTATCAGGTACAGAGACATAATTTTCACCAAACATAAAAATAATAATAATAATAATAATAAAAAATGAATCAATAAATAAATCAATTATATACCATATAAATGTAAATGCTATGTGGAGGCTATGTTTTTTATTTAGCTTTTTTGTTCTTTTTAAATTCATTTAACTGTAGCTGGTATTATAACCCTTTACACATTTAAAAGCTGAAGGTGTCAATACTGAAAATACAGTAAGGATTTTTTTATATTTATCATCAATGTTACCATTATTAGATAAACTCACCGACTATGTACACATGAGTTTGTGGCCATGCTAGTTGAACAACTAAGATTCTTACCCACAATATACAGTTAAAGCATAAAGCGGTCTGGACGTAAACATCTTGTGCTGAGAATAATAATTTCGCAACTATGCATGGTTTGCAACATTGCTATGAAAAACAAAGTACCTATTTGACAAGAAAGGCCATTCATGATGCACTCTGCCTTGATTTTTAAGGAAGGGGAATGGTGTAAATTGTACATAAATACAGATAAGTCTCTCTCTTGTATTTCAGGGCATCATAATCAGTCAATCACGTAACCTTTCCAATCTCTTCTGCTCCTTTCGCCACTCTGTGCTCGTTCTACTCCTCCAGGTCTCCATGCCCAAGCTTTCTGTGCTTCCAGCTCAGTCTTTCTCTTCTTCCTCCTCAAATAGGACGAGATATGAGCTATATGAACAGCTGCTGTAGTGTTCCATGATATCACAGTGGGGTCATGGGTCGGGGGGACGTGTCACCGGTGAGGGAAGCAGCAGGAGGCACAGAGACACAGTGTGACCACATGAGTATGAATAATCCCTTTGGGTGCGTGTGTGTGTGTTTTCATTTGGGTAGGTGTGTGTGGAGCGTGGCTAGCAGCTTTGTGGTCTTTGTTCCATTTTAAAGTCTTTTTTTTTCTTCTTCTTTTTTTTTTTTTTTTTTTTTTTAATGGGCAGCCCGAACAGAGGCGAGGTGGTCGCTGTGTTGGTTCTGGGCCCGGAAGCGCAGCCTCTGCTTGTTGGACTTCTTCTTTTGGTCTTTGGTCCGGGGGCCCTTCCCCGAACTCCCTATCGCAAAACAGACAGGAAAGAAAAATGCATTAATTCTAGAAACTGTTGAATGAAAGCAGAAAAAAACCCCACTCTGATTTGCATATTTTCTGATTCATGATCAGGGGTGTTTCAAACTTTATGACATCACACCCATTTTTAGAAATTCTTTAAAGGCTTTTTGAGTAATAATCATGAAAAAATAGTAACATTAAACAACAGCTTTAAGACCAAGAAGTTGATTGATATTCATGTTTAAAAACATAATTAAGCCAGGCTAATCAAATCCACGCCCTTAGTGTTATTAAGCAGGAAAGCTTCTGGTTGTTTGAATTGTTTGAATTAAATTTGAAATAAGTCTTATGCTCACCAAGTATGCATTTACTTGATTAAAAAAAAAAAAAATGTAAAAGTCATATTTTGAATTATTACAATTTAAAATAAGTGTTTTCTTTTTAAATATATTTCTTTTTTAAATATCATGTGTCACATGATCCTTCAGAAATCATTGTTTTTCCTTCAGAAATCATAATATCCTAATTTGGTGCTGAAGAAACATTTCTTATTATTATCAAAGTTGAAAACAGTGCTGCTTAATATTTTAATGGAAACAAGATGAATCCTGAATAAAAGTATTAATGTCTTAAAAGAAAATCTCAGCCTTTTGAATAGGAATGTATCACAAAATACATCTCAAATGATGACAGACAGACAGACAGACAGACAGACAGACAGACAGACAGACAGACAGATAGATAGATAGATAGATAGATAGATAGATAGATAGATAGATAGATAGATAGATAGATAGATAGATAGATAGAAACCCGATTTCAAAAAAGTTGGGACAATGTACAAATTGTGAATAAAAAAGGAATGCAATAATTTACAAATCTCATATACAAATCTCTTATATTTTATTCACAATAGAATATAGATAACATATCAAATGTTGAAAGTGAGACATTTTGAAATGTCATTTTGGATTTCATGAGAGCTACACATTCCAAAAAAGTTGGGACAGGTAGCAATAAGAGGCCATTTGGGTCAACTGGCAACATGATTGGGTATAAAAAGAGCCTCTCAGAGTGGCAGTGTCTCTCAGTGTCTCTCAGAAGTCAAGATGGGCAGAGGATCACCAATTCCCCCAATGCTGCGGCGAAAAATAGTGGAGCAATATCAGAAAGGAGTTTATCAGAGAGAAATTGCAAAGAGTTTGAAGTTATTATCATCTACAGTGCATAATATCATCCAAAGATTCAGAGAATCTGGAAGAGTCTCTGTGCGTAAGGGTCAAGGCCGGAAAACCATACTGGATGCCCGTGATCTTCAGGCCCTTAGGCGGCACTGCATCCCATACAGGAATGCTACTATAATGGAAATCACAACATAGGCTCAGGAATACTTCCAGAAAACATTGTCGGTGAACACAATCCACCGTGTCATTCTCCGTTGCCGGCTAAAACTCTATAGGTCAAAAAAGAAACAGTATCTAAACATGATCCAGAAGCGCAGGCATTTTCTCTGGGCCAAGGCTCATTTAAAATGGACTGTGGCAAAGCAGAAAAGTGTTCTGTGGTCAGACGAATGAAAATTTGAAGTTCTTTTTGGAAAACTGGGACACCATGCCATCCGGACTAAAGAGCACAAGGACAACCCAAGTTGTTATCAGCGCTCAGTTCAGAAGCCTGCATCTCTGATGGTATGGGGTTGCATGAGTGCGTGTGGCATGGGCAGCTTACACATCTGGAAAGGCACCATCAATGCTGAAAGGTATATCCAAGTTCTAGAACAACATATGCTCCCATCCAGACGTCGTCTCTTTCAGGGAAGACCTTGCATTTTCCAACATGACAATGCCAGACCACATACTGCATCAATTACAACATCATGGCTGCATAGAAGGAGGATCCGGGTACTGAAATGGCCAGCCTGCAGTCCAGATCTTTCACCCATAGAAAACATTTGGCGCATCATAAAGAGGAAGATGCGACAAAGAAGACATAAGACAGTTGAGCAACTAAAAGCCTGTATTAGACAAGAATGGGACAACATTTCTATTCCTAAACTTGAGCAAGTTGTCTCCTCAGTCCCCAGATGTTTACAGACTGTTATAAAAAGAAGGGATGCCACACAGTGGTAAACATGGCCTTGTCCCAACTTTTTTGAGATGTGTTGATGCAATGAAATTTAAAATCAACTTATTTTTTCCTTAAAATTATACATTTTCTCAGTTTAAACATTTGATATGTCATCTATGTTGTATTCTGAATAAAATGTTGAAATTTGAAACTTCCACATCATTGCATTCTGTTTTTATTCACAATTTGTACAGTGTCCCAACTTTTTTGGAATCGGGTAGATAGATAGATAGATAGATAGATAGATAGATAGATAGATAGATAGATAGATAGATAGATAGATAGATAGATAGATAGATAGATAGATAGATAGATAGATAGATAGATAGATAGATAGATAGATAGATAGATAGATAGATAGATAGATAGATAGATAGAAAAGTGGAAATGTAATATGTTACAGATTAGTTACCCTATTTAAAATGTAATAAGTAGTGTAACTGTTTAAATTACTTTATTAAAGTAATGTAACTGATTACATGTGATTACTTTTTAATTACTTTTCTAAAATTCAGGCAGGGTTAACCTTTCAGTTTCAAAATCCTTCAACACTTGAATTAAGATTATAATAATTTAATTTTAAAGCACATCCACCACAAAGTCAGACTTTAGCACCTCGTTCTGAGCTTATATACACATTTAAAATCATAAGAAATAGTTTAATAGCTATGATACTGTATATGAAATCAAATGTTTGCATAATTATGATAGGAAACACTGGCATCTAACAATGCCTTGGGAGGAAAAAAACAGTTAATTTTAAAAAAAGAATGCATATACATAAACCCAAATCGGAAATAAAAACAGTTATTGAATAAGCATGTGTCCTATTATGTGTCCTAAACTCCTGAAACATTGGTGTCTCATATTTTAGAGCAGTCAATGCAATGTGGGAAAGAAATCAAGTTCAAATTGAAATTCATATTATTCAACATATCCTAGCTTTTTACAGAAAATATTAAGATTTAACCCCCTCTGTAATTGTTAACTGTACTTTAATTACACTTTTTTTTCTCAGTAACTGTAACAGAGAAAGTTCCATTTATTTTGTAATTAAATTACGTAACTCTGTTACATGTAACTTACTCCCCAACATAGACAGACAGACAGATCGACAGATCGACAGATAGATAGATAGATAGATAGATAGATAGATAGATAGATAGATAGATAGATAGATAGATAGATAGATAGATAGATAGATAGATAGATAGATAGATAGATAGATAGGAATGAAAAAAGTAAAAGAATCTTTGAACTCATTCGTTAATAAATCATATTTTTGTCTCGTTACCATTTCATGCAGTGACATTTAAAGGGTTAAAATACCAAGCAAGACCTTTAACTGCCTGTGAATGATATTATTAATGATTTAAAGACAAGCAGAACCCCAAACCAAATGAACCTTTCCTCACCCCTTCTCCCCTCCTCACACTCCAGTGGAGCAAAGTGCATAACACTCGTTCACTTCTCAGCCAGGCTTCTCAGACCAGAATTAATGCAAGCCAGGTGTTGCAGGCAAAGCATTCTGGGAAAGACTGTGTGGCATATCGCACACAACGAAAGGGTGGCTTGCTAAATCCAACAGTGGCAAATAAGATAACGAGGTGCGTATGATTGAGTGTGTGTGTGTGAGTGTGTGAACGTTCGAAGGAGAAAGTGTGACTGAGAGGCACAGAAAATTTGTCAGCAGGGGGAAAAACGAGTCAGACTTGGATGCCGGGTGGTATCTGGATCCTGATCTGGCACACATTCTCCGCTAGCTGTGCTACGGTTCACATACAGGCTGCAGAAAAGAATCTTTCTATAGCTGTATTTCAAAGCCTGGCTCACAGTCTTATTATTGCACTTGTTCAGGCCATTTAGCACCACAAAATGAGGCAAGGCTGCATAATGTGTGGTGACTTTATCTCAAGTGGGGCCTCTCTCTCAAACACGGTCCCAGCTCTTGGCTCGCTCGCAGCTGCCCGACTGCTCAGAAAATTCTCAGAAAATGATTTTCTTAAGTGGAAACAACCCTGAGAAAATGCTCTCTTTTGGTGGCATGAGAAAAAAATCTTAATCTTCCACCAGTAATTTCCTGCAATTAATACAATCGTTCTATTTTTGGGCCTTATTTCTTGCGGTCTCGCAATTTGGAACGATGCAAAAATGTTGTCTTTACACAACGGCTCGTTATGCCTTCAGAAACACCTCGAAAAGCCCTTTGGGTCCGATTGCACTGAACCGAATCTCCATGCGCCTCACATAAAAACTACAGCAACAGCGAAACCGTTGAACCCCTTCGATAAATGTCGCTTCCAATTGCTCCAAGTGAGCTGTAATGGATTTACTCAGGCGCAATATGCAAGTCCATAATGACCACAGGCAATATCTTTTCGTTTTCCATTTTAAGAGGCCATTTTGATTCAAAACTGTGTGCTTTATAAACAGTCTGCAATGCGATCAAATTGGGGGGTGCAATTTGATGGCAGTAAAGAGCAGAGGTCTACATTAAAAAGACCTATGTTGCAGGCCAGAGCGCATATGTTCTTTCCTCCCAACCATTAGAACAATATCCTGTCTCATTAAGTTCTGTTTATAGTAGTGGAGAGCAGTGTGATTAACTACAAGAGAACTAAACCTCAGGCTATTCCTCCATGACTGATCAAATCATTTCAAAGACATCAGTCAAAAGGACAGGTTCTTCTAAAGAACTATTGTAGTAAATATTTGTCCAAGGCAATACAAGTTACCAAGATGCAGCTAACAGGGAATCTTCTCAGAACTTTGGCTAACGTTCTCTCAAAGTTCTGAACAAACGTTCTTCCAGTAACGTTAATAGAATGTTTGTTCAAAGTTGTCTGGCCTTTAATACTGTTCTCAAAACGTTAGCACAAAAAAATCATTTTTTAACAGAAATAACGCATCATAACTTGAAAGGTTAGCAAAATGTTCTTAGAACATATTTTTGTTATGTACCTGGATCCCTGTTTTTGGTGGCCATTGTTGGGGAAAGTTACTTTTAAAAGTAATGCATTACAATATTGTGTTTCTTCCTAAAAAAAAAGTAATGCATTACTTTACTAAAAAAAAAAAAAAGTAATCCGATTACATAACTCGTTTTTACTTGTAATGCATTACCCCAACACTGTTGGTGGCCTTTCCTAAGCTGGAAGTGTCCTCGGAAATGTCCTCATTTTTATTGTGCATTTAATAATGGAACTTGTTCATTTAAAAAAGGAATTTCATGTTTTGGATGCACATTGACGTCATTGTCATTCACCAGGCTCTTTACAGTTCATAAGTGTGTTAATGACTAAAAATAAGTATTATTTATATACCATAGTTTATGACAGTACTATATTTACCATTCAACAAACTTGTTATCTTTTTTTGACTAGTTCCATCTTAAAACAAAAAAAAAAAACTGTAGAAATGCCTCTGATTTAATTTCAGCAATCTGTCTCAAGAAACAGGGTCACAAAGAAATTCCTACAAGTAACCGTTATCAATTACACATCCCATTGGATGCTCAAATCATAATTCATTTGTGAATTCTAAAAAAAAAAAAAAAAATGCTGTTGGAAATTTCATAACATTTCATAACTGACAGCTAGAGGGCAACCAAAACTAACTGAAAGCCTTGTGTCTGTGCAGGTCAAAACCTGAAATGGAAAATCATATCAAGATGTCTGCAACTATTTAATGCGCCTCAACCTGAATTGATGTCAGGCATACGATTGTTTAAATTAGGAGCGTGTTTGCAGTTTTGATCTGATATTTACAATTAATTGCCAAGTCCAATTAGCAAGGTTCACAGAGTTTGAATTACAGTTTGAACAGTTTGAATTACCACAGAGGGACATGAGGGGAAAAACTGATGTGTTTTTAGCATTTCTGATTGGGAAGGCTGAAAGCAAACATATGCCAGAATGGTTTTTATCTATAAACACTGGTTCCTTTTTTTCAATGGAATTAAAAAAAGAAATCTTTCCGACACTGATTGCTTTCCTTTTGTAGATAAAATAAGCATCTGCCAAAAGACACTCAGTTTTACATGACTTTCAGCATCAAACAAATAAACAAGTTAGTGCTAATCAGAAACAGTGTGCTTGTGTGCGCTCTAATGTTCTGATATCTGCACGGAAAATTGATTACCATTCCTTGGCAACAAAAGAGAGAGTTTTCCCATGAGTGTATGAGTGTCAAGAAAAGAAAGCAAAGCAAAGAGAACACAGGTGTAAGCTGAAACACATTCTGTACTGTACGTACACGTGATTTCCTCATAAGTTTCTTTCTTCTCCTGGTTTCTGCCACACGCATGGATATGATCTGCTGAAACACCTGGCAATGCGAAACGGTAGACCGCTGGGTGGAAGTTCCACTCCCAACCACAAATTCCTTCAGCGCATGATTTGACATATTACTCTCTCCTTTCAACCCTCTACCTGTCTCTGACTGCATGTGTTTATTTTCTTTCATGCCATCAAAATACCACATAATATCAAATAAATGTTAGGGGGTTTTTTATTATCAAGATGAAAAACTGTAATCACATGCTTGTGAAGCTAGAGCGTGGTGCTAACACCACCAAGGTCATGGGTTTGAATCCCAGGAAATGTAATTTATGCCTGTGATGGCAAAGCTGATTTTTTAGCATCATTACTCCATCTTCAGTGTCACATGATCCTTCAGAAATCATTCTAATATTCTGATTTAGTACTCAATTATAATCAAGTATTATTGGTGCTCAATTATTAATAATGGTTAATAAAATTATTATTATAAAATTATAATATATTTAAATTAAATTATTTTATAACAAATGCATATAAATATATAAACATATAACATATATAACATATTTTATGCCAAATGCATATCAATAAATATTCTATAATGTTTATTTGTAAGTTAATTAATATGAATATATAATATAATATAACATAATATAATATAATATAACATAATATAATATAACATAATATAATATAACAAAATATAATATAATATAATATAATATAATATAATATAATATAATATAATATAATATAATATAATATAATATAATATAATATAATATAATATAATATAATATAATATAATATAATTTGGGCTGAAAAGAACAAAATACATTAATGTTGATGCATCTCCTTAATAATAAAAAAAAAAGAAAAAAAAAAAGTTTAAGTATTTCCTTCCAAAACAGTGGCAAAATGCACAAAAAGCCCCCATATCCCATCTAGGCCTGGCATTGACCTGCTGAAAAGACAGTAAAGAGGCCCGTGACCAAATGAAAAGACGTCCTTCCAGCCTTAAAATCCAACCCAAAGTGACTTCATCTGCATGACTCAAGTAGTTCAGGAATCGAAAGACCTAATCTTATCAGCACAGCATGTGGTTTAAGGAAATCGATGCCTGACCTCAGGAAAGCATTACGAGCGAGCGGTAAATGGGCCTCTCTGCAAAGGTTCTTCTTCTGCTCAGAACCTTCTCATCTTTCAAGGGATCAACAATTAATAATTGCCTTCTCTGCTGATCCTTAATCTCATCCACTACCCCCACCTCCCCCCAAAAAGAGAAGAATTAAGGAGAGAATGAGGAGGAAAGACGCAAAATGGAAAACAGGGCATGAGGCTTCTTGTGGAAGTAAAAGATGATAACGCTGCTGTTTTGGTGGTCCATCATTTTCATAAAGACACCAAACGCAAAGTCATTATTTGTGAGTGAAGGAGAGGACCACTGGCGCCAGCGAGATTTGATTTCAGTAGCAGAAATTGGATTAGCAGCCATTAAGGGCCTCCTAACACATACATTTATAATGCTGTGAAGAGATGCGTAACTGCAACCAGCTCCCCTTGACTTACACTGTGGACAATGTGTCTGGAAGGAGATCCAGTGAACCTGGCAGAACACAGAGGGGGAATTCACTAAACAGTTGTGTCAGTTTTACACAGCATTTCAGCACAAAACCATGTTTTATTCACTACCACTGCAATCCAGTTTTACTGGTCTCATAATGTCTTGTTTCTGAATAAATTAAGCTAATTATATTTTATGCCTTTTTTCAAAGGTCAGAACTAATTCCCTGCTGCAATTAATGTTGTAATTAACCAATTTGAATGATGTGCCTCTTATAATCATCAAAGCAGCAGTTATACATCATATGTTAGGAGATCAAAAAAATAAATAAAATAAAATAAAAGGTTCTGCTTATTATCAGATAAATTACAAAATTATTTTATTCAATCCTTGCAATTAATTGTATGATCTCTTCATTTTATTATTTTTTATATTGGAATATTATAGTGGCACTATATTGTGTTTCAAATAAAATTGTTAATTTTGTATGTTGGTAAGTTTATTTAAAAAAAAAAAAAAAAAAAAAAGCATTTTTGTCAAAGACTACATTTGGATCGGATTCAGATCAATGATCAAAACACAGATGGAATAGATAGAGTCCATCAACACCCCCAAAGCTTCACAGTCCTACACCTCATCCTGGGTAGACATTTCATTCGGCAACGTTAAGCAGTTTTGATTTGTATGTTCTTTAATGTTTGATGATCGCGTTATTTTAAACTTGCATAAGCAATGCTTTTATCGCTTGTTTCTGCTTCTTCGCCTGTGTTTTGATCCAGAGATTCTGTACTATTTCCGAAGATGTGTAACAGCACTCCCTACCATATAACAGTGAGAACATGAATTGCCATAAATTTCCGTCAATGGTGGGAAAGCGTGGTGTCATAAATGACTGAAAATTCTGTTAATGGCGGGGAAAAAGTTACGTTTTTAAGAGAAATATGCAGACATTTTTTACAGTGTAGAAGCTTCAATGCAGTTAGTGAATTTTTGTTAGCAGCTTGTAGTGTTTTTCAAAAAGGTAACTACTGTAAATTTTGATTATCTTGTAGCTTAATTTACAATTTCAAAGCAGCTTCCCCAACACTTCCCTGAGAAGACAATCCTTTATAGGTAGAAGTCCATCTTGCTAACCAGCTGACAAGAAGCTTCTCTGCACAGTGTCACTTAGCCTAACAAGGTTACTCTGAATCATACTTCTCTCCCCTCCTCTCTTCTCTCTCCCTCTGAAGCTCTGCTTACTATCAGAAGGAATGATTTAAAACATATGCATTCCAAACTCAAAGCTAATGTTGAGATTAGGTGGGTCATTATTGTCTTAATTCTGCTCAAGTGTAGAAGTGTAGAGAGATTAAGGAGCAGGTGAGTGTGCCGCATTGGTTCTTTGAAGATATCCACGATGATATGTCCATTACCATTAGATCATCATCTTTAGCACAAAAACACGCATGACTGGTTATTACTGCGCTGTTATCAGGTCATGGGCCAGAGCTGAACTGGAAAAGTCTGAACACATTATCTTTAATGCAATACAAATAATGCATCCAGACTTTTCCCAGATCAGACTTAGATATCATTTAAGACTGATGTATTTTTTGTCACTTTATAGATGATAGATACTGTAAATGATTGTACATCAACATAAGAACTGTAGTTAAATATGTTGCAGCCTGTACTCTAACCGAAAGGCAGATGCTAGATCATATTTATGCTTTAAACAAGTCTAAACAAATTTCCAATGGGCAGTGTTGAGTACCAAGTCATATAATCTTAAACAATTGGGCTTAAACTTAAAAAAAATAATGTTCTTGTTTTAAGGATGCTTCAGTATTCTAGCTGGAAACAAAAGACCAAAATACAGCTGCACTTTATTTCAAACGTCCACTTTGGACATTATACTAACTATACACAACTTTGCAACTACATGTCGACAAACTCTCATTAATTTGAAACTACAGGTCAACTAACTATCATTAGAGTAGTAAACTGTTAGGGTGAGTAGAATAAGTTGACATGTACTTGCAAAGTAACTTATAGTCAGTAGAATGTCTGTTGGGAGACCATCAAAATAAAATGTAAGCAGATATTGAGTCAGTTTACTAATGCTCTAATGACTGGTAGTTGACATGTAGTTGCAAAGTTACTTAGTTTAGTCTAAAGTAGCCAGACCTTCAGATTGATGGTCTGGACTCCATAGCAGCTTTCATTGGCCAAGGACTGCCCAAGAACCCATCTGACTTGCATCACAGTTTACCTTGTTGAGTGTTTTGGCATCACGACGGCTTTGTTTCCAGGCGGACCATTAAAGAACGTGTCATGCACGTCTCCCGGAAATCCTGGAGAATTCAACCAATCAAATCAAATTAAGTGAAGTGTTTCCGATTTTGTGTGCCATATGCATCAGACGTTCAGCCAGTGGTCCGTAGGTGTGACGTCTGAGGCTGAGACTACTTATAGTTAGTAGAATGTCTCAAATGGACTATTGAAAAAGTTTTAGAATTAAAAAAAAAAACCTAGTCGATCCCTAGAGAGGTAAATTAAGGCAGATATATTATTCTGACCAATGCTACTGTGTAGTATGATTACAAATATGTATAATTCTATTCAGGATTCAATCAAATCACCTGCAGACTTGCAGAACGATGTCCACTACAAGTTACCACAGCGATGCCAGCTGCCCTCTACGCCACACACAGAAGCTGATATGCCTGTCACCGCAAACCCATAGAGAAGGCTGCAAAACAACTTCTGTGGTCTCCTATCTCACTGCCTGACTCACTCCCACATCTGGGCATAAGTACATAGAGCTGTAGTCTTGTGTCCCTCAGAAAATGAGGCGTAATTAGCTTTAGTTTCATTTAATTACTGCCTAAATGTTATGTTACATTTCTGACGAACAACATAAAAAGCTTCCACAGCTTTATCAAAGAGAACCTCTGTGCTATTTTAGCAAGCATCCAATGCTATTACCAACCAGGAGTGAGAAAACAGCAGGAGGATGATAAAAAAAGATCAAGGGAATACCATATATTCATAATTTCTGTCACATGCCACAATTTTATAAATCATTTCTGATAAGGCAAATGATGGCTATAGCTGAGGTAAAACTATTTGCTTTTTCTGGAGTCGCTTAAGTGTATTCAAAACTTCAGCGCCTCGCTTTGATCTGTCAGATTTACGTAAACATCTGTTTCGTGCTGATAGAACGGAGGAATGATATACTAGGAGTGGTTCTTATCAAATCAGCTATCATCGGATTGCAAGGAAAGGAACTGATGTGCTGTTCTACTCGCCCCGGCATTTTGTGATTAACATCTCGGAATGTTTAGTGTATGAAGAACATCTTTTGTTTATATGTACAAAAAAAAAAAACAAAAACGGTTGCTACAATTAGCTTATGATTAAGGCTTCTGTCTTTGATGATCTACAAACCGACAGGAAAATGTCTTGTCCCTGGAATCCATCACTTTTCGCTCGCTCCAGGAGTGCACAACTGTACGATTACTGTATGTTAAAAAGCTAATTTTCATGTTTGTCCTGAAAATGGAACAAAAAAAAAAGAAAAAAGAAGAAAAAAATTCAACAGCTTTGCCAAGGATGTGACCTCGTCACACTACAATTACACAAACTATTTGATGGAACATTTGTTTTCGATTTCACTCCTGAAGCTGCATTTCCTGCGAGTGCTGTGGGTGATGGGAAGTACAGCCTATATGTGTGTGCGTCATGGCAAATGAGAACATCGTAGCCCCCTTATATAGGGGCCAAACTTCAGATTTTTTCATGTACTGTACATATGGATGCAGAGGTAGAACTATTTTACACCACACTGTGCGGTTGTCCTGGCAGGAGAGCGAACATTCATTATTGTGGAGTAGTGGGAAACATTTGGGGCCACTGCCACCACTGGGGCTTTTCAAACAGGGGTCCATGTTAAATTCATACAATCTAATCTGTTCCTTACATAAATACACTCCGGGGCACAGCCATACTATAAAGCAAACCTGTAGGCTACATCTTGTGTCGAGAACGTACCTGTCATAGCCCTGTCGGGGCCATATGTGTTTCTGAGTTATACACCCGACCGTTTCAGATCTGTTTGCTCCCCAGGGGCGCTTCTGGAGGATGTAAGAGGAAATTGTGTAGCATGATGTGTTCTTTATATCTCATTTCAAAAACAAGGCCTTCAATCTCCATCTCCAATGGGGAACGGAGAGGAAATCTGCCTCGTGTCTCCAGGAACCAAGCGGGTTTCTACATAAAGAGGAAGTGCCCAAGAGGCAGACGAGCTGTGCCAAATCAGACAGGCTTACACACTTAAACTGAAGAGAGCAGTATGCGAGTGTGTGTTTTCGAGGGCAGTGAAATGCTTCAAGTCAAGGGGCGTCAAGCCTGCTTTCCTTACCTCAATTTATGAAATTCCCTTCAAAGAGCTTTCATCGGTCTAAATGGCGCGCTTGTATCCTTTCGAGACAACTTAACTTTAAAAGAATAGCACTAGAAACTTTTGTGCTTGCATCTGTGGGCCTTTGGGGCTGTGAGGTGTGTTTGTTGTTTTGAGGATCTAGGTACAAAGGTTCCTGTCAACCCAAAACCACTCACCTGAGTGAAACTGACAGCTTTTATCGTCTTCCTATGGAGCCGCCCCGGTGCAAGTAATTCCCCTGGTTCAACTACAGTACTTCTGCTAAGGTCTTTCAAGGCCCAACGAGGTCAGGAGTTTCACACCGCAGCAATGGTTAGAAAAACAGGAACATGTCAGGGAAAAGATCCAAAAGTAACTAGAGGTAGCAGGGGTTTGTCCTACATCCAGGTATTAGGTATAAACACTGGGATATGGGGACTTGGGACCTGGATGAACGTTGAGAGGCAAACAAACCAGCTAAAAGTGGTTTAGCTTGTTCATCTGTTTATTTTGTTGAATTTACCCAATTGAAAATTGACAGTCTCTTTTGGCTATTCCCTGCTGGGTGTATGCAAGCTTGGATGTACAAACACCTAAAAACACATGCATCCAGCAGCAAACGACACTTTGTTTTGTCTGGGTGTCTGTTTCGTTGGTCCAAGCCACTGGATGTGATTGGGTCAGAAGCCACAGCTTCCCTCAGTATCGTGAGGCTCTGATTACAAGCTGTGATGTCTCAATAAAAATGCCCGAGAGAGGACAGAAGATTTTAGCGGTTGAGTTGGTGCAACTGTGCACCAGATGTTGAAAGTCATACCCCGCTCCCGGCTAGCCCCGAAGAGGGGGTGGTCTAGGACATGCCAGTGTCCCACTGATATTGCGGGTACATGAAACGGAACCTCGGCATACACACTATCAAAAGTTGAGCTTATACATTAGTGCTTATGTGTGGGAATGTATGAATGCATGTTTATTGAAGGCTGTGTGGAGGAAGTGTCTCGCCTGTCATGTGTGATGTGTGTACGGCTGTTGTGTGCGTCTGTGGAGATGAAAGCATGTGTGGGGCCTTGCGGAAGGGCTTGCAGTGGGCTACGCAGAGGCCTGGAAGACAGAAGGGCCACATTCAAATGGCAAACAATGAATGACTGCAGCCTAATTTGAGTAAGGATAAACCTCAGACGCTATCATGAGACAAAATAACAGCTGAAAGTCAATGTCGCTAGAATGTATATTGTGAAATAAACATAGACTGCCTTAATCTGGAAGGAAGGAAGGAAGGAAGGAAGGAAGGAAGGAATATTTTCAAACGTTTTGATGCCAAGGACCCCTAAATATAATGATTCCTTTGCAAGAGATCCCTTTTTTAAAATATAAAAGCAGCTATATATTTTAATAAATCCCCATTTATACTGTGTAATTGTGGAGACAGACAGACAGACAGACAGACAGATAGACAGATAGACAGATAGATAGATAGATAGATCCCCTCACCCCAGTCCCTCTTTCACAGGACTCCACGTTTATGGCTCATGCCTGTGGAATGACGACGGATTCTCCATATAAAAGCCAGCGGGATCATGGGGTGTTTCAAATATTGCTCTCTGAAGACAGTTGCTGACAGAATGACAGGGGCCATATTTATTTTGGTCAGGGAGCAGGGCACTTTGTGGAGAGTTAATCAGAGACTCCTCTCTCACCCCTACGAGGAATGTAACTGAAGAAAAAAGTGAAAAAGATGGCCCAGGACTACTGGTAATGAGTCTTTGTGGAAGATTTAGCACCGGCAGAACTCTTCAGAGATCACATTTAGGCAGACAGTGTCATGCAAATTGTACAGCAGGTGAGACGTTGCCTGAACTGATGCACTCCCTGACTGACAGCTATGACTTCTACATGGCTTCTGACTTGAATGACCTGGTCTCTCCAGTAGGGAATATCATTTTTTTTTTTCTAATTCTCAAAACCTGCAAACTTCTGCTTAATCAAGGGGGAAATCAAAGTGACTTTAAAGTTAGAGGGTACTATGTAAACACAGTGCTAAACATCCAGCAAATTCTGGAGTGAGAACAAGACTCATCATGAAGCTCAATAGTTTGCAAGCTACACCTGTGCCTTGTTAGCAAAGCTAGATAAGCAGATGATTGCTTTGATTATTACTCATTCTCCATACCTTCGGAAGCTTGTAGATCTACAAAAGTATGGATGCCCTTTTCCACTTCAGTAAAAAATAAAAAAGTATATTGTGAAATAAACTCTAAAATAATAAATTATGTCACATTGTAAAATATAAAGTCATGTGAGATATTATGTCACAATTATGAGCAGCAATAAAGTCACAATTGTGGGATATACATTGTCACAATTTTGAGCAATAAGTTCGCAAATGTGAGATACAATTTCAGAATTATGAGCATTAAAGTTGTAATTGTGAGATATAATGTCACAATTATGAGAAATAAAGTTGCAATTGTGAGGTATAATGTCAATTATGAGATTTAAAGTTTCATTTTGAGATTTAAATTCACAATTACAAAAAAAAAACCCTGTAAACATCAAATTATGAAATATGGTTCATTTTTACAATGGGACAATTGGAAGATATGAAGTCACAATTACAATAGAAGTTACCTTTTAATTTTGATGGAAAAGGGCTTCCATATAAAAATTGTAAGTTATCACTTAATCAGTAAAATGTACAAATCATAGTTCGAGTTGCTTTAGGTCAGTTAAAAATAGACAGCATTGATTTCAGATTAAACAATGATGAAAAAGTAATTTCTTGCATTCAGACATCTTTAGAAAAGCCAACCGAAAATCCGGTAAACTGCAATCAGTAGACTGGGATTTCAATATCTCAATGACTTCTTATGAATAATTCAATAAGAATCATTAAGGATCAATAACTATTGACCAACAACATTTACTGTTGACCTCAGACCAGATACCCAATCTCAGATGCCTCATCTTCAGTCAGGTATTAATTGGATATTTTTGTTTTGCAGATACTTTTATCCAAATCGACCTACAAGCGAGAAACAAGTGAGCAATTAATCATACAGAGTCAATAACATTAGCAGTGCCGCAATACAAACTTTAAAAGAAGATCAAAAGGGTACAAATGGACATAGCGGGAGAATATATGGGAGCTGTTGTGTGAATGCAGAAAAGCGTGTTGGCTGTGAAACAGCGGCCCCCTGCTCCCATGTCAGTCCTGCAGAGTCAGCTAATTAAAGAAAGATTAGTCCATTGGCACACCAGTCACAACAGACCTGGGCTCAAGGCACGGATAATCACCCAACACGGCAGCCAATTAGTGAGCTCCACTTGCCCTGGGAAAGCAGCGCACGCTGCGCTCCTGCTCTATCCAATGATAGCCCGCAATATTACCCAGACGTAATACACCATTTATCATTCCTGAATTTCAACACCGAGTCAGGATCTCATCGGGAGTCGTCATCTGCGGATCACTTTCTCCTGCGAGAGGCCCAAGTTTTAGTGGGAAGCGCAAGGCAGCCTGACAGTTATTAAATAAATAAGTGCAAACACACACTCTCTGCAGCGGTGGCGAGAGGCGTCCGCTATTTGTTTTGGAGGGGCGCTCGGCACAGGGCGAGTGTAAAAGACTCACATAAGAAGTGAATTAGTTGTCTGTGGAAGCTCGCATCTGTAGCAGGAATGTTTGACACTCAAAAGACGTTCAAATATGGATTTGGATTTTGGTTTTCCAAACTAAACACAGGCCCCGAGTCAGATCATAGAGCGTAATTAAAATGCTCAGAGGACAAGGTTATCCTGCCAAGCCCCCAAATTCAGTCCGCTAACTAACCATAAACACACCAGTGCCACACAAAGCCGCGCACACATTAAAACGAAACTCCGCCAGTGTTTTCTCTGTGGCACAGAGGGGCATGCCTTGCTGCGGGTCTCATCCTGCTTCCCTCAATAACAGATTAAAGGCAATTACTCCTCTGTGGGCATCACTTTACCATAGTCTCCATCTGGCTCCCAGACTGGACTGACAAGCAGAGGATTTAGGGGGGGTGGGGGTGGGTAGAGCTCCATCCTCATCCGAAGACGGGAAGGCAAATAGCACCTCTGCAGCCACTGATCTCCCCACAACTTCTTAAGGGAGTATTAGATTTACGATTCAAGAGAGCTTTATTGTCACACCAGCAATATACAGATATTAGTATACAGAGGGGGTGAAATACTATTCCTTTAAGGCTCTGTGGTGCAACATTTAAAATTACACAACATAAAGAAACAAAGCGCAAATATCAAAACAAGTAAAATTAAAAGGATAGTTCATCCAAAACCTGAGTGTTCCAAACCTGTATAAACACAAAAGATAATATTTTAAAGAATATTTAATCTTTTTTGTCCATACATTAGGGGCTTTTGCACTGGGTAGTTCTAAGAACTAGCCACCAGGGTGGTTCCCTGAGAACTAATAGTTCCCCTAGGGCCATTTTCCTGGTTGCATTTGCACCGGCAGTAGGAACTATGAGGTGAGGTAAGCTGCGCTTGTTGTTGTGACTTTTATTTTGATGGCATGCGGGACCTTTATTCTGACGGCGCTGAGAACGCCAGAGTCTGAGCACACAGCACTCACATTCTCCACCTTCACTAGTTTACGATTTGTTTAAAAGCTTAATATGTTATCAGATAGAACTGTTATAAGAAAGAAGACAGTATATGAAAAAGTACACTTGAGGTACACTTACGTCACTGGTAGTTACTATAGTGCAGGTATGGACCCTACTCTGAAGTAGGAGCTAATTCAGTTCCCTCAAAAGAAGTTCCTAGAACTAAAATCGTTCCTAGTTCCTGCAGTCTGAACTCGGCAAAATCCGGGTACTTCTGCTAATAGTTCAAGGAACTATGAAAAGTTTCCTCCGGTGTTAAAGTCCCTATTAAAAGGTCAGTGGTGGGGTCTGCACAGGATTGATTTTTCAGTCCTGTGCCCACTAAAAATACGTTTATTTCTTCCTGCTCCCACCCGTAACTTATATGTTTTGTCCGCTCGCAAAATCCTGCAGGTAAAGATCTACATAGATTTGTTTTAGTCCCATTTAAGTATGATTCTGTCTGAAGTTATCTTTTGCAATTCCCACACTGTTGCATATAACCGAAAAACATGTCTAACCCTGTGCCTGTAAAACACTTATTTTTGTTAAAAGACGGTAACATAAAATATATTTGAGTAGCTTTCATTTTTAGATGTTTTTGCAGGAGTCCAACAAGTCTTTTTTTCTCTCTCTTCCTCTGCACACATCAATATCTTCCCTACAGCACCTGCATTCAGCAATTCAAAACTTGTCCCACAGACCTCTAATACAAAACAATATTGGACCTGATTGACTTGCATGGTAAAGACAAAAAACACTAAGACATTTTTCAAAATATCTTCCTTTCTGTTCTACAGAAGAAAAAAAGTCATACAAGTTTGGGCCGCATAGGTTTACAGAACATCCATCTTCAAGTTTGAATTGCAATTGTTTGTGACCTGTTTGCTAGCTCAATTCAAATCAAAAGTATTAATTTTATTTGAATTTTAAAGGCATTCTCAATTCAATTCTGCATAGGGTACAACTCTGACAAGAAGCCAAAGTGTCTAAATGTTACATTTAAGAGTGAGAAAGGATCATGAGCAACCTAAGAAGGACAAGGAACTGTCGCAGTTATCAGGGCATATAGGAAAAACTGTATGTTTCTCCTGTTTCAAAAATGGGAAATCAATTGCACCATGCAAGGCTCTTTGGCCCTGAGCTCTAGAAACCACAGAAAATCGTTACGAGAAGTTGAGCATGCATATCATTGTGCTATGTAGTCTTAGTTGTTCCTGAAGTAACATTTTTTCCCGATAGTGCCACTCATAAGTGGTGCAGACGTGGTTATGTGTTTACTAATATCCCATTCAATACACCATTTCTAGCTGTCTGAGAATCTGAAAGCTGCTTTGCTACGAAGTGAAAAAATTATCCAATAAGTCTCAATGTCGTGTTTGCGCCTGAACCTCAGTCACACCAAATACAATGTTAGGGAATTACTACTAGGATTAGTGAGATGATTGGAGGCAATAACAGTCTGAGTTGTTTACACAACATTTAATACAATTGACATTAAGCAACCTGCAGCTTGTTGGTTACAGAAAGGCAGAGGGCTAACAACCTTTGAGCCAAACCTTTGCTCCAGGAAGGAAGGAAAGTCTATCCACAGAACAACAGTTCTACTGACAGATGCTCCCTGCTGGAATATCACTCTACAGAGCACTTTCATGACAGAATTGTCTTAGCATTGCTCTCTCTCTCTCTCTCTAGTGTGGCTGGTCAGTCAGTTGATTTGATGACAGGGCTTGGTTAGGTGAAAGCTGGAGCTCAGCAGGCATTTCATTTTCGCGAACAGCCGGGCGACTATTAATAAATTGTGTTTACAGCCCACTCTATACACCACCCCGAGGAGTCCCGTCACGCTGCCAGAAAGAGGCCGCCTAGCCTGCTGGGAGAGCGTCGGCCCGGCAACCGACTCCCAGATCCTAAATAGAAAAGTGAACGATGGTGATATTCAACAATAGTCAGCAAGATGTTAACTCGAAGTTCATTTGATCTGATTCATTCAAACCAATAACGTGAGAGTTTGAGTGTTTTTTTTTTTTATTTTTTAAAAAGTGATTCAATTAAAGAACCATTTTATTTGTTTGTGAAATTGACTACACCATATCTGTAATGCTTTGCCCTAACATTATTTAATTAATTAGGTATTAGGTATAATTTTTCACAGCATTTAAATGAAAAAAAAAAATATATATAATAAAATAGTTTCACTTTATTTCAATAGTCTACTTTAGACAGTATACTAACTATAAGTAACTTTGCAATAACATGTCAATTAACTCTCATGTCAACATTATTAGTAACTTGTTAGGGTTAGTAGAATAAGTTGGCATGTACATGCAAAGTTACTTTGGCCGCATTTATTCTTGATGCCAAATTCAGATTTGTTGACTATATCCGATTTTTTTGATGACCAGCTTACATCATCTTTTAAAATTGACCTATAACCGATATCTGCATTTACACTCTACACTTGGCAAAATAACCCAAAGTAGATTTACTGACCCAGAAAAGCTTAGGCCAAAAAGGAAGTAAAAACAGCACAATTTGCAATGGATGCAGATGAAATGATAATACACTATCTATAAAGGTCAGCAAAACACTGGGTTGAGCCTTCGTCCTTTATTGCGCCATTGAAAAGAGTCATGTGGTCGCGGTTGGCGTCCATCAGATTTGTTTCCACATATGAACGAGGCCTGAAACCAACCTGAGAATATCATAATTCATGTGCCAGCCCCCAATCTAAAGTAATTGTAAATATCCACAGAAAAAGGGCGTACTACTTACTGTTGCACTGGTGCATGTGAGTGGTTTAAACGACTGGTGTCCAGATGTTTTCATCTTTTCTTAAGTCGCTTATGCATCAAGTTCAAGATAGGGTCCGTATATGACGTCCAGCGACATTTAAGCTCACAGAAACGGAAGCTGGATGATCAGATAAACAATGCCAGAAATATATTCACATGTAGAATTCCTCTGATGTTATTTACCTTCTCATATTTCCTGCCTTTGTCTAATCCATAGCAATCTGCAAAGTCTGCTGTTACGTAATCTTATACCTATTTCCACAGGCGGGTATCTAGTATCTATAATGTTATGTGCATTATGGTAACGGGGTCGTATTCTAGCACACTTCCCCACAGTCACCTTTTACCTCATTTTTCTTCTTATGTAGAGTAATTTGCCCAGCAGCAGGGCATACATAAACTTACACATGCGTACATGTTTATAGTCTGGCTGTAATCCTATTTATGTCTCACAAAGTAATTTGTTATATTGCAGAGCAAAGCTGTCGTATTAGGTAGCATTCAGGGACTTATTCACAAAGTCCTTGGAATCCAGTGTAATGTAAGAGGTTAGTCGAGGGCTATGTTATCCTGGCCTCTCGATTAAAGGGAACCTATTATGCAAAATTATACAAAAAAAAAAACCTTTTGCATGGTGTTTGGACATAAATGTGTATTAGCAGTGTGTGTACACAACCACCCTATAGTGATAAAAATCCACCCACTCTTTTTTTTTTTTTTTTTTAATCCCCATAAATCATAAGCAGTTTTTCCCAATGACCTGTTTTCAGCCATGGTGCTAATGTGATGTCACATTAGCCACAGGCCCCGCCCATGACCGCTGATTGACATTCCTGCATTACCATAGTTTCCACCCTCCGAGCTTTACGCTGTCCGCCATTTTCTCCGCACTCGAGCAGCAGTAGCGACAACAATGTCTGGTAATTGAGATGTTTTGTTGTTGGATGTAAGAGTGAACATAACAGTCTTCATTTACTACATCTAAGCCGCTGAACACAGTGGATTAGTTTATTTTTGAGGGAATGCACCACAGATCTAATATACACATACGATTTCTGTAACGTTGCCTGCTATTTACATTAACAGACATAACTGACTGTGTTCATGTGAAATGTGTATTTTTGACAGAACCTTGTGTGTACAAAACAAAAATTGTGAAAGAAGTTACGTCTTGTTAATATTTGGCAGAGAATTTGATTGAGGCAGGAACTGTGATCATAGAGAGGGGTCGGGGTAGAGCAGCTCATTTGCATTTAAAGGCACATGCACAAAAACAGCCCGTTCTTGACTGTAGTCAGAAATGGGTATTTACAACAAGAAATATTCATATCCATATCCATATCCTTATCCATATCCTTATCCATATCCTTATCCATATCCTTATCCAGAGGCTTTGGCTACTTTCTGGTCACCCGTGCACAATATTTTATCTGCCGAACCTGCACTAAGAAGACAATGACCATAAAAGCATTACTTCTATAGAACTTCGCAGAATATCTAAAGGACCTATTTATGCCTGGTGACTTCATGCGTTTTTACTGATCGGATAGTGATCTGAAAACTGTTCATTTTGGGAGCAGTAAACATTACATATGTGCCTTCAAAAACCAGATGCATTTATACTTGTGCAGTTTCATTTGGAATGCAACTCAGGCATTTACACCTGGTTTTTGACAATCGGATAGCTATCCGATCAGAGAAATGCATGAAATGACCAGGTGTAAACAGGCCCATAGAATATTATCAACATTTCTATAATATCTCTATAGTATATCTCCTGAACATTTCTAATGCACTACCTTAAATAAAACATACAGCAAGATCAGTGTAGTCAGATTCAAAAACAACTGGCTCTTATGATTTGGTTATTTTCAGTGATGTAACTGCTTCTTTTTAATAAATTAAAAACACACAGCATGAACACTGTAGTCTGATTCACTAACAAATAACTTATGAATGAGTTCTTTTAGTGAATCAAATACATAATGCGTGACCAGTGTAGCTCAATTCACAGACAAATTATTATATGATACTTATATGAGCTAGTGTTAATGAATGAAAAACAGCATGACTAAGTGTAGCTTGATTAATTAACATTTTTTAATTGGTTCTGTACACCATGCCTATAGTAGTCTGATTCCCAAACTAATGACTCTTAAGATATTAAAAATACTTTACCGCTTTGAATCAACCTGACAAATCCTTCATTGAACTGAACTGATCAGAGTAGTTACTTCATAAACATCTGACTCACTTTCTGAACTGTAAGGCATCATCATTGTATTCAATGATATCTGTATCAAAATAAAGTATTGTGTCACTGTCATTAATCACTGACTGTCCATGTTACAACATGCTTTTAAACATTTCTTGGTTAAGTTCAAATGCTATAAAAGTTTTTTCCACACAGTTATAGTCTATCTCAGAGGTACACTCTGTTAGTGACTCATACTGACCATATTACCATGTAGGACTTTTCCATAGGCTTACTTGGATGTTGGTTTCTAAATGTAACAAAGGAGGCCTCCACTGCATGTTCAATTAAGACTTTAACAATGGCTCCTAATTACTGACCTCAGACGAAATAATTGAGACCAGGAACCATGCATCACAATGCCAGTTTTTAATTAAAGATGACTATAAAATACTTTTGGAAAAGGTCAGGAGGAGCTGAATTAGGGAGGGAAAAATTCCTGTGGAGAGAGCCAATGTAGGGTACAGAAGGAAGACATGCCAGAAAATCACCATTTCCAACCTTTGCTCTGCATCTTACAACCACTGAAAGGGCAAAAGAGCCATGTGACATGTCAGAAATATATTTACTCGTTCAGCACATCTCTAAAGCAGCTGTCAGAGTGCATATGTACAAAAGCAGACCAATTTTATTTCTTCCAAATGAATTAAATGAAGATGAATGGATTCAACTTTAAAGATACACTCCTCAAAACTAATAGCTTATGGAGCAAAATTCAGTGGCTGTGACCTGAAACTAGGTGTACATTATGGAAATTTAGATACAGTACAAGACTGAGGTACCTAAATAAACAATGGAAACTGAGTAAGTTCAGCTTTATATTGCATCAGGTCTCTGGGTTGACAATTAACCTTTCCATAATCAGTCACAATGTGAAAGTGTTGTCCTTTACTGACCTCCGAAATTGAAATTACATGTGTACTCAGTGTGACGGTATCATAAGTCAATGACCGCGAAAGATTTAAGTTTGTTCAGGTGAGCAGAATGAAAAAAAGCTGTAAGGAAATGTCTCGATTAATTATCATCGTGAGTTTTCCTGATAAGCCCTTCTGAATACGGCAATTATTTCCACGAGTAAACCTGGCCCATCTCTTCTAAAACTAAACACTTTATAAAATATGTTTCCTTGGCTCTATTTACTCAAAAAATATTTTCCCTCCGATTTGACTTCTCGTTTTAGTGGTAAAATACATGCACCACCTACCGCAAATAACTCTCTTATAGAGAAAGGAAACAGAGTACCATTGAGGAAACCTGCACTTCATACTTTAAGGAATTCCACTGGGAGGAGAGGAGAATAAGTGAGAGAACACATACGCTCTCAAGAAAAGAGAGAGAAAAAAACCCTAAGGCGAGCTGGCTAAAGTGAGCATGGAAAAATACTAATAAATCATGAATGAAAATGCCAGTCGACACTGAAAACCCAAATCGAGGGGTTGAGGTTGGGAGGCTGACTTTTCAATCCAAAAATGCAGAGCTCAAGATTAAACAGGTGAGATGCAGTCAAAAAAGCCACAGTTATATTTCCTTCTTTGAGCGGAGGTTTGTAAATCTAATGAAATTGATGATTTGCAGAAGGAATTAATTATTTGCATCTTAAACAAGGGCTTGTATTCAAGGCATGAGCAGACCTCAATCCACATATGCTGATCCAATCACACACACACACACACACTCACCTCTCCTGCAATGTCGCATAGCCATTTTGCATCTCCTGGACTCTGCGATGGTTGGACATGGTATTGTGTCCTTTGGTGGTTTCTTCACAATATGCCGTGTTCGGGTTTCCAGACCCCACTTGAAACCACAGGTTTTGTTTCTTCTGGTGCAGGTCCCCCACTCACTCCACTGGCCCACCTCACAACCCTCTATTGGGTGAAAGAAAACTATTATTTAGTGAACTAAATGAAAACCAGTAATAATGGTTATGAAGGTTTGGATATGATAAGATAGAGTGCAGTAATAGTATACCTAATGAACAATATATTTATTTAGAGAAGTTTTAGGTTACAAAAAAAAAAAAAAAAAAAAAAAAAAAAAAAGAGAGATTTTAATGTTTTTTGTTGAATATATTGTTGGATATTAAAGGTGCCCTAGAATGTTCTTTCACAAGATGTAATATAAGTCTAAGGTGTCCCCTGAATGTGTCTGAAGTTTCAGCTCAAAATACCCCATAGATTTTTTTTTATTGATTTTTTTAACTGCCTATTTTGGGGCATCATTAACTATGCACCAATTCAGGCTGCGGCCCATTCTCACGCTCCCTGCCCCCTGAGCTCTCGACTATAATACAGTGCATAAACAAAGTTCACACATCTAATATAACCCTCAAATGGATCTTTACAAGATGTTCATCATGTATGCTGCATGCATGCTTCGGATCATGTAAGTATAGTATTTATTTGGATGTTTACATTTGATTCTGAATGAGTTTGATAGTGCTCCATGGCTAAAGCTAACATTACACACTGTTGGAGAGATTTATAAAGAATGAAGATGTATTTATGCATTATACAGACTGCAAGTGTTTAAAAATAAAAATAGCGACGTCTCTTGTCTCTGCGAATACAGTAATAAACAATGGTAACTTTAACCACATTTAACAGTACATTAGCAACATGCTAACATTTAGAAAGACAATTTACAAATACTGTATCACTAAAAATATCATGTAATCATGGATCATGTCAGTTATTATCGCTCCATCTGCCATTTTTCGCTATTGTTCTTGCTTGCTTACCTAGTCTGATGATTCACCTGTGCAGATCCAGACGTTAATACTGGCTGCCCTTGTCTAATGCCTTGATCATGGGCTGGCATATGCAAATATTGGGGCGTACATATTAATGAGCCTGACTGTTATGTAACAGTCGGTGTTATGTTGAGATTTGCCTGTTTTCCAGAGGTCTTTTAAACAAATGAGATTTACATAAGAAGGAGGAAGCAATGGAGTTTGAAACTCAATATATGTCTTTTCCATGTACTCAACTCTTGTTATTCAACTATGCCAAGGTAAATTCAATTTTTGATTCAGAAAGACAATATTTGTAAAAATCCGGCTTAAAATGGTAGCAATGTTCGTGGAAATTAGTAGTTTGTTCTAGCTGGTCTAAAAAGTTCATTAACTGTTCCAAGCTGGTCATTATCTAGCACAAGCTAATCATTTTCTGATTGACCAGCCACTATGTCCCAGAAGCCAGCTTGACCACCTTGAATTGGTTTGAACAGTTAGTAGCTGGTTTCTTGCTAGTCTAATGCTAATGACCATCTTGGAACAGCTAACGAGCATCTCAGATTACTTACAAACCAGTAATCATGTTCCAGAACAGCTACTGGATTTATCTGGATTATCCAGTAGGCTTGTATAAAATGATTTACTTACCTCCACACTCCATGCTGTCCTCCAGCGGAGCAAAGCCCTCCGGACACTTTTCAAAGCAATGGCCCTTGTGCAAGTAAAAACCAGGCTTGCACTTTGTGCAGAAGTCTTTGCTAAAGCAGGCCTCACAGTTATCTATCCTACACCCTGTGAAGAAATAAGAAAGACAGACATCAGTCGGGACAGCAGACAAAACCTCCTCAATCTGGAGCAGACTGAAGGGTGGGGGAGGGGATTGACGTGAAAGAGGGATTATGGGTTGGGAAAAAGGCATTTTGATGCCTTGTGAAGCTTTTCTCTTCAGGGGAGTGAGATATTCCAGTGCAACTTCCACTGACATGCATGTTGAGCCAGGGAGTGTGGGGTGTGAGAGTTTTTAAGGCTGCATAGAACTCCAAAGATGTGACGACATCCGGAATGAGGAATTACCTCACCATGACCCCTTCACAGAAGAAAGGAAAGCAGAACATCTCAGCATCCAAAAGTTCAGAGCTAGAAGAAAAGTTTGGCTCTCATTCACTCTCTTGACTGAGCAAGTGGCGGCACACTTTATTAGCATAAAATCATTATCAGCAAGTTTAAACATGAACTTAGAATAAAATTATTTTTAGCAAAAAATCTTAGTAAATTTTCAGCAAGAACTGAGTATAAAATCATTAATAGCATAAAATCTGAGTAAAGTTTAAAGAAGAATTTAAAGGGATAGTTCACCCAAAAATGCATTATCCCATAATTTAGTCACCCTCAAGCCAGGTGTATATGACTTTCTTCTTTCAGCCAAACAT
Source organism: Chanodichthys erythropterus (assembly GCF_024489055.1). Classification (NCBI taxonomy): domain Eukaryota; kingdom Metazoa; phylum Chordata; class Actinopteri; order Cypriniformes; family Xenocyprididae; genus Chanodichthys; species Chanodichthys erythropterus. The sequence goes on along the minus strand of NC_090222.1, from coordinate 21,780,171 downwards.
AATCAGAGTTATATTAAAAAATGTATAAACTACTGTATAATCACTGGCTCCCAGGAACTGAAGAGCACGAGTTGAGTTCCGGCCGAAGAGTGAACTCTGACCTGACGCATGACGTATTGACGAACGCAGAAGCACAGAGGATAAAGAAAAACAAAAGACTGGTCACAAAGACAGAAGTCTTAAATGAGAATGTTTAAAGAGCCCTATTCCACGAGAGGCCTCTATTGTCACCTAAGCTTACGCTACTCATATGTCATACGCTGGGTCAGAGTTAACTCTTCCCTCTAACTTGACTTTCGTACAGCCGTTAGGCAGTAAGCCAGTAATTATAATTTATAAAGTTAGAAATATGGATATTTTTCTTACCAAAAAAGCATCTCTTTACTTCAGAAGGCCTATATTAACCCCCAGGAGCAGTATGGTTTACCTTTATGATGGATGGATGCACTTCAAAATGAAAGTTACTATTCACTCCCATTATAAAGCTTGGAAGAGCCAGAATTTTTTTTTATATAAATCCGATTGGGTTTGGCTGAAAGAAGAAAGTCATATACACCTAGGATGGCTTGAGGGTGAGTAAATTATGGGATAATTTTTGGGAGAACTAACCCTTAAACATAGTCATTACACAAATTATAAATAAGAACTCATCATAAATTCATATGTATCATAAAATTGTACCCACATTTTTGCAGGAGCTTAGCATAAAATCATTATCCGGATCAAATTTTCATCAAGATCTTAGCATACAATCATTATTAGCATAAAAACTTAAAAGGTCGTAGTCTAGGGCTAAGTGAAATAATCTAGTCTGGCACATGATGAAGTTCTCCTGTGTTAACATCAGTGTTGGGTGGAAGAGAAAGAAGGGTCAAGACACTGAAGGAGGCAATACCGCCGCACCGATCCTCCCACGCCCCGCCTTGCCACAGCATATCAAGGGCAGCGTGCCAGCATGTCATCAAGCTGTGACTCTGCAAATAGCACGTCAGGCTGAGCAAAATTACATGAGCCACACCAACAGGGCGATGCGCTTGCCTGGATAATTAAAAAGAGCCACTGGGAGCTGTCTAATTTATGGCACTTCTTAAAAGCTTCTTCAGAGGCCCAATTGCCAGATAGGCAATGGATCTCAGATTACAGCTATCCACAGACATGTGAAGCTGGTTGCTGGTTCCACTCAGGTCTGTTAAGGCACCTGTTTGTGGCTCTTTAGTGGAAGATTTGTAACTTCTACCAATCTACAGGTAAGCATGCATTTAATAAAAGGTTTGAAAGAGAAAATCTGGCACATTACAAAGAGATAAGGCTTGGGCTTTAATCTCTGACCTCTATGGGTTTCGTGAAGGTTCTCACCATCACACCCCCCTAATTAGACCATCTCCAGTTAACCAGCCTGTCTCCTCAGCTACATTCTTTCCCAACAAATGAGTCCTTCCCCTTCTCCCTTTGAACCCCTGAAGACTCCGCCCACTTATCCTGAGCTCTCACGCTTTCTTTATCCAGTCCAAACAATCTCATGCATAGAAAATAACACACACTGCACTCCAATAACCATAATCACCATCATTATCACTCCCAGGTCAATGATTGTAATACAGATTTTTTTTTTACCTTTTTGAAACTTTTAAAACCTGTATGCAATAAATTGAGGTTGTAATTTATTGTGAATATAGGCATGGCAAGTGTGCTGCATGTGAAGCAACACTCCTTTAGCCTAATTACATGCACAATAGGTCAGACTTTCATACTTTATTGCTTAATTATAGTAAAGAGATGATAGGAAATCATGGGAGAAATTATGCAGGGATCAGTAAGAATTTTTTCAGATGGCCCAGATCTGATACTTTGCCCTGATAATTTTCATTGGCACCACCACAAAATAATTTGTATTATAATTAATTTAATTATGTTTTGTATTATTCATTTTTATTTATTAATTAATTAATTTATTAGTATCATATATATATATATATATATATATATATATATATATATATATATATATACACATGCATTCAAACTGCTAAACCATAGTATGCAACAAATGTAATACACACTGAACTGATGAGACACACAGATTAAAGAGACGAGCTGAGTTGGCTCGTAGCTTTGCTGCAGGGCAAGAATGTAAATCACGCTATTCAATAAGAAAAAAAGGACAAAAAAAGTACATCTTCATCATGTCGTTGTTTTTAACACCCTTGTCTTTACATCAGCCAAGACACCAGGGCAGAACTGCATCTTTTGTTTGATAAACATGTGCTCTGGCTGGTCAAGTTACGCTGTGCTGTAGAGATCTTGGCGCAGAGTCTTAGAAGAAGAAGGCCACACAGATGGATCTACTCGCTTTTGTTCCCAAAGTAATCAGAGCTCTGGGAGTTTCTGTGTCCCTACATGTCCAATCTATGACAGGGAGCAACAGCTAATAAATGAGCTTTGTAACAGAAAAGCCGCCTCTGTCCTCGGTCTGATATATTGCAGCCATAGGGAGGCTGTCATCACCTTTAGGATCGCTTACTTCAACAGGGAATTGAGAACGAAAAGAAAAAAGAGCAACTATTGGCACATGACTCAGACAGTGACTGGACTGACTTGACATGAAATGTCATTTGTCATCCATGATCATCTGCAGATGCTGCAATATCAAAAATCACTGTGTTGGAATCTCAGTAAGAAATTAGTAACGCTATCTGTGTATCTGAATAAGGTTAGCTTGGGTTAAGAAGCCTCATATTGAATGAATAGCCTGACCATCAGTGAGAAGGTCAACTAGGGTCTCAAACAACTAAACTACTAGTAAGAGATTATCCTTAAATCCAGCCTGCAATTCAAGCAATATTTTGTTACATTACAATATATTATATACTTAGAATTAAATACTAATATATAGTATATGCATTTTTATATATTGATTTTTGAAGATATTAATGTAAAAAAAGGCCATCGACAGAGTTTGAGACCATTGTTCCAGGATTAACATTGGTGCCATTTTTGAAGGCCTAGATGATAAGAGGGGGCTAACATGATATAATCAGATCACTTGTTCTTCTACAGACATGGGAATAAGGACAAGCGGTGGGAATCTGATGAAAGCCCAATGCAAGAGTGACAAAAAAAAAAAGCCTAAACAGAACATTTAGGAAATTGCCTACTCCGCTGCAAACTGTTGCTTGAGATTTATGTTTGTCCTTTTTTTCCACTTGGCTTTCAATGTGGTTTTCAAGTCAAGTGCATGTTGAGTTGAATCATCAAGCTTTAGGGGTGATCTAATCCTGAAAGACTTGTGGCAGGAATGCCTCTCTGCTGTGGTCTGGATGAAACGGGAAAAAAAACAATAAAGCAAATTATACTGTGGACATTCGAGCCAGCGTCATATTCAAGCGGCTGCGAACCACGTTGGCCAGGGCTGTTGAAAGTTTACTTCATTTTTAAGCAATTAAACATGTAATGTTTAGTAACTTCGTTTTCAAATAAAAATCTACTTTATATCCTATATGACAGCGCCTTGTAAACAAGGAGTAAATTTGGTAGCCGGTCATGAGGTTACAACAACCATTGCATAGTATTCGGCAGCCATCTGCGGTGCAAAAGGGATGCCCATGCTTGGGGAGTGCTAAATCCGGCCACATTTTTCCATTTCTCCTACCCAGAGAGCTTTGCTGAAAGAGTCTGTCCCGTATGACCTGCTTTTTTGGTGAACATATTATGCGGTTGACTTTCTCACACCCAACAATGTCATCTTGCTGTGACAGTGGGTGCACCAGACCAAGCCCTCTTGCATTATCCTCACGCAGCTTCCTGCAAGAGAGGGCTGTTTATGTTTTGTCCATACATACAAAAGTATTCAGATACTTAAAAGATAAGATTGCAGATGTTCAATCAGTTTTGTATTGCTACAATGTTGATAGTTATTATGAACAATGTGTACTCTATCTCCATGCTACCAGCACCCAGATAACCCTATTTATTTGTCAGCAAAAGTCTGCTGGATGACGCAAACGTCATTTTGAGTCATCCAACTGACTTTTGACAGCTCCAACTTTTATTAAAATTACAGATCGAACTTCCGCATATTTGTATTCCCACCCATGGACAGTCGGATTGTCAGAGAGGTGGTGCCAAAATCAAAAGTACATTATGGGAGTTGAAGTCTTTGGCAAAAGAGAACGCCACAACCCATTTTCTCTGTTTTCTCTAGTCATAAAGTACAAATTCAACTTTCTGTGTTTCTAATGCATAGACAGGCAAGTTTTTTTTAAAAGCTCATCAAACTAAGTTACATTAGTAGATCTAAAGCAAAAGATAGGCTGTTATATCTACACTACATAACAATACTCAAATAATAAGTAAATACATTAAGTAAATAATTTAAATATAAAGAACATTCTCGTTGTTAAACATTAGTGGTTAAAGAGTTAATTCACTCAAAATTGAAAATTCTGTCATTAATTACTTACCCTCATTTCGTTCCAAACCCGTAAGACATTCATTCATCTTCGGAACACAAATTAAGATTTTTTTGATGAAATCCATGAGCTTTCTGGCCTCCAATAGACTGCAACATTATTACCACTTTCAAGGCCCGAAAGGTAGTAAAGACATTATTAAAATAGTCAATGTGACAATAGTGATTCAACCTTGATGTTATGAAGCGACAAGAATACTTTTTGTGCGCAAAAAACAAACAAAATAATGACTTAATTTCTCCTACGCTGTTCACATTAAGGTTGAACCACTGTAGTCACGTTGACTATTTTAACAATGTCTTTGCTACTTCTCTGGACCTTGAATGTGGTAATTTTGTTGCTTTTTTTGGGAGATAATCCTCTCGGATTTCATCAAAAATATCTTAATTTGTGTTCCAAAGCAGAACGAAGGTCTTGTGGGTTTGGAATGACATGAGGGTGAGTAATTAATGACAGAAATTTCATTTTTGGGTGAACTAACCCTTTAGAGGTCCAATTGGCTGGAAAGTCATTCTAAAATTGTCTGAGAGAAAGTCTAGCATCAATTGTTTGCAGACATCGCTTGGTTTTGATGTTTTGTTATTTAATGCAACAACAGTCATTCATTTTAAGTTTGGTCCATTTTAAGTGTAGGCCACTATAATGATAACAAAAATAACAACTATTAAAGTGTCCTATAAATGTCTAAAATCTCAAATGATCATTTAGACGGGTAAAACTGGCTGAAGGATAGGTATACCGCTTACACTGTCAGACAAATCAAGCTCTTTGGTGTGAGAGTAAGACAGAGGGGCCAACAGCAACTGTTCCTTTGCAAGTCCCAAATGACATCACTTTAATTGCAACAACTCATTCTTTTCCAGAGGGTACAGGACTCATTACCTCATTGGAAGGACATATTGTGGAATTGTGTTGATTCTTTAACTATTGGGTACCACTTCAGGCAACGGTCGTTTCGTGTGGCTGAGGTCCACATCTGTCCCACTGGATTATCAAAACTACCCGTAAAACTCAGAAGCTTAGGAAGGTTTCGAACAGACTTACCCAAACGCCTGCATTCGCCCATTTAAAACAGTGACAAAGTGGGAATAATTGCAACAACAGTACAATAGGAACAGATTTTACAACACCAGGGACGATAAAACATAATATAAAATTGGATGAAACAATTATCCTTGACATGAGGGCTCTCATGTGGCACATATACTAGTCCTGGATGAGCTGTGATACTTGAACTACACATCCAGGATATTGGCAATCAGAACGCTCTAACAAGGGTTTCCATATGAGTAAAGAGATGACAGGGGAGTTTACATATGGACAGTACAGAAGGTCATCTGGGGCCAATATCTTTCATTCAGTGGAAGGCTGCTTATGGGCTATCAATCATGTCAAAATATTTCATAAATTCATGAAGTCAGCATTAATACTCAGCCATGCCACTTTGAAGTCACATGTCCATAAAAGAGATGTATCAGTAAGCTGATAAATAGCTTGAGGGCTGCTGTAAATGAAGGTTATGACTGAAACTAGTCTCACTGTTTGCATGTTATACCCTAATTCTCAGCCTGGAGACTTTTCATGCATTTATCTACGTGCGTATCCATGAGAAAGAGGGTGTGTGTGTGTGTGTGGGGGGGGGGGGGGTTCCTTGTGGTGACATTGAAAGACTTAAAATGTAAAGGGAGAAAAGGAGGGTTCAAGATGGATGAGGAAGAGGGCTTCCACTTGACAACCTGTGGAAAAACTGATGGTACCAGCACACTAGTTCTCTCTGCATTCTGAATCTCTTTTCCAGCGTTTATCTCTCCTTCATCCTCCCCACAATCTCTTTTTATCTGGTTAGCTTAAGTGGTAGGGTGCAGCAGTGTTTGGGAGCAACTAGCCAAAAGCAGAAAGGCTACTAATTTATGTCATATTTTATCACACACACACACACACACACACACACACACACACACACACACACACACACACACACACACACACACACACACACACACACACACACACACACACACACACACACACACACACACACACACACACACACACACACACACACACACACACACAAACAATCTTGTGAGATCAGATAATAATTAAACATGCTCACCAAGTATGTTTCTCTCAAATAATTATATGAATCATCACTCAGATGAGTTATAGCAAAACAGCTACATCCAGCTTTCTGTTACAGTTTTCAAATCAGTTATATAAATTAAGTTTTATTAGTCATGTTTATTATTATTATTATTTGTATTATTGTTATTATTATTATAAATTTGAGTGTATTAATACACTAGGTGTGATGCTGTTACCTTAATTAATATTCTAATGATGCTTTTGTGGCAGGTAATTTTGGCATTTAAAGGGATAATTCAGACAAAAATAAAAATGTCATAATTTAGTTCCAAACCTGTATGAGTTTTTTCTGCAGAACATTATGGAATTTATTAATAATTAGAATTAATAATAATTCTTCTTTTTTTCAGTTTTATTATTTTTATTTTTATTTCAGTTTTAGTCATTTTAGTACTTCAACTTCAACAAACCTTTTTCAGGCTATATTTACATTTTAATTTCAACTTCATTTCAATTGATTTTTAAAAGTTTTAGTTAGTGATAACAACACTGATGTGAAACACAAAAGATAAATTTGTTGATGAATGCTAGCGTACAAATAACACAGGACCACATTGAATTTCATTGTGTGGACAAAAAAAAAAAAGACAACTTTCAAAGTATCTTGCTTTGTATTATACAGAAGAAATTCAGGTAGGTTTGCATTGATATAAGGGTGAGTAAATGATAGAATTTTTCATTTTTTGGGTGAACTATCCCTTTAAGTCAATTATACAATCTCCCTTCTACACATTTATGATGGTTGGGTCACGCATATGATGCTCGCCAGACGTAGGTCAGTGTTCAATGTGTATTTCAAAAGCGCTCGACCCCACCCCACGGCTCCAGCGGAAGAGTCTGCACTGATGTAGTGCAAACCTGTCTCCTCTTTGCCTTTGTTTTCACTCAGGCCTGGCGATTCTGCAAGGCATTCTTAAACGAGATAGGATCACACACACACACACTCAAGGTCTAATGATAAGCAGCTGCTGCTTAAGTGATTTCAGAGCATGTTTTTTAAAAACACGATCAACTCCAATGTAATCCACCATTTCAGGCTCTTAGAAGAACGTACTGTAGTTGTGCTGAAAACCCGGACAAGAGAAAATGCGGAGGGACTTTGAACGGCTGCCGTGTGTACGAAATTGTTCCCAGTGACCCGACGATTAGTTCTCCGACTAACCCTGATAGAACATCCCATTATGACTGACAGACATGAAGAGCTTAGCAAAGAAGACAGAAAAAGCATAACTTAAGGAGGAGGGTCAAACGCGAAGCTGGATTACAAAGTCATGACTGAAACAGTGATTACATCAAAGTAGGCTTTGCACGGAGATTTGATGCTACGTGACAATGTGAGGTTTTGTTCTGGGAGAAGTTCTCCATGAAAGGAATCCAGATTAACTGGCCACATTTCAGTATCATTTAAAATCAAAATTCAACGAGGACAACAAATGGTTGGAAGACACAGTCTCAGAAAACAACGTGTCTTTGTCCCTTTTCCACAACTTAAGAACTTATAAAATTTAGGTGCAAAGACTTTAATTACTAGTTTAGAACAGGCAAACTCTATACAGCCAAGTAGCCTCAATTGGTACATCCAGTTTATGGTAAATGAGGCGTTTTAGGCGTTCCCCCTCCTTTTCTTTTGATAAAATTGGCAGATAAAGCTGTATCGAGTTTGCTGAGTGAGAAGGGACATGTTTTTATACAGGGGTGTCTGTACTGCATCTGGGTTTATTAGCATTGTAGGTCCTGACACACTCCTCTGAGGTTTCAAGTCTGTCTGTCAGGACTTTGGCTCGAACAATCCAAAGAGTAAGAGTTTTGTTTTCACATGAAGTACAAAGCCAACACCTCAGGCTTTTCACTTAACCTCAAAGGTCCGGAGTGTCTCAGGCCTGGCGCAAATGTTAAAATAAGGTTATAAAATACAGAGCATGGAAAGGGGGGGGTTGGGGGGGGGGGGGGGTTACAAAATTCCAGTAGGACTATTATATTGCTATATTGCTCTTTGCAGACAAATATACAAATTTTGTTTTCCTATTTCACTCTTGTTTCTAGGGATGGGTGACATCCAACATCTGACCAGTCAATTAAATCCTTTTAAAGAATCCCATCACAGACACCACGGGCCCTATTTTAACGATCTAAACGCAAAGTGTGAAGCGCACGGCGCAGGTGAACTCAGGGCGTGTCCAAATCCACTTTTGCTATTTTAACGACGGAAAAACGGTCCGTGCGCCGGGCCGCATTTTTGAAATGGGTTGTCTCTATTCTTTTAATGAGTAATGGGCGTAACGTTCAATAAACCAATCAGAGTGTCATCTCCCATTCCCTTTAAAGGTGCCCTTGACTCAAAAATGGAAAAGACATACAGTGAGTCTCAAACTCCATTGTTTCCTCCTTCTTATATAAATCTCATTTGTTTAAACGACCTCCGAAGAACAGGCGAATCTCAACATAACACCGACTGTTACCTAACAGTCGGGGTGTACGCCCCAATATTTGCATAATGCCAGCCCACGTTCCCAACAGTTATCAAAGGCATTACACAAGGGCAGCCAGTTAACGTCTGGATCTGCACACAGCCGAATCATCAGACTAGGTAAGCAAGAACAACAGCGAAAAATGGTAGCTGGAGCAATAATAACTGACATGATCCATGATATCATGATATTTTTAGTGATATTTGTAAATTGTCTTTCTAAATGTTTCGTTAGCATGTTGATAATGTACTGTTAAATGCGGTTAAAGTTACCATCGTTTCTTACTGTATTCACGGAGACAAGACTGTCGTTATTTTAATTTTTTAAACACTTGCAGTCTGTATAATGTATAAACACAACTTCATTCTTTATAAATCTCTCCAACAGTGTAGGATTAGCCGTTAGCCACGGAGCCCAGCCTCAGATTCACTCAGAATTAAACTTTTAACATCAAAATAAATACTTTACTCACATAATTCGAAGCATGCATATAGCATGCATGACGAACATCTTGTAAAGATCCATTTGAGGGTTATATTAGCTGTGTGAACTTTGTAAATGCGCTGTAATATAGTTGACAGCTCGTTTGGCAGGAAGCTCGCGTCTTAAAGGGGCGGCGTCGAGTGAAATCGGTGCATAGTTAATGGTGCCCCAAAATAGGCAGTTAAAAAAAATAATTTAAAAAAATCTATGGGGTATTTTGAGCTGAAACTTCACAGACACATTCAGGAGACACCTTAGACTTATATTACATCTTGTAAAAAAACGTTCGTGGGCACCTTTAAGAGCGAGATGCACTCGCGCCATGGCGGATTGCTATTTACATGCCGGAATTTGTTGGCGGAAAAGCTGAATGCTAAGAAACTGATCTGCTCGTGCGCGAAGTTAAAGCGCGTGAGCAGATCATCTACGGGACAAGCAGGATATAACATTATATATATTATATAATTATATATTATATAACATATAACATTATAAAATACACTGACTTATTAAACACACCGATTCAACTGAGGAGTTCAACGAGTGATGTTTTGCTGAAATTACCTGTTAAGTGGCCAGTCAATCTTTCAGTCGTCTGCGTTGGATGCAGGCTTTCAAATAGCTCCGCGCGATGAGTCAGTTAATATGTGTGTGTATTGGCACGATTGTTCAATTAATTAGCCAGTTTCGTTCATCATTATAAGTAGTAATAGGCTGAATTGAAAATAGGTATCCTAATTCTAATACACGCAATGACTATTCATCATTACATTTTTATATTTATGTAGCCTATACAATAATATTCTTTTACACTGTAATCCTTTTGTTTTTAATATTTGGCATATTTGTGTGATGCGTATCCCTGTGTGTAATAACCAAAGTCAATGCGCACTGCCCAGAGGCGCAGTTTCTACCAACGCGCTCTAACAAAAAAATATTGCGCCATTGACTTTAGACCAGGTTTGAGTTGGTCTATGGCGCAGTCTATTTTCAGCTCCTTAAAATAGCAATGCGCCGGCAATGCGCCTGAACACACCTCTTTTTTAGACCAGCACGCCCATGGGCGCACTAACTGGCGCAAATGCATTTACTAATTTAAGGACGTGGCGCTGAACGGGAAAATTATAGGGCCCCACATTTTAATGCAGTAGGTCAAGTAAAATACTCATGTCAAGACCCTTGCAAAAACGCATCTTATGTAAACGCACCCTAGAAAATGTGTCCAATCAGGTCAAACCAAAAACTCAAGTCAATACTGCATTCAGAGTATAAAAAAAATATTGAAAAAAAGACGGTTGCCTAAATGACTAGTTGACTTTGGAAATGCACTATATTGCCAAAAGTATTGGGACACCCTTCCAAATCATTGAATTCAGGTGTTCCAATCACTTCCATGGCCACAGGTATATAAAATCAAGCACCTAGGCATGCAGACTGCTTCTACAAACATCTGTGAAAGAATGGGTCGCTCTCAGGAGCTCAGTGAATTCAAGCGTGGTGATAGGTTGCCACCTGTGCAACAAGTCCATTTGTGAAATTTCCTCACTACTAAATATTCCACGGTCAACTGTTAGTGGTAAAGTAAAGTGAAAGCAATTGGGAACAACAGCAACTCAGCCACAAAGTGGTAGGCCACGTAAAAATCACAGAGCGGGGTCAGCGCATGCTGAGGCGCACAGTGCGCAGAAGTCACCAACTTTCTGCAGAGTCAATATAGCCACAGACCTACAAACTTCATGTGGCCTTCAGATTAGCTCAAGAACAGTGCGTAGAGAGCTTCATGGAATAGGTTTCCATGACCGAGCAGCTGCATCCAAGTCTTACATCACCAAGTGCAATACAAAGCACTGGATGCAGTGGTGTAAAGCACGCCGCCACTGGACTCTAAAGCAGGTGACGTGGAGACGCGTTCTCTGGAGTTAAGAATCATGCTTCTCTGTCTGGCAATCCGATGGATGAGTCTGGGTTTGGCAGTTGCCATGAGAATGGTACTTGCCTGACTGCATTGTGCCAAGTGTGAAGTTTGGTGGAGGGGGGATTATGGTGTGGGGTTGTTTTTCAACACCTTAGTTCTAGTGAAAGGAACACTTAATGCTTCAGCATACCAAGACATTTTGGACAATTTCATGCTCCCAACTTTGTGGGAACAGTTTTGGGATGGCCCCTTCCTGTTGCAGCATGACTGCGCACAAGTGCACAAAGCAAGGTCCATAAAGACATGGATGAGCAAGTTTGGTGTGGAGGAACTTGACTGGCCTGCACAGAGTCCTGACCTCAACCCGATAAAACACCTTTGGGATGAATTAGAGCGGGGACTGCGAGCCAGCCCTTCTCGTCTAACATCAGTGCCTGACCTCACAAATGCGCTTCTAGAAGAATGGTCGAAAATTCCCATAAACACACTCCTAAACCTTGTGGAAAGGTTTCCAGCCTTTCCAGCCTTCAACCCTTCCCAGAAGAGTTGAAGCTGTAATAGCTGCAAAGGGAGGGCCAACTCCATATTAAACCCTACAGATTAAGAATGTTATCTCATTAGTTCATGTGCACGTAAACGCAGGCGTCCCAAAACTTTTGGCAATATAGTGTATGTAGTTTGGCATATCCCTACTTGTTTCATACACTGAATGCAATATAAAAGTTTGATCTGTTTTGATCGTAGTTAAGGAACTACAGTATATGATCTTAGTATGTCAGACAGCACTTAAACATATAATAGCACATGGAAAATGCTGGGAAAAGTGTCTTCACAAATCACGACACTCTTCAGGAGAAATAGAAAGTGATTACAGATTTCAATAGTGCATATCTTATATGCAATGTCTAAACTTGCCAAATCGACAGTTGGATTTGGCAGTTCACTCACCACGAAATTACAATATACAAGCATTTTGTATCAAATACAAGGCCGAAATACTTTACTTTGAGTATTCACAGTATGTGACTTGATAAATATATTCTTTACAGAGCTAAGCTCAGGCTCAAATCCATACTAAAGCGGCATGTCTGTGCTTTAGCATTCACAGACCTGTGCTACAAATAGGCAGTGTGTGTATGCATGTATATGTGAATTAGGAAGTGTAGGATCTTACTGGAGCACATGTTGATCTCTGTCCCACGCATTCCATAGTAGCCTGACGGACAGGCGTGGAGACACTCGCCGTACTGCCTCATCCTCTCCCTCCTCAGGAACAGGAATAGCTTGGGCTGGCAGTTCATACACCCGTTGTCCTTTGAACACACCGAGCAGCCTTTACAAATGGGATAAGCTCCATAGCTAGCTGCAATAAAGCAAGACACAAAACAGACATTTACCAGCTAATAACAGCAAATAATGTTAAAGTGACATCTTTACAAGGGTTGCCAACAATCTCCATTTCTTTATAGCACATGCCACTTGAGATTTCAGTAAACCATTGATGATAAGTGACAACTGATCACAAAGTAAAAAACAAAAACAAAATACCTTTTATACCTTCATAAACCCTTGCATGCAACTTGTTTTCCATTCTAATATGCGATAGTTTAAATATGGCAATTGTATGCAAATGTATACTGAATAGTAAATCAATTTAAATGCGAAACAGAAGCTTCCCCAAGCGTTTTAATGTAAAACTCTAAAATACGGGACAAACTGCATCCCGTATGGATTGAATATGGAATGCGAGATTGTTTGCTTTAATACAGGACTATCAGCAACCATAACCTTGACCTACATGAATGCAGAATGTACTCTAAGTCACAAGACAAAAGCATACATTTTTAACAAAAACAACTTACTGTACATTTACACTTACTGAGGTTAAGTGTCTTGCTTAAGGGAGCAAGGGAGCATGGTGGTAGTTCATGACTCCTTTCTTGCAATCAAAACCAGCAAAGTAAAGTTGTAACCACTTCACCACAGAGCAAGCTAACTACAAAGTGCTCCGCTGAATGGTAAACGTGTGTGTCCAAGACATTTTCATTGACACATAAAACTTTCATTGACTAAAGAAACTGTCATTACCGTGACACTAGTGAGGCCTGACGTTTTTGCAGTACAGTGATTTGATTCAAAGCTCAACTCCTGTATGTAGAGTTCAGACAGCCGCTGAAAGCCCAAAACCACATTGACTCCAAGAAGGATCATGTTGCTGGTAGAAGACAAAGGAGCCAGTAACGACCATACTGTTTCACAATAAAGGTCTCTTAATGTAAGCTCCTTAGCGTCCTCTTTACAGGAAAATGTCCTTGGGCGCGCACAATAGCTGCAAACCAGAGACATTGCTATTGATTGGAGCCAAGTTTTAAATATCACAAACCAAGATAGAGTAACAGTCCGAAGTGGACGACCCACCACAATGCTTTATTCGCTGACCTTTTTCCCATTCCCTTTTTCCCTCATCTTTTCTCAGTCTGAATAAATAACAGTGCACCATTTAAAAAAAAAAATCATTAAAATTTCTGCATGGCTTAAAAAGATGTTACAGAGTTACAGTTAAAAAGATAAATAAATAATTATAATATTAGATTTTATCATTCTCATACTCCTCAATCTGTTCCCTAAATGAGCCATTTCTTGTCGATATCTTTGCGCACTAAAAATTTGCTCACTGGAAATACCCAGAATGTACTTTAAAACCAGTAAGCATTAGGCCACTGTATTTGCTTACTGTACATGTCATCATGTTTATGTTCATGTTTAGTTGAATAAGGCCCAAAATTGTATTCAAAATATACTAGGGGGCAGAACAAGACAACCTTAGTCTTTAATCTAGATTTCTAATTGTCATTAGAACTGAAACTGATAAAGAACTGAAAAGTTTAAGAAAAAATGCTTGACTACTTGAGATCAGAGCCTTTAATAGGTGACAAGAGACATACAGGAACCAGATTTTATACAATATACAACAATCACTACCTATTTATCTATTGTAGCGGAGGTAGTTCTTCCAAAAAATCAGTGATGTTGAATTATAAAAATACATTTGTAATCATCACAACATTTGTTATCTATATGCTACGCATGTGCTATACACATTCAAATTTACACTGTAAAAAGGCAATGTTGCCAATCAACTTGTCTGCAACAAAAAGCCCTAGAACTGATTAGGAATATTTATAGCATTTTTATTTATTTATTTATTTTTTTTGTTTTATCATGCTGTTTTCATGGTAACCAAAAATAGACAGCATTATTGTATAGCTTGTTTCATGCCATGTGACCTCTGTGTTTCTGTGACAAGGAAATGATATGGACTCATTTTTTCCCCAACCACACATAAAGACATATGGTATACAGTTTGAACATGTTTATAGAAACCTGACATTCACCGTAAATTGGTAAAAATCTCGCCGACTCAGCCCACACACTTCAGACCTGATTGCGATCATAGTGCAGAGAACAGGCGGAAACCAGGACTGGCGTGAGGTTGGAACTTCAAAAAGCCGAAAGCTATCAGAGTGTTTCCCTTATTGAATTTCGTTAATTGAGGGCGGTATGGCAATATCACAAACCGTTTCCCCTGTTCCTTAATCATAGGGGTGTTATTCCTTTCATCCAACTGTCAGAGCTGTTTCAGCAAAGCCTTGCGGCAGTTAAATGATTTCTTTAACTGCTGCTGTCAACAAGAGCTTGAACAACAAGATTGACCATGAACAATCACATCAGCGCATCGATTGCCCTGCATGATCATGCCGTTTCCCTCATCGCCTTGTGTTTGGCAGGGTTTTGCTTGTTATCAATTGTATGGCATGCCATTCAGACCTGTATTGATGGGACGTGCTCTCACTGGCCTAGTAATTATAAATGGAAAGAGTAAGGGAGACGGCACAGCTGACATTTTTTGCCTCATTCGAGTTTTTTGGAACAGCAGCATGTCTGAGGACGGCTTTCCCAGCTCTGACCACAGGCATGTCAAAAAGGAGGCTGGGATCTAGTGCGTCTAGGGCAAGGGTGTCCAAGAGCCACCCTAGAGGGCCCAGTGCTTCCACATTTTACGGAAATCTTTTCACCGCCAGCTGATTTATACCTGGAGCTATGACTGGAGTCTTCCATTCTGTATCGTATTTTCATCAATTCATCAAGGGGATTAAATTCAAGCTCTAAACCAGAAAATTTGATGGCTTTCCAATATCACTGTCAAATCAGGCCTTAAAGAGACACTGGGACCCAAGAGGGGAAACAAACAAAAAGTGCCCAGTGGGAGACCATTCATTTTCTGCATTCAACTGTTCAAATCAAAGTTATGTCATAGCCATCATGTGGCATTTATGTGTCTTATTTGCACAGAAATCAGCTTGAACTGTTTGAATGATAAAAGGCCATCCAAGAAAAACCGAATGATCCAAGTGGCTTTCATACATGTAAACAACATCTCTGGCTATGTTTTTAAGTCACTCTAGAACGCTAATTATCTAAGTGTGTCGGTCTGGCAGAATTTCTAGTTCTACGTAAATTACAGTGGGATAAGCCTAATTTGGCTGCTAAGAGTGTTTTTTGTTCCAAGACTCATACCAGCGTGAGCTTTAAACTTTACCATAAGTCTGTCATGTTAACCTGCCGGAGTGTAACTTATGCTGGCAAGCGACTGTTTCAGAACTAAAACTATGATTTTTTTTTTAAAGAGAGAGGAACACATTTCTTGTTTTAACTTGACAAAAATCCACCCCTAAACCCAGAATAAATTTTAAGTAAACATTTTTTATCTCTTCGATTTGATTGCACAGTTGAGCATAAACAAAATAATATATCATCTTTATATTCATAGTCAATATTTTATCCATGTTTCAATTTGTGCACATTACCGAGCCAATAAAAAGAAAGGATAACACCCCTTCATGAAACTAACACAAACAGATGTTAAAGGAATTGTTCACCCAAAAATGACAAATCAGTCATTTCAAATTTCTGTATGACTTTCTTCTGTGAAACACAACAAGACAATAGAAAGTCAATGAGGTTCACAACTTTGGGGGGACGCAGCTAGGAACAAAAGTCATACAGGTTTTAAACAGTTTGAGCAAATGACAGAACTGTAATATTTACATGAACTATCCCTTTAATTAGACTGTTAATATCTATTAGGTTTGCACATTAGTGACAGAACATATAATTAATTTTTTATTTAATTAATAATTAAAAATTATTGTGTAAATGAACAAGTGATCATCATAAGTCAAGGCGCACTGCAGCACATTTTCAAAAATATACTTAAAGAAAAAAAAAAAATCACAATGGGGAAGAAAACAACAACAGTTTTAACAGTTTTATCATTTAAACTGTGCATTGTCCGCTTCTTTTGCAAGTGCATGTGGATAATTCGAGATGGCCTCTGTAACACATTAGGTATTATAATAGATTATTAAATTTCATAATCCATGCAATGATGCAAACCCATGTTCAGCACATTATTCCAAAGAAAAAAAAAAAAACTGTTTTTGTAATATTTTCTTAAAAGAAATAAGAGGCTCAGTCCAGCAAATGCACGTTGACTTCAATGTGTCCCTGCTACTTTGAAACAGTTCCAATGGCCCTGACATCAACCTGACAACCTGTGCACCTCTCTTTGAACTGTCCTTTCCCATAACAAAGCAAAACTGTTTACACCGAGAGCACGGGACAAATGTTTCACAAAACCAAAATATGCAAGTGCCTTCTTTCATCATGCATTAAACGATCCATCTACAACCTAAACAACTGTATTTACAAAGGCCTTGTCCTCTTTGAACATCTTTGCTAAAGACACCACAAGGACTCCATTTTATTGTAGCCTGACCAGACAAGACAGTTTCTGCAAATCGTCTAGAGTGTGACATTGTATTGTGTAAAAGAACCAACAGACAGCTCGGTCATACCGTTTCCACCATTTCTATCAGCCAGGACACAAAATCACCAGTACAAACGGATTAGAGGTGGATGTCTTGAATTGTATGGGGAGCAAAAATGAAGGGTTGTTATTCTTTTGAAGATGTTATTTTGTTCTTAGCTATGTTTTCATTTCTTTCCCTTACTCTCTCAATCGTTCGCCACAGTTTTCTGGGCACTTACTTTCTTCTCTCATCTATAATAGACACATCACTGTTGACATCGCCTCTCAGGAACATCAAATGACACGTAAGGCATCCAACTGCAGACAAATATTCATCTGCAGACATTAGTGCAATGAAATGTAACTTATGAGGAGTAAAATATCTCTCCAAAAATATTCTGTGCTAGTTTTACTGTGCCCAGTTTCTGTGGCGAGACTGTGGTTCATTCAGGTAAAAGCTAAATTCTTGGTCCTTCATTCATGCGAATCTCAAGCTCTTAACACAATGTATGACAGCATTGTTGGACTGTGTTGCCTTCATTCAGCTTTGGCTGGCTTTGTTTTGAATCCTGATCAACAGTAATTACAGTGCGAGTGAGATCCGACAGAAAAAAACGGTCTAAGGTACATTTAAAGTCTCTCAAACAACCGTGGAGCTCATCGCCTCAGGCTGCCAGAGCTGGGAAGAAAGGGCAAACCTCACCTCAAACAAACAATCACAACACTGCCAACAACTCCCAGTGATCTCTCTTTCTCACACTCAAAAATACCTATGACATCAAACAATGACATCATCCCTATCCCTATACTCTAGATGATATCATGCGTCATACAATATGTCAAGATTCAAAGCTGTAAAAAGTTAAAATACAAAAAAACTCTAGAAGAGAAAGAGAAAGCAATAGTAGCTTCAACCCTGAGGCTAATTCAACGTTCATCGAATTAGTAAGAATTGTTTGAGAGACAGACGGGAGATCATTCTCTGTATCTCTCTACTTAAGCCATAACACAGTTACTGTTAAGCAAAGCAAAAGTGGAATCAATTACAATCTGATTTGTCTTAATGTTGCATATAAACTAGTTTTACAGGAGCTTTACATGCCATTGTCACAATTAACTCAAAGAATACTAGGGCCCTATTATACACCCGCGCAATGTGGCACCAGGCGTGACGCAAGTGTTTTTTGCTAGTTTCAGCTCTACGCAGTTATCATTTTCACATCCTGCGTCACGTTGTTTAAATAGAAAATGCATTTGCGTCCATTTGTGTGCCCATGGGTGTGCTGGTCTGAAAACGAGGTTTGCTCAAATGCATTGTTGGCACGTTGTTATTTTGAGGCAAATGAAATAGACTGTGCCACTGACCAACTGAAACCTGGTCTAAAGTCAATGGCGCAATTTTTTTTTTGTTATTTAAAGGGTGCATTAGTAAAATGCACCTATAGGTGGGTGCACAATGTGTGTACACTCTCCTTATTACACACACAGGGATGTGCAGCAGCACACAAACATTTTTAAATATTAAAAATAAAAGGATTCCTCTTTGGAGAAGCATTCATTTTTTCCGCTTGCAAATTGTGCCATGTAAATATCGAATCCGACATGGTGTGAGCGCAACTGGCTTTTAAAGGGAATGGGAGATGAGACTCTGATTGGTTTATTGCATGTTATGCCCAAAACACACCATTTAATCATTACGAGAATAGGGACAACCCTTTTAGACCATGCACCTGGAGCACCGACCATTTTTCCCATCGTTGAACTAGCAAAAGTGGATTCGGACATGCCTATGTGCACTTGCACCATGCGCTTTCGACCATGTACTTAGATCATTAAAATAGGGCCCCTAAAATAACTGAATTTTAAAGTTAAAGCCACCAACTGAAATTGTAAAAATAATGATTGGTTAAAGTCGACATTTTGGACCATTTAAACAAACAAGAGGAATGAATGTTTATAGCTGTGTATATGTGCATATCCCATGTTTCGACACATGGGATAGCAAACTGGAATAAGAAAAATAAGAAAAATTATACATTTTACCTTTAAACCAGTGTTATTTTAGTATTATTTATAAAGTGGTATAGTTTTTTAATATTTAAAATTATTTTTAGTATTGTATGTCATTTTTATTATTATTATCTTTTTTTTTTTTTTACATTTCTAGCTTTATTTTATTTCAGTTTTATTTCAGTCCCTTTTTAGTACTTCAGTTTAAATTTACTTTTTCAGTTAGTTGCCAAAGCTATATTTCTGCAAGTTTTTTTTATTTTTCATCTAATATTTATTATATTTTATTTCCAGTTTGTGAATTAATGAAAATTATTTGTAATAATTTTAATATTTTTGTTATTATTTGTAGTTTATATGTTTTATTTAACAATAACAAGGCTTTAAACCACCATACAAAATCAACCATAAAGATGTATTAGAGCACAAAGAATAACAATATGATACAATATATTAAGCCCAGTAAGTGGGTAATCAGCGTTATGTGAATGGGAATAGAGAGAAAAGTCAAAGTTGGCACAGAGTCAGCGGTTTCTTTTTTTAAATTCTGTCATCATTTACTCACCCTCATGTTGCTCCAAGCTGTATAACTTTCTTTCTTTCTTCAGTGGAACACAAAAGAAGATGTTAGTCTGAATGACAGCCTCAGTCACTATAATCTCCATTTGTGGAAGGAAGAAAATCATACGGCATTGGAACAACATGAGGGTAAATATTTTTGGGTGAACCATCCGTTTAGAATCAGAAATGCTCGCCTCTTATAATGGAAAAGAAACTGGGAGTATGCAATAAAACTTTCAGATCATCCACTAAAAGTGTGCCAGTCCCCACATTGTTCCACATGGTTGAAGACAGTACATGGAAAACTGCATCAATCCACCCGCATTTGTTGCATCTGACTTTATTTGTCATGGTCATGGGCATGGAAATCACACTTTGCTGAAGATTAAAACACCAGAGCCAGAATGGTGGGATATGGCAGGGGTATACGTTTTGCTCTAAAGGCACATTTCTCCTCCAATTTAGCAGAAAATATGCTGGACCTCACCTCCGACAACTTTGCAGCTGGAAATAGTCAGGATTTAGGCATCCATGTTTTTTCCCCCCCAACTCCAGTTTACTTTAACAGATTGTACTGTATGCATATGTTTACAATTTAGGGCAATCCCATTACTTATAATGATTCTGCACCATGTGTCTGAGTAAACACATTTGTTTCACTGCACCGGCTTATTAGCTTAGTGAGAGTGTTCCTGTGATACAGGCCCGGGAGGCATGGCAAGCACAGATAGATTTGTAGATTGGATCACCACGATTGAATCGGTGGACTTGATATCCAAACATGCCTTGTAAGCTCGGGCAGCTGGTACTGGTGTTAGTGTTTGTTTGCAGTTGGTGCAAGACAAAAAGGGATTCAGAGGACCTGAGGGCAAACCTGCTGACGTGTATACTAATACCTTGGCTTGGCTTTTTAGTCCGCAGAGAGATCGTAGAGCATGTATACAGGCTGATTATTGTCTTTCATTTAAAGTAGGAAATACCGTTATTTAAGGTAGCCAATCATTTAAACTGTTTCTAGAACTTGCCTATAGTGTTTTGTAATTGATTAAACATTTATTCATTTATTTATTTAGTCAAATGTCTTTAAAGCTTGGGGTTGGTAACCAAAAGTTTGCTGGTTCGATCACTGCAGGGAATGAGACATGAAAGTGAATGTTGGATTTCCATTAACTTCAGGCAAACTGCAATAGTGTGGTGGAACTATGACATCACTTTGTAGGCCAATCGGCAGTTAGCATCACGCTGGTTCCCTCGACAAAAACCCAATAAGATTTTCCCATAAGCTTTTGGATTATCACAATAAAATAAGCTTTGTGATCAACAAAAGTTTATACTACTTACATGTTTTGTCCATCAAGATAATTTCACAGATGAACAACTTTTGAAGCCTAAATGCAGTTGCCAGAAGCAAAAAGCTAGGCTATAAGTGAACTACACCACGTCGTACAATTTCAACACTAAGCTTCTGACAGCTCTTTAATTCTTTATCTAAAAACATTTTCCCTGAAATTAAAACAGTTTGTAAGAGTGCAGTTATAAGCATAACTAGGCTGTAAAAGCGGACTGAGCTTACCTGTTTGGCGTGATGACGTTTAATGTCGCCAACAGCCTCTGTAGTCGGATTTAGCCACTTGTTAGCAACCATCATTTTCAAGACATCTAACAGCTTAAAATCACATGTAGATTAATACTGATGTATTTTATGTCGTAGAATAAAACGTAAAAGTATCTTGATCTTGTGTCAACCACGGACCTTATTTCAGCCATTTAACCCATTCAAAAAACCCATTGACTTTGGGACGATGGAACCGAAAGTCCTAAAATGCTAACTCGCTTTCGGGGTTTGGCCTTTCAAAAATTCATCATAGTTCCACCACTGCTTTTAAGCATGAAAGAGCAGCCATTTTGATTCATGTAAATTACCATTTAAGAAAAGCAAATGCAATTGAAAAATACAATGAATACATATGCTGCAATTCTACAATGAAAGTTTTGATTGAGAGGTCAAATAGCACTTTAACTGTAATACCTCTCGTAAACACACACACACAAAAGTTCTTTATGTGTGGACCAAAGACAGGCGCCGTAAGGTGCAAAAAGCAATCTGTCATGAAGGGCTAGAGAAGATATGTTTCATGTTTTTGAACAGCTAGCTCTATTTTTTAGAATGGAATTTGGAAGTTAGCACCTTTTTCCACTCCATGATTTTTTTTTAGTGTGAGATGTTCTGTTATGGTTTCAGATCTGTAGAGAAAGATCAGAGGTGAGGTCTGAGAAGAATCAATTTCTCGATCAATATTTTGGTCTCATTTCCAGTAAAAAATAACTAAACATCCTTAATAAAAGTTAAATATGCGTGATTCACAAAACTATGTCCAATAGTAAGACTTGTTCAAAAAGACTTTTATCTGTTATGAGCAGTTTTTAGTTTTATACCATTGGCAACATGTTTTAATATTATTATTTATTTAAACTATTACATTAAAATTAATTAAAAACATTCAATTTGTATTAAATTGTTTGGTTTATGCTTATAAAAACCTTTAAAATGATAGAAGTGTAAAAAGAGTGGCAGAGAAACAAAGACATGAGGGTGGTGGTGGTGGTGGTGGAGAGGGTGGGAAGTGGAACGGTTAAAATTAGCACACCTGTTGGTAATTTATCACACATAAACCTCACACCTAATTTTCACACCTGTGGCACAATGGGTTCTGAATCCCACAATTCAGTCACACATGCTGTTCTACACACATGCTAAGCAGCTAGCAGTGGGTTTTCGGCGTGGAGAAAGAACAATGTCATTGCCAAAAGATCAGAGAAACGACGTGCCTGGGATTTTTTCACAACATTGAGCATTAGCGCACCTAACAAGACCCTCCTTTTCCGCCTGCTAGTGATCCGATCTCATGCCACATCATAAATACCACTGCAATCCCACAATCCAATACAAAGTTATGCAAAAGTTAAAAGGATAGTCCTCCCAAAAATGGACATTCTCCCATCATTAACTCACCCTCATGTCCTTACAAACATATATGAGTTTCTTCTCTGGAACACAAAAGAAGATATTTTGAGGAATGCTGGTCCTTATTGACTTCAGACATTTTTTTTAAAATACCTCTTTTAGTGTTTGACAAAAATGAAGTCATACAGGTTTGGAACAACATAAGGTAAAGGTAAATGGCAGAATTTTCACTAACTATCCCTTTAAGATGAATGGCATTGCCCATGATGCATTTTACCACCATTTTTACAAAAAAAAAAAAATAAAAAAAAAAAAAAGCAAGTAATACGTTGAATTAAACATGAAAATTTGAAGTAGAAATTCTGAAATAGTATTTTCTTGTAAAATCTGCTCCAATAATATGAGCACTAGTAATTGTGAAGCTTGCCTTAAACACCTCTAAAAACAAAGTTTAAAATTATGAGTGCACATAAAATTCACCTACACATATATAGACACACTACCCAGCAGACCTCCCTCTACACAGTATTGTTTGCCTTCACGCCTGACTCTGTGCTATGCTGAGGAACATGAAAGGTATTACCTCATTAACCCTTTAACGAGACCTCTTCTCCACCTCCTTGCCTAAACTCTTCCCTACCAGGCCAGATCAGAAGTGATCCACAGGGTCAAAAGTGGAGAGCACCACGGGGGTGGCAGGCAGAAACATGCCGAGGAACCTCATATGGTCCCAACCACTGAGAGGGGACTTCAAAGCCTGATGCCCAAGACTGAGTCTTCTACTCCATAAATAGCTTCAGCAGACCCTCAAAAACTTCTATTGAGATAATTAAGCAAAAATTCAACAGGATACCACGCAACACCCATGCCATCAACTTCAAAAACGGCACGCATACCATAAGCATAAGCTTGAAAATAACAAAAACAGGTTCTACAGTTGCGGTTTCCTGCACACATGGGTGGCACAATGTATAAAATCTGCGTGTATAGTTACAAATTTGTCAAATCCCCGTGAAAACCTGGCAAGCGAGGACATGCCAGAACACTTCCAGATACAAATGAACACCAGGGCAGGGTTTTATGTAATGGCCGCTCATCTCATCTGCTCCCCAGGGCAGAGCTTACACTAAAGAGCTCTGTTATAATCACTCAACTTCAACCTCTTCTTGCTCTTACCAAAACAAACCTGTCTGGCAGCCAGATACATCTCAGATACGGCCCCTGTATGGCCCCGTACTCCCATAAACACATTGGCCACACCATGCAACTTTCTTCTTTTGCTTTTGAGACTTATTGACCTTGTCCAAGAAATTCTTGCTAAAAATGTTTGTTGACAAAAAGTCATAATGAAGATGAGGCGAAAAAGCATCATTATGATAAATAAATGACTTATTTAAAAATACTGTGGAAAATAATACTGATATTACTATAAATTTGATGTTGATTCCAGCTATAAGTTTAAGATGAAAGAGCTGAATTCTGGTAAACTGACTCAATAGTCCTATAAGTGTATGAGATTAATTAACTTTATATACAAAATTAACATAATATTACACCACTATTCAAAGGTTTGGGGTTTAAAAATACACGCTGTTCTATTGAAAGCATATTAGAGCATATTAGTTTCAGCATATTAAATTCAAAGATCAAGTGATATTTAAGACTGGAGTAATGGCTGCTGAAAATTCAGCTTTGCCATCACAGGGATGAATTATTTTTGAAAAAATATTAAAATAGAGTTGTTTTAAATGTTTAGTTGTTTTAAATGTTAAATGTAAATGTTTCACTGCATTTTAGTTTAAATAATGCAGACTTGATGAGCTTAAGAAACTCTTTCCAAAACGTTAAAAAATCCAAAGAATTAAAATTAAGCGAATACTCAATGCATAACTCAATTACATAAAGTACTTTGTGCATAAAGCAATAACCTAAACGGTCTCTAAAACACAGTGATTGTTTATTCTGATAAATGACATGGTCTTTGATTTTTATATCTTACAGTGCTTTGTCATTACATAATGCTATTTTTTTGTCGACAAAAAGTGCCTTTTTACTAAGATTATAATTGACTAAAATTAATGGATATGACATACTGAATGCATTTAAAGAAATTTTTCACCAAAAGACTATAGCCCTGTTTGGTATTAAGATCGGATCACAAGTGGATGACACTAAATATAGGTGAAAACAGGGTCTAAAACGTTTTGAGCTTGTCCACTTTTGACCCTTTCCAGAGGTATTTGAAAATGCATTCGGCCGGATTGCTTTCGTAGTGTAGATGCTCATGTGGTTGAATGTGTTCAAACAGCCACAAAAGACCCCCTTTACTCTCTGCCTACTGACCTAATGCGTAAACATTATAGGAAGCTCCCTAGGCAGGAGGGATTTAAACTTTGTTGGCTGAAGATCCAAGTTTGGTTTGAAGATGGAAAACGTACCAAGCACAATGTTCTCTCTGTTCTTGTGGCTATCAGAGCAGAAATAAAAGCTAATGCTCTCCGTATGTTTTCCTTCATCTCTGACCGCATTCATATGTAAATTGCGCAAGCTTATTTTATCCATTATATCGAAAGATCTGAAAAGCCCCAAACATTTACCCACTCATAGACCCTCCCCTCGAAGAAATCATGACAGGAGTGGTTGAACGTGGACAAAAGAAACAGATTAAAACACCAGGAATGTGTCTCCCTCATCCACTTGTGATCCGATAAACCAAAAACACATCTTAATACCAGGTGTAAACAGGGCCTATGACAAAAAAACAAAACATTTTTTTGCAAAAATGTATTTTGCTTTAAAGACACCAGACCTTTGTGCATGTTAGTTATAGTGACAAGCTGGTATTGACCATTACTGGAGTGCCACCACCAAAGCCATTATTAACACATGAACATGAAACTACATGTGACCCTTGCCTGTGGAGACCTTCAACGTACCGTCCCTCTCCGTGACAGCTGTTTACACAAGAAAAGACGGTGTGCCTCTGAGGTCTGGCTCTGGTTCAAATAAAATAATACACAGTTGAAGTCAGCCAAGATGTAATACAAGTGGATAACTGAGTGGATGAAAAAAGGATGAATTTGTGAAATGTACATGGATATTTTCTCTTTCCCCAACTCCCAAACCTTTTCTTTATCATTCTCTGCCACCACTGGCCTGACCTCCTCTAAATATCTACCTACCACTGAGCCATGGACAATAAAGTGACAAAAATAGAGATATATTGAAGTTGCACATTACATTCATTCACCACAATTGAAGTCATCTGCGTTTCAAAACTTAAGAGTCTGAGGAATGCGTTTTAATGCCACATGCTTATTAAAATCATAAATTACACTTCGGAGTTTCATCAAATTATGCACAACAGATTACAAAGCATAAAACAGGGCTTTTTCTCTTCAGTTTTCTATTTAGGTGGCACAATGCCAGACTATTACATGCATGCACACGACCCGGCAAAGACAATGCAAAAACAGACTACAATAGAATGGTACAGGGATGACGTATTATGGTGCGTTCAAGTCATGTCAGAAAGATCATATTTACGAGCTGAACGCACATGAACGCCATCACAATGTCGTAAATACAAGTGGGAAGCTCGGGATTTTCTTTAAGCCCCGATCTGTACGTGTACATGTACATGTGCACAATACTTGGGTATTTAGCAGTGACATTGTCAGGCTTTCCTATTTACAACGAAGTAAGCTGATTCCCAGCAAAAAATACGATAGCATCATAATATAAAAATGTATGTAACAAAGTTTACAGTGGCTTCATAAATTAATGAAAAACATAAAAAAGCAACATACAACTAATGCACATTCTTTGCTCTACATTTTCAAAAAGCAGAAGTGTTATTTTGTGTAATTAATTTAGAGAAGGCACACCGCCATCATACTCCGACGAAAGAGAACGCACCTACCGTCGTGCCCACGACTACCCACCACGTAAATACAAACTTCCCAGGAGGACTTTAACGCACCATTATTGTAGGGCAACCCGGAAGTTAGCATCACCCTGGTTCCCTCGACAAAAACCCAATAGGATTTTTCCATTGGCTTTTGAATTATTGCAGACAATAAGGTCTTTAACTAACAAAAGCATATGATTCTTACACATTTTATATAATAGAATAATCTCAAATACACACTACTGTTTAGTTTGGAGTCGGTAAGATTTTAAACGTTTTTGAAAAAGTCTCTTATGCTAACCAAGGCTGCGTTTATTTGATCCAAAATACAGTAAAACATGAATATTATATATTATTACATTTTAAAATAACTGTTTTCTATTTTAATATATTGTAAAACAATTTATTCCTGTAATGGTAAAGCTGAATTTTCAGCAGCCATTACTCCACTCTTCAGTGTCACATGATTCTTCAAAAATCATTGATTTGGTGCTCAAGAAACATTTCTTATCATTACCAATGACAGTTCAAAAACATTTGTGCTGCCTAATATGTTTGTGGAAACCATAATACTTTTTTGAGGATTCTTTGACAAATAAAAAGTTTCAAAAGAATTTGAAATCTTATTGAGCCCAAACGTTTGAATAGCGAGCTAATTAAATATTTTCTTTATATATATTTATTTATTAGGAAAAGGTTCTGTTACTCTTGGGAGAACAAATACCTCAGTCTGTGAGAGAGAACTTATAAACCATGTTAGTGACGGCATGATAGTAATGAAGTTAATTGAGCATTTCATACTCCTAGCCATAACAAATTCATAAAATTGACACAAAATGGTCTGAATAATAGCTTACAATGATTATTTCCCATTGCAAAAAGCACACAGCTTATAATATAATAGAGAACAGAATGTTTTAAAGACCTTTTTGTTTAGTTTCTTTTGCATTAATCCAGTTTTGCGATGACTCATGACTCCGAACAAATACGCCGATTACAGATACTGCTGGCTACTGCACACAAACCACTGACACTCACTTTCTCATCAAGGACTAGTGACCCTTGAGGACCCCTTCACATCTGAGTTGCATGTTGAATCCTCACAGAAAGAGAGGGAGGGTGAGAGACGAAGAAAGACAATGAGCTTAGCGCCAGGGCACTATAATGACTACCATGCCTGGCCTTGATTAAAACCACACCAGGACTTCTGGGTTCCACAGGCAGGCGGGCAGCAGGCAGGGTGTCTCTGCCTCCCTTTCAAGCTCTTAGAAGGTCCAGACGTCCTCGACCTAGACCCACGATCGAGACGGGCACAATGACAGGGCAAAGGGGACGAGACCCAAGCTCGATTCACAAACAAATTACAAGCAAGAGTTTAGCTTTATTGCCCCTGACCGTCTCACTTCCGCACCATGCTGAAAGCAAGGCGTGTGGATGGCTGTTTTGATGTGGTGTGGATGCGTAATTAGAGGTCCTATCAAGCGCAGGGGAACAGAGGAGGCCTGTCCATCTGTCGGGTGTTAGAGAGACTGGGAGGGGGAAACAGCAGCCCAACGTTCCCCCTTGTTGTTGTTCCAGCGATTTGTGTAGGCGTGGATGTAAATATCTATCAGAGCCAGAAACAGGCCACACACGCCTGCATATCTATCTATGTGCATTTCTGTCCGAGGAAGCCTCTAGAGCTCAAATTACAACAAGGCCCTCGCCGATCGATTCAGACTTGGTAGGAGGCCTGAACGCATACGGACGGACACACTCGCAAACGGAGAACAAATGCAGTACAGAATAGAACCTGGCAAAGCCTGGGAACACAGAGAGCCTACTCAATGCAGTTCGATTCCTCCAACCCTTCCAAGGCACTTTGAACCACCAATTAAATTCTTTAAAATGTCCAGCACACTCAGCTGACACCCCATTACCCTGTCTGTGCTCTCCCGTCCTTTCTCATATAGCTGGTTCAAGATGAGGTGATTCATATGGAACTGTATGACGCAAAATACCAGCAGGTTTGTTTTACATTGAAGCTCCGTTTCAAAAGCTATAGTGAACTTCCTCTCTGTCTACTACCTACACAGGCAGCTGCATACTAGAGCAGCATCCTAACTAAAATGCAACCGCCAAATCTTAAGTGATTTGGAACACTCTACAAAGGCAGGAATTCATCATACAAATAATGCTATGCATGGGACTCTCAACTCAATGTAGGAAACTCTAGAGGAATGACATGATATTTCAATGAGCAGAGGGATTATTGATATATATATATATATATATAAGGCTATGGCTTCTATATGAAGGACACAAGCAATGTTGTCATAAAAAATGGGTAAAAATTGGCATCTTAGATGACAGCATAATTAAGATGTCTCTTTTTTTGGCAAATACACAACGCACATATGATGCCTTAAAAAGTTGCCTATAGAGGAATCTTACTAGGATTTGGAACAGAGCAAATATCTGTCACAGAACAGGCAAAACTATGTCCGTTACATGCACAATGTTTGTCACACTTCATCAAATGTCCAGATGATACCAAGTAGAACCAGTACTTAATGTAAAAAGCAATGCTTTTGAATAACATGCATGGTACAGATGTGCAAATGTAAATTATGCATTCTTTCAAAACCAAACGAACTGAAACAGAAAGCACTGGTCGCAAGATGTACCTTTTAAAAATGAACTACATTTAACATGCCATCTTAAAAGTGCAAAGCTCTTGCTCCCGATGGTGAAGAAATTGAGACATTGAAAAGGCCAAATATGTCCATCTCATTTACATCTTCAAATATCACTTGTGTCATTGTATGATTCAAGTTACTATTTTAAACAATTTGTTTAAATGTTAAAACAACTTGTGTTATGTTCACCTCTTGTAAACAAGTCCCATTTTCAAAAGTTTTATTGCTCAAACTCAAGAGAATAAAACTCACCTGGCTTACCATATTTAGTAGCCTCACAAGAAATGCATTAAAGTAAAATTACTTCAGGGGACTGGATGTTGTGGAAATAACAGAGGTGAGAATGTAAAAAAAAAAAATCTCCCTGGAATTTAAAAGGCACAGTAGACTTTTTGTCTATGGCACTAAAGTTTTCAATCACCATTGGGAAATATGTAGAGTATTATAATAAGATTTATATAATAAGTCTATTTTATTTCACGTTTCCGAAAATGAACTTTTACAGTGTGGTAAATTGTAGCCTGAGAGCAAACCATCTGTTTGGCATTTAGCTTTGCCAACATATGGGATCTTCTAATGACAACAACTGAGGCCAGTGTACAGGATGCCACATTACCAAATTACATTAAAAAAAAAATAAAAAACTATGAACGCACAATGGGTATTTCTCTGCCACAACATTACGAATTAAGGTGGAAAGTCTTACAAAACCTCTCTCAGCTGCAATGCTCACCAATTCTCCATATTGAACATGTACCCTGTTGACAAGGAAAGCGTTCGGACACAGGACGCCTGGTTTGGGACTGTTTAAATTAATTAGTTCACTGAGTTAATAGTGAAGTGGATGTGGACACAGTCTTTTAGTAGTACATTTAAAGTTGCCATCAAATTGAAAATTTAATTGACCTCGGCATAGTTGAATAACAAGAGTTCATTACATGGAAATGACATACAGTGAGACTCAAACTCCATTGTTTCCTCCTCCTTATATAAATCTCATTTGTTTAAAAGACCTCCGGAGAACAGGCGAATCTCAACATAACACTGACTCTTACGTAACAGTCGGGGTGTACGGCCCCAATATTTGCATATGCCAGCCCATGATCGAGGCATTACACAAGGGCAGCCAGTATTAACGTCTGGATGTGCACAGCTGAATCAACAGACTAGGTAAGCAAGCAAGGACAACAGCGAAAAATGGCAGATGGAGCGATAATAACTGACATGATTCATGATAACATGATATTTGTCTTTCTAAATGTTTCGTTAGCATGTTGCTAATATACTGTTAAATGTGGTTAAAGTTACCATCGTTTCTTACTGTTTTCACCGAGACAAGAGCCTTTGCTATTTTCATTTTTAAACACTTTCAGTCTTTATAATTCATAAACAACTTCATTCTTTATAAATCTCTCCAACAGTGTAGCATTAGCCGTTAGCCACGGAGCCACTATCAAACTCATTCAGAATCAATGTAAACATCCAAATAAATACCATAATTACGCAATTAGACATGCTGCAT
Source organism: Chanodichthys erythropterus (assembly GCF_024489055.1). NCBI lineage: Eukaryota > Metazoa > Chordata > Actinopteri > Cypriniformes > Xenocyprididae > Chanodichthys > Chanodichthys erythropterus. Next base: position 21,749,173 of record NC_090222.1, on the reverse strand, counting down.
GACAAACTTTTTGTAAAGATCCATTTTGAGGGTTATATTAGCTGTGTGAACTTTGTTTATGCAGTGATAGAGTCTAGAGCTCAGGAGGGGGCAGAGAGCGCATGATTTAAAGGGACCGCAGCCTGAATCGGCGCATTTCTAATTATGCCTCAAAATAGGCAGTTAAAAAAAAATTAATTTAAAAAAAATCTATGGGGTATTTTGAGCTGCAACTTCACAGACACATTCAGGGGACACCTTAGACATATATTACATCTTGTAAAAAAACGTTCGATGGCACCTTTAAAAGGGATAATTTCTTTTTTTTTCTGCACAACAAAGAAATTCATACAGGTTTGGAACTTTTCAAAATTGTGTAACACTTAAAGGGTTGGTTCACACAAAAATGAATATTACCCCATGATTCACTCACCCTCAAGCCATCCTAGTTGTATATGACTTTCTTTTTTCAGATGAATACAACTGGAGTTATATTAAATAATGTCCTGGCTCTTCCTAACTTTGTAGTAGCAGTGAATAGAGGATGAGATTTTGAAGGCCTTTATTAACCCCCTAGAGCCATGTGGATATATTTTATAATGGATGCTTGCACTTTTTTGGGCTTCAGAATCTCATCATCTATTCACTGCCATTATAAAGCTTAGAACCAGGACATTAATATATCTCAGATTGAAAATCTGAGATCTGAAAGAATATATACCTAGGATGGCTTGAGGGTGAGTAAATCATGGGGTAATTTTTATTTTTGGGTAAATTAACCCTTTAAACTGGGCAGCTTATTAATTGTGCTATAACTTTTTTATGCAATCAGTCCCACATCTATCTATATACAGTATATCATGGTGAGGCCTGTTCTGAGTGAACCTGTCCTGTTAAACCGGTGTATGGTCTTGGCCACAGTGCTGCAGCTCAGTTTCAGGGTCTTGGCAATCTTCTTATAGCTTACACTATCTTTATGTAGAGAAATTATTTTTTTCAGATCCTCAGAGAGTTCTTTGCCATGAGGTGCCATGTTGAACTTCCAGTGACCAGTATGAGAGTGTGAGAGCGAGAGTGAGAGCGATAACACCAAATTTAACACACCTGCTCCCCATTCACACCTGAGACCTTGTAACACTAACAAGTCACATGACACCGGGGAGAGAAAAAGGCTAATTGGGCCCAATTTGGACATTTTCACTTAGGGGTGTACTCAAGCTGTACACTCACTACTTTACATTGTAGCAAAGTGTCATTTCTTCAGTGTTATCACATGAAAAGATATAATAAAATATTTACATAAATGTGAGGGGTGTAATCACTTCTGTGAGATATTGTATACACAAGCACCACATTCTGCAGATATTGTATAAAAAAAAAAAAGAAAAAAAGAAAAGTTATCCTTCAGGATAGCGGAATGGTGAAGGAAAGAGACAGAAAGAGAGAGGAACATCTTATCAGTTTGCTTAGAACACCAAAAGATTTAATCCGTCTCAGGTGATGGTGCTCCCATTAAACCATCTCTAACTGATCTCCTCAAATATGCCATCCATCCCTCCCCTCAGTCTCTCCTGCCCCAGATCAAACTCTTTGTCTAATGATATTCTCTCTCACGCACACTCAATTCTCAGAGATTCGCCAAAGAGATCACAAGCCATGGTGCGACAGGAAAGGGACACAGTGAATACACCCAACACAATCTAACCTGCTGGAATAAAAAAAAGTCACTCCTGGCCAGAAGAATGAATGGCTGGGTGAGAGAGTTGGCTGTACTTGACAAAATTAAATGAACATCAATTCCATAGAACATCACTTCCATTATGGATTAGAATGAAAAGGCATGTCACATTTTCCAAAAGAAGAGTGGCAGAATGTTTTTCTTTTTGTTTAAATAAAGAGGCTCTGGAGCAGTCACCCATCCTGTCACACACTTCATCAAGACATTAAATGGCACGAACATAGCAAGAGCCAACATTAACACTTACACCCATAAACCTGGGACCTTACATAAACTTGTAGAAAGCGTAGCTCTAAACAGTTCTCTGTCCATACTCTTTTTAGACGTCTTCCCGAACAGATTTTAATGACATGATCACTGTAAAACAAAGGAGTCTTTTAAATCCTACACTCTCGCAGTTTCACCACACAGGCCATTTTTTCTTACATATATTCTTTAATTATATACAATGAGCTGCACACACCAAAAGTTCATCCAAAAATGAAAGGGTGACACTTTACAATAAGGTTCATTAGTTAACATTAGTTAACTACATGAGTTAACATGAACTAATAATGAACTGCACTTATAAAGCATTTATTAATCTTTGTTAATGTTAATTTCAACATTTACTAATACTATAATTAAAATCTTGTTGCACTGTGAAATGAACTAACATGAACAAACAATGTATAACTGTATTTTCATTATCTAACATTAACGAAGATTAGTAAATACAGTAACAAATGTATTGCTCATGGTTAGTTCATGTTAGTTAATACGTTAACTGATGTTTAACTAATGAACCTTATTATAAAGTGTTACCAATGAAAGCTCCGTAATCATTTACTCAACCTTACATTGTTCCGAACCTGTATGAATTTCCAAACATGTAGGCAAAACATTGAATTTCATTGCATGGGGAAAAAAAAAAAAAAAAAATTTCTTCAGAATGTCATCTTTTGCGCGCCACAGAAGAAAGAAATGCATAAAGGTTTGGATTTACTAAACTATGAACCATATACACTGATCATCTTGCATTTCATTTTTATGAAATATTTATCTATAAAAAACAGTTTCTGAGGCATAATTGGACAGATCGCCATTTGCTGCCAGCAGATTAAGATATAACTGTTCGATAGTGTTAAAATACAGGTGCTTTCCCCCTAATCCCTTCAGGGTGAAGCTGGGGAGCTCAGGGATGGAGCTAAGCCTTTCCTCTCTTCCACTTTCCCATGGATTACCGCGACTGTGTTTCTCTGGAAACAGACTTCTATTAGTTCCATTACTGTGAGCTTAATCGGGCCGTTCATCAGAGCTAGCCGCTCCTTAACCTCCCGTAGTGCAAAGTTTCACTTAAAGTGCAAGTGGATGGCTTATGCACAGAGATTGGCCGAATTCATATTCATATGTTCTTATGATACTAAAAAGTCGGAAGTTGACGTATTTAGAGCAGTAGCTCTGAGGCAAAAGCATTAACAGCCCTCCTGAGCCTGGCTTGTCAAACCTGCAAGTCCTGTATGTGAATGTTCTCTAGTCTGCGCTGGTACGCAAGCCCACAGTTTTATGTAGTCAGCAGGTGGCATCATTAGCCAGAGAATAAAAATGAAAAGTATTACCCCTGGGCCAAGCAATGATATCATTGCAAACTCACTGGCATCTGTAAAGCACTGAATGGGGGGTACAGAGGTGCAAATTTAATGTGTCTTGCTGCTGGCTTTGTTATATTAATTTGAGGAAGGCTGTGTGAATACAAAGCCAATCACGGATAAAAACAGAGAAAAAGTACGATTTGAGCTTCGATTTAAGTCATGCGTTCCTGCTCAGCTTTAGTAGAGTATCTGTTGAAAATAAATACAGTTGTGGGGTGGTTAAGACAAAGCCTTGTAAAATACGGTTCAAGAGGATTGACTGTGCTGCTGGGGTGATGTGGGATTGTAGAGTGCACACAAGCATGCCAGAAAAGACTGCACATAAAGCTGTCTCAAGTAAAACACTTCAGCATTTTAGACTCAATTGAATAGCGATACAGCTCTCAAAAAGTATGATGAATATAGGAAAGAACCAAATATAAAAGCTTAATGGCATTTCAAATGACCAAAGCAAGCCCCGTATGTACACGCACCTTTCAGTTTGCGGAATCAAACTCAAACAAATAGAGTTCACTGCTCCTCCAAGGCATGATTTACAAATGTGTCACCATTTACACATACAGTACACAGGATCCGGCTCACCTCCAGATGCACTTCTCCCACCATTTTCCCCATCAAACTCCTCCAATCCTCCTGAAAATGCTTAACTAGTCTGCCTCTGCCAACAAGTTTGATCCTGTTAAGAAAACTATATTACGTAGTATCTGAAATCGCAAATCTTGTAGAAAAACAGTGGGGCTGAAAACTTGTGTGCCAGTTCCCTACAGTGTCTGGCTGATTATTTGCAGATGGGCAGTGGTTGGGGCTCTCAGCCGGAGCAGAGGTTTCCCCTGGCATGCCATGCATGTGATTAAATCTATGAATGCCTCCAAATTTACATCTCTGCGGATTTAAGAGCGCACATCAGCATGGTGTCAGCAAGTGTCTTCATTTGGGCTCAAGTTCAATTGGGAGACATGTAGGCGGTTGTCCTGTCACATGCAGTGAATGATGTTCAAGAGTTTGAGGCGTAGGGGGGGGACGGTTAAGTTTGAAATGTTTGACCTCCTGTGTCCACATGCGTTGGCTGAGCAAGGCAACCCTCATATTTACTGATGGGTTAAATCCCTGTGGCTCTTAAGTGTGGATTGTTATACTTGCAGCAGTTGTTCAAAGCTTAATCAATGCCTGTCTGTGAGATCAATTAAAAGCGGCTTAGGGCAAGATAAGGGTCAGTGCATTTGAAAAGGGGAAAGGAAAGCTCAACTATTCATCAGATGGCCACCAGACAGCGCCGCACTGTGAGGGTCTGTTCTACAGTCAGTACTTTTGAGAATGAATTACCCATATTCTTTAACATAGTGTGTAGGTTACACAACTCTTCAAAACATGAACTAACCAACTCATTACAATCATGACGAGATATCTGACATTATAAAATCAAGGCTTAAGTAAAGTGTGCGAATTATTAATTGACTTTCAGGGTGTTGACTTTTTAAAAAATGGCAGTAATTTTCCGAGCGCAATTATCTTATGGCGTCCCTAGCACACTTATCCAACCGACTCCTATCTTTTAAAGCAGAACATTAAAGATTAAATTTATGATAAATGTGTGAATTTATAATAAAATGATACATAAAGACAGTAGCTACTTACATTTATAGACGTAGACGAAACATCTGTAGACGAAAGCAACTTCTGTAGCTATTTAGCGCACTCTGTCAAACATTTCAGCTTACTGATCTATTGATTTTTTAAACCGGCTCTCTCAGTTGTTCGTGTCATGTTGTCTACTAACGTAAAAAGAGCGTTTATACAGCTCTTTAACAGAGTTCTGCGTTGGATAATGGGCGCCGTAATTTATAACAAATTAAATGCGTAATTAGCTATACAGGATGCTGATTTCACGTTTGGACCTTTAAAACGTCATCTTTACGCATCATTTGGAGACACCGCAAAGAACTTACATTCTCTGACAGGATGCTGAAACACAATCTTGAAGGTACAACAACTCTTTTCTTTTTAAATTCAGACAGTAAACGTCCTAAAACACCTTAAAGTATATGGGAAAACTGCATTCTTGGATTCACTTCAGTATGCCAAAAAATAAATACAGCAAAATAAATAGGCTACAAGGACGAGTAACAGGTTATTTATTCAATTTTATGTTAAAAGCGTCTCATATTTTAACGTTTTGGCAACATACGTGTGACTAAAACTACCTTAATAGGTATTAATCGAAATGTTGAACGTGAAATGAAATGATCCATGAACATCACTCGAGAAAGACAGCGAACATCATTCAACAAAAAAAATCTAATTTTTTCGCCAAAATAGTTTAAACTAGTTATTTTTGCTGTTTTAAACTAATGCAACTCGCCACCGCTTCCATCAAAAAAGTTAAATAAAATGACAAAACGATTCTGAAAGCGTACTACGGTTACCATGGTAATTTTTTTGTGATGAGAAGTAGCGTAACATCAGGTGGGACTGTCCCCGTCATACGCTTACCGAAAGTCTGTCCTTGTAGAATCGTCAGCTAAATGGCTAATTTGTAAATGAATATGCTAAAGCATCTATCAAAGCCACATGGACAGTTCACTCACCTCTTTTGTTTCTTCTCCAGCGGTGAGACTGCTGCGTCTGACAGTGGCTGTAGTCCACACAGTTCAACACGATCAGCGCAAATGAGAACAGGCGAAACTGCATCTGGGCGGCTGTATGATTGTCCCGACTCACGGTAGAAAGCGTCAAAGGTACTCGCCGCGAGCCTTCAATGTCCGTATAAGAGGTTTCAATATGTATATTTTTCCACAGAGGAGCAGGGAGTTGAGGAGTCCGGACTCGGTTGTGTCACACATTAGAGGGGTAGAGAAAACACCATTTCTCACCACCGGTTAATGTCATTTTAGAGCGCGAAACGTGCTTTTTTTTACACTAAAAAGTGTCTCGTTAATGTCTGTGGAGAAAGAAAAAGCTTTTATTCTTGAGCTTCTTTGAGTAACAATTACACCTTGATGGATCAATGTGTTTGCGAGTGAACTATTTCATTCAAAAGAACTTAAGGAATTAGCGAATCTCCAAAAGCGCACGAGACGCGGGATGCCCTCAAAAGTAGATGCACAGAGCGAAAGAAATATACCTGCGCGAGTCCAGTCCAAAAAAAGAGAAGAGAAACTTAGCCTATATACATCAAGTTCCTTCCGACTGCCAAAGTGGACTTGGAACATCCAGCATCCCTCTCGCAGGAAAAGTTTAGTCCTTTCGTCCCCTAGACAGAGTGAGAAAACACATGGATGCAATAGTCTGCAAAAGCTCTAGAATAAACCCTTGAGGTGCATGAGGATGTGTGTGTAACTGTGGCATATGCTGCAGTGCTCGGCTGGTGATGGAGTATCACTCTACTGGTGCTGATGCTATATAGGCGCTGCTGTCACGTGGAGACTCCAAGATCTTGTGGGGCTTTTCGGAGCACTTTTCAGAAGCCCCTCGGCCAGAGAGAGGGCTGTTTCCCCCCTCCTTGTTTAAGTTTTAGAAGATGACAAATGGAATTTCTCCTACTGTATCTATACAACACAGATTAGCTTCCCCAGGGTCCTAGTGCATTGGTTTGAATTCAAAGTAGTGTGCATTTTATCATTTATTTACAGTTTTTTCCTCCTCTAAATCATGAATCTGAACCATTTATATAAAACACAGTAACATCACATACAATACAACTTATGATACTGCATATACAATACCTGAACTGCAATCTTCATTCTACCGTTTCATCCTGTTGGGAAAACAAACAAACAAACAAACAAACAAACAAAAATTAAAATAGCCTACAGTGGTTTTGCTGGCCTTTACTAGTCTCTCTAAGCAATTTTCAGATGGGAAGACTAGCTTGGCGACCCAATAAACCAGCTGAACTCTTGCTTGGCTAGATGGAGAGACCAGTTTAAACCTGTTAAGACCAGGAAAGCTACTTGGGATGGTTTCATTTTATTTATTTATTTATTTTAGCAGGGATGAAACCGCAAAACTAAAAATATACAGTATTGCAAGGAAAAATATGCATACTCATATGATCCCAGGTATAATGATGTAAATGTCTCAGTTTTGGAAACTGTAAACACTCAAAATTGAAAGACTGCAATTTATTTTATATATTAGGATTAATACAACTATTCAGGTCGATTATAACAGCTTTCATTTAACATACTATAATTAGTTTAAACAAGTTTTTAAAACCATTTAAAAGAACAAAAAGAATGAGTGCTGAGGCAATTTTCCTTTAGAAGCTTCTTTGCCAAAATGGACATTAATTGCTTTGAAATGCAAGAAATGTTTTACCCAGCCTGACCACTAGGTGTGGCACTTAATCTTTTATTTATATATCAATTTTTCCATGTTCTTTGACTACATCTTAAAATGTCTTTTCCCCTTCTGTCAGTTTGGCTCAAATTAGCTAGAAATCTTCCAGGTTAGGTTAAGGTGTGAAGCACCTGATTCAGGTACCAATACACTTATTTATAGCAAACAGGTGTTATTCAAGGCAGCACTTTGTGCATTTCACAGAAAAGTCCATCCGTTCTTAAAAACAGTCCGCATAGACCCTCCGTTACCCTTCTCAGGAAAAAAAAAAAAAAAAAACGAAAACCTTGTCATTTCTAAGTGATGACACTCTCTTCTCCAGAGCCCTTTGATGTTAAGATCAAAGTGAAATTCTCCCAAAGTCAATGTTAATTATATGACAGCTATTTGTCTCTATCAGTACAACACAATAGAGTTTCATTTCTCATTAAAAAAAATATCTTATTGAAGATATGTATTTATTCATCTGCCTTCATTACTAGAGTTGTATCAGGTTTCTTTCAGAGTATCTGAAGACTTTCCATCTCGGTTTACTATACCCTTTTACTGGATAGACATTTAAGTGCATACTATACATAAAACCTAAATATAAAACCGAAGCACCTGAAGTGATTCCCTGACAATGTAAAGCTTCTGCATTAGGACAGACTCTGTAATGATCTCTCATATTACAGAAAAAAAGCTACTCTAAATATAGGCCTGCCCTTGTAAAAATGCATTTGCAAGTTGGAAAACAGGACTCAAGGAATAATCCCGACAAAAATTTATTAGGGAACATGCGTTGTATATTTTAATTATGTGGCCTGTTTTTGAACAAATGCCTTAACCTTTTCACGTAGGGGAAAAGGAATGAACAATGCGAAAAAGGGAAAGATTATGTAGCCCTTTTAACCAAAACCTACGTTGACCTTTTCGTTTGGGTGTTTGTTTATTTATTTTAAGTGAAGTGACAGACGTTGTGGTGGACAACCTTCTCAGCCGCACGTCTGCTATTGGTCTGGATGTCTTACTAAAACAACATCTGAGACAGCACTCCTAAGGTGAATGTGATAATTAAGGGCTAGGAGGGTTTTATTTTCGTAATGTGTCATGGCACAGGACCGGTAAACCAATCACTTTAGCCCACCCCCCCCTTCCTCCCCGCCTGCTCGCTCCCTCGCTCGCTCGCTGGGAAAGTAAAGGTGACGTCAGTTGTTTTAGATGTCTGGCTGAGAGCCCGAGCGCTGTGGCAGCTATAAGCCCCCTCTTCACTCGTCCAAAGAGACAGGGCCCATAAACATGTCAGCTGATAGAGAGGCCAAAGCAGACATTAAGACACGCTTCGAATCCCAGCCTGCAGTGTCTGCGAGCGGTAGGGATAGAAATAGAAAACGTATAGAGCAAGAGACTGTAGGTGTCATGCGCGGAAGATGTGATGAGATGGGAAAGGTGGAGAGGCATTACGTTGATTGTCTAGCGCAGCTGACGTGCCCGTCTGCAAACAAAGAGGACGAGCGGCATTGAAAATGACAACGGGAGTTGGGACGATCACCTTTCCGTGCCCTCTTCGCCGCAGCGGAGTGGGCCGCTACATAACAGCGCCGTAAACGCAGCAGACTAAACACTCATTCATCATTACGGCGCATGCATGTGCAGCGGCACAAAACCCCCCGTCCCACTCAGTGACTCAGAGCACATTAAAACTTCATCTATTACACAAAAGATCACAACCACTTAACCCTCAACCACCATTCGTAATGTCCAGGAATAAAATGCAAGCATGAGGTGAAGCTGGTTTTGTAAGGGTTTTTTTATTTAATACCAGATGCATTGAACCCAAGTGCAAAAATAAGGCCTCTGTCTCGCTCCTTTGAGGGACACGAGAGGGAGAACAGGATGTTCGGCCGCAATATGGGAATGCTGGAAGGTTAGATGGGAGCGTACGGTCTGCAAAGTTCCACTCAAAAGCCAGTCTCCTGACCTGCCCAGTTTGGAGTCTGAATAGAGAGAAAGAGAGAGCCAAAAAATGTCATTACCCAACACAAATGCAGGTGAGTTCATTATAAACGACTGAACATGCAATTGACACCATCTACGACAAAACCACAGTCATTTCATAAGTACAGTACAAGCAGTTCAAGTTCACGTTTGCACCTTTCCGTTGGGAAAGAGAAAATGTTAAATTAAATTGCGTCTGGCCAAACATATCAAAATACAGGACTGTGTGTTATGGCCTTTGCCATTGTGGTGTTTGTCAGTGAGTCACTTAAATGACGTGGTTTGAGAGGCCGAGACATTTAAAGGCCGTTATTTTGAAAAGTTCCATTTCAAACAAAGCGAAGGCACGTTTGTCGTGGGCCAATCAGTGCACGCATACGAGATCAAACGGAGACCTACTGGACCCCAAGCAAAACATCTGTGGTGACTCCTAAACGCAGGGAACTCCATGGAGCGTGTGTGTGTGTGCGATTGTGTGCAAGCGTTATTTACTCTGCAGCGCTGAGTCATGGGACTCAGACCCTCTTCTTTATGGCTGAGTTGTGCTACCTTGTCATTAGGCCTTTGAAGAAAAACGGCATGATGAAAGCGCTCGCTGTGTTAAACTTGCTCTTACTAGTTTACGCCGTGTAAAGACAGTTATGGGCTGATTGCCGCTCGGCATTCTTCTGGATAGATCATTTGGCGTGTGTAAACTACAGGGCTCAAGACAAAATGAGATCAGATAAAAGAGAAGGAAAGATGCTCTGGTGCTTTGACCTCATTCCTGTTTGCGTTGGTCTGCTTCTTCTCGATGTTCATGGCCAGCATTTGGCTGCGGAACGAAAGGCTCTTGGTTTTCTCGATCACCTGCTGATATGGTGATACAGCATTGTTGCCCATCACCACGTGTCCCTGCCAAAGGAAAGAGGAGAGGAAAAGAGTGTCAGAGCTAAACTCAGGGAACACCAATCCTTTTCTGTTCCCACAGACACACAGACCTGTATTCACAACCGCCTTACAGTCAGCTCAAAACACACAGGAGCTAATTCTAGGTCATTCCGGTAGAATATCATGTGATTTGTCAGATCAGAAGTCTTGTTACTTGTTTGTGGTGTTATGACATGCAAAGTTCCTAGATCATTTGCCAAAAGAAAAAAAAAATGATGATGATGATAATAATAATAATAATAATAATAATATTATGTCTGACTTTTCTTTTGGATAACCTCTCACACAAGCACTAAATGATATATACTACTGTTTAATAGTTTAGTGTCAGTAAAAAAAAAAAAAAATAAATAAATAAATAAATACTTAAGCATAGACACATTAATAAATCAATCAAGTTACAGTAAAAACATTTATAACATTACAAAAGATTTCTATTTCAAATAAATGCTGTTCTTTTTAACTTTCTATTCATCAAAAAATCCTGAAAAAAATATCAGTTTCCACAAATATATATTATATTATAATATATAATATGAGCATGGAATCATGGGAGCTGTCGTCTGCACCTCCACAGCCAATGGAATGCAATCGAACAGGGAATCATGTTCATGGATGAGCTAATGTATTAAAGCTTTATTAACGTTACTGTGGTATGAAGCATGCTGGGGTATCCAAACAGTTGCTCATCTGTCTAATAAAACATAATATATTAAAGTCTATAATATATAAAAATCCCCCTGTGGTGAAAATAAAGTTTTTAATGTTGTTTACGTGTCTATGTGGTGTTTTTAATATGCTTTGAGACAAACCATGTGTCAACGAGTGGATCTCTGAGCTGGTGTGAGTGAGTGGAGGCGGGACTCATTTGCATATTCATAGAACCAGGTATACTAAATGAGGCAAGGGTGTCGAGTTACATTTAAGCTATTTTAAGGCATGAAGATTTATTTTTTTTTTTTTTTTAAAGAAAAAAATGTTTTTATTTTGGTGATAAATATGAGTTTTACAGAAGAAAATGACTGACTACAGGGGGACTTTAAAGCGTATTTGGTGATTCCATGGATATGACAAAACTGGATTTCTCTGGATTTAAACATCATTAGAAACATTTAAAGTAAGTACACAAGTCAACAAAATATATAATATTGTTCTAGTACTTTTTAGATATTTTAATAAAACCTTACATATTGTGCCTTTAAGCTTTGCCATCACAGAAATAAATTACATTTTTAAAATAGAAAACAGCTTTTTCACAATATTACTGATTTTACTACATTTTTGATCAAATACATGCAGCCTTGGTGAGCATAAGAAACTTTCAAAACATTAAAAAAAAAAAAAAATCTTACTGACCCCAAACTTTTGAACAGTAGTGTTAAACATTTAAAGTTAATAATAATAATATTAATTTATTAAAATTTAAATGATATAATAAACAATGTATTAAGTGGTGTGAGAAAATCACCAGGTGCAAATTTTAATTACCTTTTCAAATTAATTTTCAAATAGTTTTTAACACTAATGATAAATTTAAAACCATTTATATTATTACTTTTAATTATTACTTGTTTTGTATTTTTATACACGTGTTAGTCCCTGCACTAATGCCTAACCCGGAAAAACAAAATGAGTAAAACCCAAAAAAATGTAATATATATTTTAAATAGTTTTATAGAATGTTAATAGTTTATAGAATATTAATCTTTGTCATGACAAAAAAGTAAAGCTACATGTTTGTCACCATATTGATAATGACCCTCCTTCAGGACTGTAATGACAGTCCTCTTACCCTCGAGGAAGGATATGGTGAGTAAGCGGGCACTGGGCAGAATTACTGACGTAATTGATTGCCTCTCCTTTATGTATTAAAGCAGAACATAATCCCTGCACAAAAGAGGCTGAATTTGATTTTCGAACTAATTAAAGGACACTAACGCAGCATCTATCAATCGTTCGCTATTTGAGGAGGACGGCAGAGAAACGAGAGTGAAATAAAATATGAGAGACTCTCACCAGTTTGGAGTCGATTTTGGCATCCAGCCTGGCATTGCGAATGAGGTTCACGATCCATCTTTCTGCCTCCTCGGGAGTCATATTCAGCTTATCGGCCAGCATACTGCGAGGCAAACACAGTCCATTAGGACAAACTTAGGTAAAGGGAGAACATTATATACACTGATGGTATTATGTGAAAATTGTGAGGTATATAACAAGCTTGTGGAGTGTGTGTGCATGCAGGTTTAAAGTGCTGATCGAAAGTGCTGGATGATAATGGGTTTACTGTCATACCTCAGCATTTAGATGTCTGTTCAAGAGTGACAAATGCTTTGCATTATGTAATCAAGTCTGTGATCCTAAACGTACTAAGAAACCCATAAAAATGGAGTACAATTACATCACTGCGCTTTCACGGGTATGAGGTCAAGGTAATGATGAAACAAACTTTGCAGACAAGAATAAAATGACACAGCTTGGGCTTGCATGACTTCTACCGACCATCCTATAGCATTTTAAAGAAACGGTCCATAAATAAAGCCAGGTGTCTCCTCCACGAATGTGTCATTGAGGGAAGAAAGTGGCAGCAGGGGCTCTAGCGTTCTTTGATCCAAAATCCTACTATACTGCAGCTGGCTCTCTTTTCGACTAAGCTCATTCCATGCTAGTCAGAAAGAGCAGGCTTGTCTCATTGTGTTCAGTAAGTAAAGCCAACACACCAGGTTTCCAATGCTTTCACAGTGAAAGGTTAACTCAATCACCCACCGTGGCAACAGCATGGGTCTGGAGACGGACAGAGTTGACAGCTTATATCATTTCGCTCCCAGTGAAACCCTCAGAAAATTATGCGTGACAGGTTAGATTGGTCATAAAGCTCATTATTTAAGAGCTAACCGCCAACGAATGTGCCGGTTGTCACATCACGAGTTCCAAGCTGGTGATGGTTAACACATGTCCAACATCAAGCAGTGACACTCGGTGCGGGAAAAAGGAATGCCTGTCGACTCCAGAGGTTAAAGCAGGGACATGAAATCCAAGCTCTTCAGCAGCCCCAAAGCACTCCGCAAAGCATGCGGCGTGCTGATGAACAATTACAGCCGAAAAGGAACAGGAAACCAATTAAGACACTGGGAAGTTTAGATAGCTGAACATCCATTACAGGCCCACAGACCTAGAGGTCTAGACCATGTCTGAAATGAAGCAGACAGACTGTGAGCTTTTACAGAAAAAAAAAAAAAAAAAAAAAAAAAAAATGGAAATGCCAAAGACACTGGTTTTAGAAGAGAATCACATGACAAACAAACAGCTAAAATAAACTCTGATGATGCAAGAGACAATGAATATTATTTCTCTGATTTGATTAAGTGGTGACACATGTCAGTCAAGCCAAAGTCAAAGATCAACTCAAAAAACAAATAAGATTGAGTTTCCTCTTAGGGGAGCTGACCCTCCGGACGAGCTAAACCAGAGACCAAGGTCAACCACTGCCTCGGTGCAATGAAATGGCCCACACACACACTAATCTAATTTTACTCAGAAGTCTGACTTTAAAACAAGAAGGGGAAAAAAAAGTAGTACTTACACATGCTTGCCACTAATATGAATGAAAGTCTGAACTGAAACCAAAAATATACAAACGCTGAAAGAAGTAATTATGGAAAAGAAAGAGGTTGGGTGAATGAGCCACTCAAGCATAAGTGCCTGACATGGAGGTTTAAGCCAAGTTGCTTGACTCCCCTTCACTGCAGTCTCATTTTACACAGGTTTAAACCTGGTCCTCTGGGGTTAGGAGGTGAAGGGTAAGGATCGTTTTCACTTCAATCCCTTACATGTACCAGCTCCTCGCAATTGATTTATCCAATTCCGATTCCAGGCCTGTGGGTCTGAGGCAACCGGTCTCACTCGAGGATCCGTAGACAGTTAAAAGGTCAGCTGTGAATTCATACAGTGCTGACCTGGCTCTACAAAAGTTTTTGACATAGCGGACATAAAACAAATGCATTGTTAAACATTTCCATATGAAGGCACAAAGAGATTCATATCATTGGAAGTCACTGGAAGTGACCCCTGCTTCATAGGTTGGGGTAAAATTGTTTCCCCTCTTCCCAGTAAAACAACCTCCCTGTTTTTCATAAATGCAACTGCAGTAATTTGCGGAATTATCCTCTTTACATGGGTTGTGCATCGCCGCAACTCCTCAGAGCGGATTAATCTAATGTTTGCTGTCAATCACCACATCGGTGTGGATACTGTACTTCGGAATCACAAATTGTAGTCTTGAAGTATGACCAAGAATTTTCAGCAGTAAATGTCATCTGATCAAATAAGTAACATGTCTACTACTTTTGTTCTGACCAACTGAGGGAGGCAAAAAAGCATTACAATAAACCACACTGCCAATGGTGATTAAATCTAACGATTGCTTAGCTCATATCATATCAAACCGTGCAAATTATTATTATTGTTGTACTTTGTTCTCAAATTGTTAATGTTAACATCAGCATTGCGTGACTTTGTGTATTTAGTGTGTATTAGTGTTACCTGTAGATTTCAATTTCTGTACAGTCTAACCTCTTACGTTAATTTGTCATACCATATAATCCGCCATCCAAAAGATAAGTTTAATTATTGAAGCTGCTGTGAGAAAAGGACAAATGATCCACCTCACATGCGATTTAGCCTAGTTAACTGGGACTCTTTACTTTATGTAAACAGACGTGACGCAATGACGCAAAGACAAACGGCGACATGCTCGAATTTCCCACGAAAACCCACCAGTACTACCTGAATTATAAAACATTATTACAAGCTTACCGTTGTGAATCGGGCTAAGGTAAGGAGACAGTTTTGAACAATGAATGGTTATGTACTTTCTCAATAATTGATTTTTGATCATTTTTAACCCAAAAAAGTTACGGACAGCAGCTTTAACAAAATGTATATTTTTTAAAATAAAACTTACACTTGATGTAATTTCAAAAATATTAAAAAAAAATAACAAAATTCCAGGCCAGTGGGACTAAGGGAATTACCAAAAAAATATGTGCTTAGCCTCACAAATCAACTGCAAAATGGATTACAATGGACTGTAAGAGATCACATTAATTTACAGATTTTAGACATCCAACTAAAAAATAAAATTATCACCAAGTGCACACAGACTCTCCACTTGAATAAAGACCACTGAATTTAAAATTGGGAATTTAAGACTTTGAGGGCAAAAGACAAATACAAAAGCCATCATAAGTGCAAGTCATAAAATCAGATTTCAAATACAGCCTTCTCAGACATTTTTATATATAAAGCCATTTGTAGTTGTGGTTTTTTTTTTTTTTTTTGGTGTAGGCTGAGGGCAAAAACAGGGGGGAAAAAAATAAAAAATCTGCCTACCCGTTCAAGGCCAACAACTGTAAACATAACAAAACTGCTACAAAACTTGCATATGTTTCATTTAAGCCCACAATTAGTTGCAGAGGCCTTCTGCGTAATGTACCAATGACATGCACTTGTAAACCAAAAATGGATGTTTTCCAATCCTCTATACACTCTAAACAGACATAACACTGTCTTTCAGGCGACTCCGTTGAGCTACTAACCTGAACAGATATACAGCAATCACAATTCAGTTTCCTAGTTCAGCATTACCTTTGTCGCCTTTGACAAGAAAATGGATTCAATTGCAAGAAGACTGCCAAAAAAGAGCCAAGACTCCAAATCAATTCCAGACTATCTGCAACTGGAGATCTGGACAGAGCCTGATCACATTCCATGTTTCAACCTTGACTCCAGCCCTTCTCGGTTTTATACAGCTCAGAAAAAGTGAGCAAGCAATTAGGCTGTACAATGAAGCATGGAAATAGTGTGAGAACCTGGGGATAGATGGTTTTTGATCACCGGGTGTGCGTTTAGAAGAGAAATAACAGATTCCGAATGGCTACGACTGTTTGCACGTGCACTGCTGGAGAGAGAAAAAAAAAACTCCACAGGGCTTTCATCAAACGTGGTATATGATAGTGTGTTGGGTGAGCGTGTGCATTCGTGAACATGGACCCTTTCGGGATTTACAGGATGTCATAAATCCCCTGAGGTAGATGCAACCTGTTAGCGGATCTCCAATTTGCCGTCAAGTGCTTTTTGCTTGGTGCGCAGAGGCGGTGGCGGGAAAAAGAATGCAGGACAGATGCTCAAAGACTACTAGTTATGAAAGCTCATTAAACAGGCAGGAGGGCAATGCGGCCTCTCTGCTCTGCACTCCATCACTGGAAGGCTAATAGGAACCAGGCACAGGGAAACCAGTGACACCCGCCCAAACCTCCCTTTCCATGCAGACCACTTCTTTTCCACCAATGGAAAATGTTGGGGACTGAAACCATTGCATGTCTTCTCTGGAAGCCTACGATGCCGTATAAATACCGTAAAAGGAGCAATAAAAAAGCGCAACTAGAGTAAAGTGGTAATAAAACACCTGCCGTATTCAGCCGAACACAGACAGAAGAGTCTATGAGGAGTTCAGAAGATACATTGTGCCAGTGCTAACTAAACTGTGTGGATCAATGAAAAACAAAGTCACTGTAAATTTATCTCAACTATTCTCTTTAACCGGTTTAATTAAGGCAATATTCCTTTTTGGTTGTGCTCTTAGTGAATTAGCGCTGACAAAAATTCAAAACTCCACCATCTTACGGTCCTAACAAGGACATGACAAGACAATAACGAAGTAAGAGGCGCTTAGAAAAGAAAAATATGCTGTATTATCCGCAGACTGGGCGCACCCATTAAGATCCTCCCGAGGGCCAATATGTAGACCCTTTAGACATGCTTTAAAACAGATGGGTGGATGTGCCTGGGATGTCTGGTTCTGAATGCGTGTCTCCATGTGTGAGATTGAGGTGCTGGCAGCCGGTCTCTGGACATGCTTCCTCCAGCACACTGGGTAATAAAAACTTATCAGAGAGTGAAGTGGGAATGGAAGAGAGGAAACAGGAAGCTTTCCCACATTGTGGACACATTTTCAGACCTGCTACCTTTTTTTTTTCTTTTTGATCATTCCTGACAACAATTTATCCATCAATTTGTCCACTTTAAATGGTATTTCAATGTTTTGTTACATGATCCAGCAGTTATTTTGTACTACATTGAAATCCAAAATACTTACTTTATACTGATGCATTGGTGAATTCGGCAGAAGGTCTCGAAGATGAATAGACGAGCATTTTCGATGAAATCCTCAAGGCACGCCACAAGAAAGAAATCATTCACCAGCACCTTTAAAAGATTTAAATGCTTACATTAGACACTGAATGCATTTTCATGCACAATCTTACACTGGTTGTGCTAAAACATGTAAGGTCAAGAAAATGCCTTAAACCAGGAGTTTTTAATACCACAGACCCCCCAAATATGATGATTCTTTTGCATGAACCCCTGAAATATTTATTATACAGTTCAAAATTGTGGGGTCAGTAAGTTTTTTGAACATTTCTGAAAGAATATCTTATCCAAGGCTGCATTTATTTAATTAAAATAGTGAAAACAGTAGTAATGTCAACTAAAATTGAAATTTAAAATTTAAATCAGTCACTTATCCAGTCTTCAGTGTCACAAGATCCTTCATAAATAATTCTAATACACTGAACTGATGCTCAAAAATGATTACTTCTTATCACTGTTGTTGTAAATTATTTTCAGTATTGTTAAAAGATAATAAAATTTTTTGTTAATGTATGTAAAAGTTTACAATTTTAATATTATATATTTATATATACACACATACACATACATACACACACACAAATATTTTATTATTTGTAAACACCCGTCTAAACTGTTTATTTCATGTAAAGGTTCTTGTGTTAACCTATTCATAAACATATGTAAATGCACTCATTGTTTTAGGAGCAGTGTTCAGTCCAAAAGTTTACTGGAACATGGAAAACTCTGTGGCTAACCTGGACAATGAACAGAACAGGAAGTTTATATAAACTCAGAACTGAAATAAAAACAGTTCCACTTCATCTGAGGTCTCTGTAATAGCACCTGGTTGGGGAATAACGATATGGGAAAAATGCCAAAAGTATTAATAAAACAGAATTATATCAAATTGTGGAAATGAATTCTTGCTTCATGAATTCAGCAATTTGTAATTCCATAATTTGATAGGGAGGCTTATAGTTAACACATATACAACGGTGTTTAATGCTATCCTCAGGAGAAAACCATTATCTGGAAGCACAAAAAAAGAAAAATCTGGGGTCATTCTCTGCACTCTAAACTAACCGCAGATCTTGGAATTCCACAGTCCCCACATGAAACAGGGCAGGAACAGAGCCAGCCACCGAATCCACCGCAATGGCTGTGACTTATCGCCGTTTGTCTTGCCCATTGCCGCAGGGTCCACCGGGCTGCGTGGTGGAACCAATTTACAGTGCCACTGCTTTCAAACATCTCAACTACAGTCTACTATCAATCATAGACGAGCAGAGCAGCTGAGCTCTGATCACCGCATACTAACCTCCAAGTCCTACAGAGACCTGGTGTGCTTTACCTTGCAGTCAAAGCGCAAATAGTGCGGTGCATTCCACTCAGCAGAAGAAATGTGCGAGCCCCCGCTGTCTCTGCACGGTTCACATGCAGTCCCGCGTCTTCGTGTGCACGTCTGCGCTCACAGCCCCCGCTTTGTTTGCTTAGGCTATGAGAGCTACTATCTCTGTTGTTCTGCTTGAAAAAATCTCAACTACATGGCCATGGCCCTATCAGCCAACACACATTTCATCATTGACATTGTCTTATCTTAAGCTGATAATGGTCCGCTTAAGTGCTATAATTACTGTAGAGGTTTTTTTAGTAAGAGGGGGAGAGAAGAAGGCTACGACAACTTTGTAGCAGTACAAAAAAGTAAATTTGAGCTTAACTTACTGGAATCTAAAAGTGCAGCTTTTGGGTTTTTTTTTTTTTTTCCAGTCTTCAAAAGACTGAAAACAGGGCTATATAAGGTTGTGTCTACGTTTTATGCATAGCATAGACATTATGAGCCCAAACCATTATGAACCCTCTCCGCTGAGATGGATCAACTGAAAAAGGAAAAATTACAAAAGCTGACTGGATAAGCATGATAAGGTAATCACAATGCAAAGTAAGCAATGTGATGATCCACAGCTTGAAAAAAAAAATCCCAGAACGCTTATGCGGTCAGTCTCTACAGATCCAGGACCGTGTCCAGTTGGACTGAATCACAGGCCTGCAGAACCTCTGGAGCCATGGGTGCCGATTATATGTTAAGAAATTGCTTGTAAACAACAGTACTGTATTTAGGTTATTATTTTAGACATCAAGTTTGGGGTCAGCATGATTTATTAAAAATAAATACTTTTATCCAGCATTAGATAAATCAAAAGTTACAGTAAACACTTATGTTACAAAAATAAGATAAAAAGGATAATAATGTTACAAAATATTTGTTTCAAATAAATGCTTTTCCTTTAAACATTCTATTTAATCAAAGAATCCTGAAAAAATGCACCACGGTTTCTGCAAAAAAAATAAATAAATAAAAATAAAAATAAATGAAAATAAAGAAGGTCTACAGTTTATATACAATGATAATAATAGGAAATGTTGAGAAACAAATAATTTCATTTATGTGACACTGAAGACTGGAGTAATGGCTGCTGAAAATTCAGGTTTGCCATCACAAGAATAAATAATTAAAAATATATTAAAATAATTAAATTAAAAATTATTTTAATTGAAAATGAAATAATGACCCTTACTGGATCTATATGAATTTTGTAAATGACATTATTTTTATTTAAAATGGTGAAAAGTTAGCAGCATTCAACAGACAAATATCCGAAAAAATATATATAAAAATAAAGCAATAAAGTATATTTATTTGGAATTCCTGAGGGAGAGAGAACAATTAGCATCTCCTCTCAATAATATTTTCTTTATTAATAAAAAAAAATGTATCCCTTTTAGAAAAAAAAAAAGAAAAAAAACTTTTTTCTTTTGCAATCACTTAACCAAATAGTTACTTTAATGAACTTGTATAAAGATGAGGGGATTTTTGTTTTTGTATGAGTAAAGGCGGTTGAGAGCAGGTAGTCCAATGACTAGCAAGGCTTCGGCAATCTAACAGGAAAAGCCTGGGGCTGTTGTAGACGAGCAACTCTGATTTTGTAAGTCACCACTCAATCAGACTGAATTTGTGAGCATTTAGAGCAGACATACATCTGAGCCTAGCTAGTTATGCTCACATGCCACATAGTTTAACTTTTTTTTGTGCAGCTTGTGATCTCAATAATGCCTTAGGCTTTCATAATCAGGGTCAGGACTAATTAGTGGCCATTTACGCAGTGTCTGGGCTGAACTCTTGTTGTAGAATATGCCATGGTTCTGGAGGTCCAGTAGCCAGAGGGCTCTCACGAGATCTCACAGATGCAGGTGTGCTAATTACTGCTAGCCTTACAAAGCCGGGACTCCAAGCATGCAAAGTGTAATAGAGATCACCCAAATGACTCGATCATTTGGACCAGCAGAGACCCCCCAAAAAAACTTGACTTCTGGTGATTTAGGACTCTATGCTTCTTGACGATAAACGTCTAGAATGAAAAACAGCTGGCCAGATCAAATGGGCACTCGCACAAGAGTAAATGTTTATAAATCATGTCAGCGTTTTAGGAAGGTTCCCATTTCAACGTTAAGTTGGGTTTATTTCATTCTCCTATAAAAAGCCTGCTATTTAACATATGAGGTGATTGTTACTAAACAAAACTGAATTGTTTTATTTTGGACAATTGTAGACGATGGGCAGTGCGACTGGTCTTTGAATTCATAATAATTTAGAGAATGGGAATGAGCTTCGACATAAGTGCACACTAGGCTAAAGGCACTCACGCTAATTATGCTTGGGATGAATCTTTGTAATGTAATGTAATGCGTTTACTGCAACCAAGAATGCGCCTGAAGGCGATTTCTGGCTTTTATCACACTGAGACTTTCTTATAATACTTTTTGCCATTTAAGATTTGGCACGTTTGTGGGGAAGCTTACCAAATGCATTTTCGTTGAAATGTAATGTTTTCCAAGGTCAGGATGGCAAACAAATCTGCCAACAATGTCTGTAATCGCATAGTAGCAAGTGTCATTTGCACTTTACTAAAGCCAAAACGTGATTAAAATATACATTCAGAATTCCATATGTTGTTCCAGCAGCTCTAAAATCTTGAAAATTGAAAATGAAAATAGTCACTTATTCACCTTAACTTTGTTCCAAATCTGGCCTTTTTTCATTTACATACAACACAAAAGGATACATTTTGAAGATGGTGAGTGGATTAAAGCTTTCAAGATTAAAACAAAAATGTAAAAGCACCATAAAAGTGGTCCTTATGACTCATACACCATATTCAAAGACTTTTGAAGCCATACGACAAACAATTTAAATCATTTACAACTACAATATGCAATATATCCACCCTTCTTGTAATCTGAATTCATAAGAGGTGTAAATGCCCTCCGAAACACTTTCAAGACGGATTTAAATCACTCAAACCACTTCAGGAGGTGGTCTGGGATGCATTCCAGACAAAACTGGACAATTCACCCTTCGCCAGTGAATTGACAGGCAATCTGACCAATCATGATGCTGAATCTGCCATTTTGTCCAAGAAACAAACCAGATGGGAGAGTAAATAAATTAAAGTTGGTGGACTTGAATTTAAAAAAATTGTGTATTGATGTCTTTCTGCAGTTAACAACATACCTTCTAATGTTAATTCATGTTTATTACTATAGTTGGAAGAGATGATCGGTGTCGCTTGAACTGAGATGCTACAGCGATCTGTCAAGAGCCACAAAACGGTAATGTTTGAATTTTTAAAGCATTACAAAATTTGAAAGCGGAGACTTTGTTTCATACCAAAAGTAGCCTGCTCTGTCTTGTCTGTCAGCGCATTGTCAGTGTCCTCTTTGCTCCGTGATGTATTTTTCACAGAGTGCCATGGCTTGTCGGACAAAGTAACAAAGGGGGGGTGGGTCTTTGCAAAGGGTCAATTGTAAATGCATATGGCTGTTGAAACTACATATGTAAATTTAAAAGAATAAACGTGTAAGCGTGTTATAGGCTATATGACGTTATAACCAGGTATAACTGTGCTACTGCAACACACATAGCCGCAGCTCAGTATTTCTTCAGCAAGCCAACACTCAAACTGCTTCAAATGAAACTGAAATTAAGTTCCAGATGCTTAAAACACAATCATCATTAAAAGTAATGAGACTAAATGATCTTACCAGCGCTGATGCCGATGATTTTTTCAATTGCAGTCTTTGATCTTGAAATTAGCCGATGATAAATAAAATGCAGCCAGTATCTGTTGCTTTTTTTTTTTTTTTTTGACGTGAACTCCGTTAAATTTGCATATAGCGTGAGAATTGAAGATCGTATTTATATTCGTTTTGCGGAGACACGCTTATGTGGCCAAGTGTAAAATTGCTATCCGATCAGTAAAAACGCATGAAGTGACCAGGTGTAAACAGGTCCTATGATTCATGAACAAATGGTTCTTTTGAGTCAGATCTTTTCAATGAATTTGTCTGAAAGTGTCAGTTATCTTATTCTTGATTTCAAATCACTGACTCCAACAGCTCACTGCAGGAGAAGACGTGAATAGACAAATTTAATTTTGGTCCTCACATGAAACTACCGTATGACTTCAACAGGCTTGGAATATAGTTCACAAGTGGCATGCACCAATTTTATTGTGCCCTGGATTTTTTTTGAAGCTTAAAAGCTTCAGTCTCTTTTAAAAAAAAAATGCATGGAAAAGAGCAACCGTCTTCACAAAGATTTCGAATGATTTACAATTACAATTTTCATTTTTGAGGTGAGCTATTCCTTTGAAACAGAGCTTTTTGCTCTATTCTGTTGTGTTTTTGTTTTGTTCGGTGCTGTGTTGGCACTGGAAGTCAGTAGTTTAACTGTAAAAACAGAAAGAATGACACAGCAAGTCAAGGGTGAAAACTGATGAAGTGACCATTATGGAAGGCCATTTATAAACAGGAACAAAAATACAGATCACTGGCTTGTCTGTACCACAGAAAGCTCTTTCCAGTGCGTGTGTCCGCCTCTGCACACCAAAAGCACTTCTTGTTAACCATCCCACTGATCTGACAATTACCGGCTATCATAAAAACATGACAAATGGTGAGTCAGAGGCTCTTTCAGGGGCCCACTACCACAGCTGCCCATGACAGTGCGGCTCGCAGAGACCGCCTGAGCTTTAAGACCCCTTTCAGGGCCCAAAACAGAAGGGTAAGCTGTTTGTGACTGCAGAAAAATGACACAGCATCGCTAATGACTATCAACAGTTATGGTAAAGTTCAGAGGACGCTTCTGACAAATCATAGGTCGGAGACTTAGTGTGATGCCATCACAACTCATCCTAAGGGAAATTGACATCATCTGTGTAAATTACTAAGTTAAAGGCTTTTTGTGGCCAGACAAGAAGTGAAGGATGAGCTCAACATCTTAGAAGAAGGATAGTCTCTTCAAACGCTTTCACTAATGGAACCTGTTATGAATCTTATGTTATGAATTTTATGCTTTTGGAAAAACAGGAACATGGCAGAAGATACAATCAATCTGCAAAAGTCCCTATAAAGAGGAGAGCGTGCCATGCTTTTAAGGACACACAAAGAAACAAGCTGATAAAAAGGTAACAGGAAATGACAGCTGGAACTTACCGCCTCACACTCTCGCAGCTTCTTCTGAGCACTATCAAAGTCGAAGTTCACATAGAGACACTCCACAAACTCTGTGATTGGATCTTTGTAGGTATATGACTCCTATAAAGAGAACAAAAGATAAATGAATGCAAAATAGTTCTTTAAGGGAAGTTCACTCACACAAAAAAAAACCTTCCACCATTGGTTCTTAATCTGGGGTGTTTTTAATTATGAATTTGTTTGTTTTATTAACAAATAAAGTTTTACATTACAAGCAGAACTTGTACAAAATCAGCTGCTCAAGCACAAAATTCCTGCTGCTTTCATCTTGTGGTTACAAACATGGTTGTCGCCAAACTGTTGCATATATTTTCTTAATTGGCACAAGCTGACTACAGTCACATATATGGATGATTTAATGAGAATGATTTTCAATAGTAAAACTGCCCTTGAGAAGACTTGAAAACAGTGCACAAGTCATATACTTTTATGGCACTTTTTCTGTCCTTGACAGCAGCCTGGTTTTTTTAACCACAGCCTGGTTTTTTTTTAACCATTTTAATGCAGATTTTGGGATATCACATTAAAATGCTGGATGGAAATGCTTAAGCGTGGATAAAATAATAATAAAATATAATTAATTATTATGATATAACTAATAAAAATGTTAAAATCAATTTAAAAATTTGCAACTTGGTGAAACACAGCTAGTCTGAACCATTCACTTTTGCTGTTTATGGAAATCAATGGCCTTTACATTCTTCAAAGTATCTTCTTTTTTGTTCCATAGTAGAAAGAAAATCTTACTGGTTTCAGATAATACAAGGGTGAGCAGATTGAGCTATCTCTGCCTGGTTGTATATAACAATGAGCACAACCTCTGCTTAATGTGCCATGTCTATAAACAGCCATGAGCTGAAAGACTTAGTACAGTACAATCCCTTTAGCAGAGGACCTGATGGGATGAGTCCCATTTGGATACATGATAGTCTTTGGGTCTTCCCTGGATCTAAATACCATAGATGCTTGAGTAACCATGAGAGGAGAAACTTGTGCAGGGAGTATGGTGAGCACCTCAGGACACATGTTTAAGTGATTACGCAAAGGCTGCGGGATGCACTTATTTGGATTTCAGTGCCATTGATCTCTGAAGAAGCTACTGTTGTTGGACACAGACATCAGAACACTACAATCAGACTGTCCAGCACCATTCATCAAATCTAATGGGTTCAAGACTCGCATGGCCTGAGGAGGCACATAGATAAACAGAGCTTTTATTTTCAGGCCAATATACACCACTCGTTCATTCATTCATTTCCATGGACGCAGCGAGGTATAAGATTCCCTGCAATGTTCTAGATGTATTAAATTCAAATAAAAATACATTTTATTTAAAAGAGAAAGAAAGCATTGTTTGACTGGTGATGGGTAATCTCTTATTGAAAACATCTTTCAGTACTTGCAAGGCCAGTGTGGATGATTGAGGGAAGACCAACAGAGTATGAAACAGTTATCAATAGAGCACCACCTGACAAATAGGATTGCTCACACTGAATTAAAAGGAAAAAAGGCTTTCATTTAATTTATTTTAATTAAGAATTTATAATAAACCTGAGGATACACACAAAGTATCATGAATACAAATGAAAAAGTTTTTTTTTTTTTTTTTTTTTTTTTCTAACCTAGGCACATATGAGACAATTCCATTTAATGCGTTCATAAATTAATAAAAGGGGGGGTGGGGGGTAAAATTAAAATAATATAACATCATTTAATATAATAGATTTCTCAGCAAATATTGATTACATTTAATTACATAATTCAACCGACAGCCCTAGTATAAACATTTTAATTCAATGTTAAACATTTATAAAATATATTTTAATATTTATATATACATTTATAATGTTTCATTTGATTGTTTTATGGCACATCACTGCAATGATCAAATTAAACATTAATATATTATACATGCTTGTATAAATATTACAATACTCATTAAATATATCATATATATTTATATAATTAAAATGTTTATACTAGATTTAAAAATGTAATCAAATTAAATTTAATACCATTCATATTTTTATGAATATTTTTTAATAATAAATAATACAATAAAATAATATAAATTGACAATGACATAGCAAACCAGGACATAAATGAAAAACCAAAGTCCTGTCAGATACCTGCTGGATGACTTTCACCAGATCCTTTAGCACCTGCCTACGCTTGCGGACGTCCTTGTTGGTGATGACAGCTGTGGTCAGATAGCGCAGTATGTGTGGGCACATGGTCTGAATAGCATTTAGGTACCTGCAAACAAAAACAACAACAGTCACACGCTTGAAGGACAGCTATAATCTCTACAGTGAAACAGTCACATAATGTAATTTGTTTTTCACAGCAAAAATGTTCTATAAGAACGATGAACTATCAGTTTCCCTATTCTCATACAGTGAACTTGCAGATTCTCGTTAAACAGGAGAACAAGAGTCAGACCATGTTGAAAGCACCTCTGTTCATTGGTCCCACTGTGGAGGGAAGGGAAAAGGAAAAGCCCCTTTCTAGACACGGATCACCAGCTACAGGCCTGCAAAGCAGTGAAACACTATCCACCAGGGATTTGTTTTTCAGCCACAGGTCAACTAGCTGTGGGCTTCACCGAGAATGAAAGCTACATAGCACTACTATTACAACCCAAGACAAAGTTTCCTCTCTACCGACTAGAGACGTGCAAGAGCTTTCTTATATGGACAAAAAAAAAAAAAAAAAAAAAAACATACAACAGATGCCTTGTCATAGGGCTAAGAGCTCCTGTTAAAGTGCACTTAACATTTCGAGTCAATTTGGAGGACGGCCTCCGCGCCTGCGGTATCTGTACGAACATCTTTGACCCCCCCCCCCCAATCCCTCATACGAGGACCAAATTAAATTTCAAGGAGGAAGTGGAGCTGCTCTGCCTTGGCCAGGCCCTAAAGCTCCCTTACGGATCAGCACGGAGAAACACATGTCACATGGAGGAAAAGGAGAAGGGCTGCCGGATGGTTTAATTAGCCGAAACAATTAAAGGGACATGGGGGCCTGTGGCACTTGTGATGTTGGAGCTAAAAACAGCAGCGGGCTTCGGCGGCGTGTGATCCCAGTTGGCGCAGCCTTCGGTCTCTCCTCCCTTTGTAGTTGTCTGACTTCATGGCAAACCACAACACTTCATGCTGTGTTCCTGATTAACTTACACCTACTCGCTCTCCCAGGGAGGCTCCAATGGCCAGACCACTCACATGAGTCATGATGCCATATCTAGGCTTCGCACAGAACAAAAAAAAAAATGCATTATCTAACGGAGCCCGACAGCTACGACCAAAGCCATGATATGGCTTAATCGGTTGCTAAATGACTTCGCAAGGAAAAGGGCAAAACAGGAAGTAGTAGTTGAATATGAGTGCATCACTTTCTCCTCAGGGAGGTAGGGATTTAGGATAGGGCTGCAACTAAAAACTACTTTGATAATGGATTGAGGCTTTGATTGCGTTGTTGACCTAGGTTCAAGTCTGGCCTGGGTCATGTAATGCTCCCGTTCTCTCGCTCTACTTTCCTGTTGTAGAGCAGTTTAAATAACCAAAAATGCACCATTATTAAAATTCTGGCTGATACCACTAAGATAATTGGTTATTGGCAATAAATGATCAAAAAAAAAAGAAAATTATTCTATTCTATTTCATGTAAAAATAAAACAAATATACAGTGGTGTGAATAAGTATTTGCCCCCATTCTGTGTTTGGGATCATTGTCCTGCTGCAGAATCCAAGTTCGCTGCAGCTTGAGGTCACGAACAGATGGCCGGAGATTGTCCTTCAGGATTTTTTGGTAGACAGCAGAATTCATGGTTCCATTTATCACAGCAAGTCTTTCCGGTCCTGAAGCAGCAAAACAGCCCCAGACCATCACATCACCACCGCCATATTTTACTATTGGTGTGATGTTCTTTTTCTGAAATGCTGTGTTACTTTTACGCCAGACGTAATAGGACACATACCTTCCAAAACGTTGAACTTTTGTCTCATCAGTCCACAGAGTATTTTCCCAAATGTCTCGGGGATCATCAAGATGTTTTCTGGCAAAACTGAGATGAGCCTTTATGTTCCTTTTGCTCAGCAGCGGTTTTCGTCTTGGAACTCTGCCATGCAGGCCATTCTTGCCCAGTCTGTTTCTTATGGTGGAGTCATGAACACTGACCTTAACTGAGGCAAGTGAGGCCTACAGTTCTTTGTATGTTGTTGTGGGGTCTTTTGTGACCTCTTGGATGAGTCGTCGCTGCGCTCTTGGGGTAATTTTGGTCGGCTGGCCACTCCTGCGAAGGTTCACCACTGTTCCATGTTATCATCATTTGTGGATAATGGCTCTCACTGTGGTTTGCTGGAGTCCCAAAGCTTTAGAAATGGCTTTATAACCTTTTCCAGACTGATAGATCTCAATTATTTTCTTTCTCATTTGTTCCTGAATTTCTTTGGAACATGATGTGCAGCTTTTGAGGATCTTTTGGTCTATTTCACTTTGTCAGGCAGGTCCTACTTAAGTGATTTCTTGATTGCGAACAGGTGTGGCAGTAATCAGGCCTGGATGTGGCTAGAGAAACTGAACTCAGGTGTTATAAACCACAGTTATGTTATGTTTTAACAGGGGAGGGGCAAGCACTTTTTCACACTGGGCGATGTGGGTTTGGATTTTGTTTTACCTTCATAATAAAAACCTTCATTTAAAAACTGCATGCTGTGTTTACTTGTGTTATATTTGATATTTAAATTTGTTTGATGATCTGAAACATTACAGTTTGACAAACATGCAAAAAGAAAAAAAATCAGGAAAGGGGCAAACGCTTTTTCACACCACTGTATACATAAAAAAAAAAAATGCTTTTAAAACATTTTAGTGAATTTAGTCACAAAACTGTTCAAAAATGTAAAAATGTTAAATTAAAATATGTAAAAACATTTAGGGTCAGCAAGAATTTATTGTTAAGACTTTAGTGATGAATGATGAATGTTCAATAGAACAGCAAACATAGAAATCTTTTATCCATTTTATTCCTGACGAGCCTACTTGCATTTTGAATTATGGGTGGCACGTCCGGTTTGGGGAACTTGCATTCAAAAAGACAAACTAATTTCAAATCATAAGGTTGCCCTACAAATAAATCTCATCTGTCAGTTTGACTGAATGAGCTGTCAATTTTCCTTCATGTTTTATTTTTTAGACATCATGAGAATAACGTAATGCTTGGTATGGCAAGAGCTCTTTTCAGTTGCAGTATTCTTTTCCTCATGATTATTTTCTTTTCCCCCTTTGCATTCTGCTGTAATAGTATGAAAAAGGACAACATATACTGCACATTTGTGGTCTGTCCTCCCCATTTAATTTACAATATAACCCATTAATAATTCACTGGAATGCACAAAAAATCTCCTGTTTTTCTCCTCAAATCCTCACGTCTCTTTCCATGTTTGTTTCACAGGTAAATACAATATCTGTCAAAATGACAGAAATCATTTTGAAACCGTATCACTGTGCTAAAGTTAATGAACATTTTTGATTAAGGCAATGCATGTTACATAATGCAGATATATATTACTAAAGTGATATTTAACCAGTCCGTTATTGCTGTGGGGGGGGAATCATGCTTTTGGGGTTATTCATGGTCTACTGTAGCTATTTGTTAATGATCTTACACTTTTAAGTTTCCTCTTAATGTTCGATGGTGGATGGGTGAGCGGAATAATGTCATCTCATTGTACCCAGTTTTTTTTTTTTTTAAGTATTCATAGTCTTTCACTGATTGTTTACAGCTTAACAAAAGTGGCACCCATAATTCATGCAAAGCGTCATGGAGTGCAGGAATAAGCTGGATAACAATGTCTTCACAGTCACTTTTAAATAAGAAATGCACAATAAACAAGAAATGCATTTTTTACTACTTTAAAGTGGCTTCACTAATGGAGTCTCTGCTGCAGCTCTAATTTGGGTAAGGTAGAAATAAAAGGTAGAAAATGAAGCAAAGGAAGGAACAGTGGTGCAGTTCCAATTTCATGATGCATCTGAAGGGAGGAGGGGAATTAGAGGTAAATCAAGTGAAACTCTGAATACACTCTGCACTGCCCGGGATAGTGTTTCTGCGGTATTAGCTTTCCTGTTTGCACCTACATCATAGGTCATCTTGTGACAATATTCTTTCTCGAACTGCCCTTGGAGTTAGTTGGAACGTATTATATGATAGCCTATCTTTGGTATCATTTTTCCTGCAGTAAAAAAATTTCAGTTTCTGTTTTTGTTTTGGCCGTCTGCTCGACGGCACGACTACATCATGTACAATCTTCAGACTGAGAGCACTGGATCATACCCTCTCCTGAACAACAGCCAAACAACTAAGAATTGAACTTGAACGCCACAGGCTGATGTCAGCCTAATTGTCAACAAAACTTCAAGAATATCAAAAAGGAGAAGAACAGAAAACAAAAGGTCTTTTCACAGGGTCTAATACAGACCGTGATGCAGTTTTCCAACTAAAACATGACAATCAATGTATCTACCCTACAAAGAATGCAATACTGTTGTAGTACATAAAATGCAGTGTATCTAATGCAGTAAATTACACTCCGATTCAGATTTATGGGGTCTGATTGCTCTTCATGGCCATGGCTCTGCAAATAAAAGCTGAAGGCAGAAGAGGTGAGAGAACAACACAAAAAACGAAAAGTGAAAAGGCGGCTGCCAGCATTGAAAGACCTCTGATCTGACGAGCCCAACCGCAATTTAGAATTACCTTTTTGGACCGGTTTTAACGAAGCATAATGAATGTTCTTGTATAATGAGCACCTACGTCCAAAGGGCTGCTGTTAAGCCAGCCGATTGTCTCAAAGGCAGGTCAAACATTCACTCTAGTTTCACAGCCACAGGTCATTGGCCCTAAAAAACAGCACATAGCGGTCATGACCAAAGAAAAAGCCAAACCTAAACATGGTTTTCCAGCTACCAACAGAGCAATAAGCCACCTCAATCTGTCTTTTCACCCACTATGGTCAGGTTCTAATGACTAATTTATGGTCTGTTCATCCTTAATCATCTATTCTGCTGGAAAACAACATCTTACAGGCAGAAGTCCATTTTGTCTTTGAATAGTGTATAGGCATTAGGCTCCACAACAGTGCATTAGGGGGAAAATGTGGCCTTAAAATAGATGGAATGTAGAATTATTTAGTAGATCCAAGTTTCCTACCTTAGGCACCAGGTGTAAACCCACTTAAAAAAAAAGCTAGTAGACCCTTGAAGCTTCTTTTTACACAAGTGCACACAACAAGACTGAACCCTGTTGCCATGTGTTAAGACCTTGACTAGTCTGCAACAAAAAGCCCTAGATTACCCTTCTTGTATGCGCACTTGTGAGAAGTAAATGGGTGTGTGTGTGTGTATTTTATATATATATATTTATTTTAATTTATTTATTTATTATATATTTTGGGTTTGTGACTACAAACTACCACTTTTTCCTCATGGAACATTCAGACCTGATTGGGAATGAGAGTCAGGGGTGATTCATTAAGTTATATTTTTTCCCGTCTGGAAACATTTAAAAAAAAAATGATTACATGATTACATAAAGATCAACTTGTTTGTTCAGGATCAACACCATCGCTTTAAGAAACTTAAAACATTGAACCCGTGAGTTAAGCAGCCCATTTGCCATTGTCAGCATTCATCCGTGCTGCCAGACTCATTTTCGCACTGACCACTGGGGTCGTGGGTCTGTAAGCGGCTGGCTGGTGAGCCCAGCATCAGCAATTTCGTTTGTGGACTGCGGTGGGCTTTCCAACCTGGACCCGTGTTCTAATCCTACCTCATCCATTTTTATTAGAGTCAAACCAAAGCAAAACCAAAGCAAAACCAAATCCCAGATGGAAAACGAGCAGCTGCAGAAGGTGCTTACTGTGGCTGGTAGAGGAAAAGCTCGATGATGTTGTCTCTCCCTTTGGGGTGGTTGAAGAACACGAAGAGTGACCAGTGGATCAGCCAAGTCCTTTGCTGGAGAGACTGGAGAGGAGAACTTACTGTCTGTAGAGATAACACAAAAATGGAAGAGAAAAGATGTTAAAAATCATTGTAAAAGGGATAGTTCATCCCCAAATTACAATATTACTAAGCCTCATGTCATTACAAACCTGCATGTCTTTCTTTTTCCATGGACAACAAAAGGAGATTTATTTGATTATTTAATAGTATTTGATCAAAAATACAGTAAAGACAGTAATATTTTGAAAAGTATTACAATAATTAAAAATAACAGTTTTCTATTTTAATCTTTTAAAATGTAATTTGTTCCAGTGAGGGTAAAGCTGAAATTTTTAGCATCATTACTCCAGTCTTCAGTGTCACATGATCCTTCAGAAAACATTCTAATATGCTGATTTGGTGTTTAAGAAACATTATTGTCAATGTTGAAAACAGTTGTGCTGCTTAATATTTTTGTGGAAACATGATACATTTATTTTTCAGGATTCTAAATATATAGAAAGTTCAAAAGAAATTATTCGAAATGAAATTCTTTTATAACATAAGCGTCTTCACTGTAACTTTTGATCAGTTTAATGTCTCCTTGTTGAATACAAATTAATTTCCACTAAAAGAATATAGTGAATAACTCAGAAAGTAATGATAAAATGTTCATTTTTGGGTGAACTATCCCTTTAAAGGCTGACTTGTCTTGATCGTGACTTGATCATAACAAGATGAACTTCTGACTCTGAAAAACCAACACTTGGCTTCCGCTGCCTTCCAGACTCAGTTCAAATCAAAGTTCAGAATAGAAATTTACAATGTCCAAAGACTTGAATTTTTTATTTACTCATACTTCTCCCAAAGCCAAACCCTTCTTTCCCAGCTCAATTCCTCCAATTAAAAATCAAGCTGTGCCGACATAACACAGCAATTAAGGTTTTGCTTGACTTGTGAGTTGCGGTGAGAAGGAATCGAGGAGATGGAGCAGAGGAGGGGAGGCAACAGCGGCGGTGCTATGCTCAAACACAAGGCGGTCAATATTATGGCCTATGTAAGGGAATCCGAGTGTGGTATTGAATTCTGAGTGGCGGGGCATTACATTGTTATCGATAGTCTCTCTCAGACGGGTGAGGTCCTCCATGGCAGCCTCCCAGTTCTGCATCAGGATCTCAGAGGCCAGCTTGCCCCAAAGAGAGTTCAGCGCATTTCTGTCTGTGGCCGGGACCTGCACAAACACACAAACATAGAAAAGTACATTGAACCACTGTAAACAAAAGTAGACAATGAAATCAACTCAATTCCCATAAAATTACACTGGTAGGCTGGCAGTCTTGGTCCTTTTCCACTTTCTAAATACTGTATTTCTGACATCTGCCATTTCCCACAGCTAAAAGTTAAGCTTCTCTCGGCAACGCTGCTCGATGGAGTAACTTCTTTATTTATTTACAGTGGATAAACAGATTAAATTATGTCATCTTTGGGAATCGGGCTTGTAAGGGAAAAAGAAATGTATCCTGGAAGACTATTTAGCTTTTTATAAAACTTCATTTGCAGTATTTCTGTGATAAAGTCACTAAAAACCATTCTCGTTATTAAGCACATCTGAGGTGATTATTTTTTTTTTTTTCTGTTTTGAATTGTTAGGAATCACCTAATAAAACTATAAAAATTTAACTGATTATTTATATTGATTAATGTAAAATATATTTTTCTTTTATTCAAGAAAGAGTGTTTTTGAGGTGGTTGAGTCAAAGAGGTCCTCAGACAAGGGCCAAAGGTTAAAGGCCAACTTGTCTGTGATATTGCTGGGAAATAATTACGCAAGTTAAACAAGTGCTCTTTAACTAGCCTGGGGTCAAGTGCTATCTTGAGGGAAAGAAGGGTCATGTCATAAGATGAAAGTGGCTTCAAATCACCAAAACACCAACAGGAGCTGTTTTTTTTATTTTTTTATTCAGAATCTAAAAATGTAAATCAGAGTCCTTCAATATAGGTTACTATTAATATAGTAATTCTTTCTGATATCTGGTGTCAAGCACAAATGGGGAACAAAAGCTCCCCCAAGTTCATGTGAACTTGTGATGACCTTAGTGCATTGCCTTTGCCTTCGGTGAGGCTCTTTAATGATGTGTGCTGCTACCGCTAGAGCCTCTGTTACTGGCCCTAACACATGTCTGCGAGCTTTGATCACCCTCGAGATGTGGACAGGACTGGAGTGGCGGGACACTAATCAAAATGTCTCTTCGTGGAGGAGTGAGAGAATGAGGTCCAGACATTAGGAAAAGAAACTCAACTAATCAAATCAAAGACCAAACTAAACACAAACACTGGGTGAGGATGGATAGTTGTGTGGTTGCAAAGTAAATGAAAACCATTTGAGTAGG
Organism: Chanodichthys erythropterus; assembly: GCF_024489055.1. NCBI lineage: Eukaryota > Metazoa > Chordata > Actinopteri > Cypriniformes > Xenocyprididae > Chanodichthys > Chanodichthys erythropterus. The sequence goes on along the minus strand of NC_090222.1, from coordinate 21,714,425 downwards.
TTTTTGCTGGACAAATAATAATCAAATAATTTACATTTACACAGACAACACATTCAAAAGACTGCAATGTCTTAAGGTTCTGTCACGTCTACGTTGACTAAAATCTGCAGAAGCCAATAACATAAGTCTTGTTAAACAGAAACAGGCCCTTGAAAATAATGTTTAGATAACTTGATTAACTAGTAATTGTGATAATCTCCTGAACATTTGGCACAAAAGAAAAACATCCTGCGGAATCAAGTTATGAAACCCCTGAAAGATACATGCTCAGCTTCTTGCATGGAAATATGAACAAGATTTAACATGGTGCATCTCTACAGAGACAATCCGCTTCAAAGGAACATAAGCTGTTTTAAATTATGACTAAAAAACAAAAACAAACAAAAGGGAGGAGATAATGTGTTGCAGATTAGGGAGTTGCTGAAGTATCTCAGTGCGTTTCATGAAAACAAGGGGGATGAGCTATAGCCAAAGGCTCATGGGAAATGGAGTGATTAGACTGATTCAGCGTGCACGAAAATGACCTGGTCTGAATATTAAAAAGAGCCCTGCATACACTAAAATATGATTGGATGGAAATACCGCTCCTCACGTATATCAACCATTAAATATAGATGGGGAGAAACATTGGATATTGTGTTACAAATCCTTCATATTCCAAAAGGCAAAGCATAAATAGGATGCTGTCTGCAAAGCATCATGGAATTAGGAAACTACAAGGGTATACGATAAATAAAAAAAAAAGATAAAATACATGAAATATTTGGGGGTCCAAGTGCATCATTTCCTTTTAACAAAATTTGATAAATTCATGACATATCACTTTGCACAGGTGGTGCTATTTAAAATGGTGTCTTAATTATAAAAAATTAAAAACTAAATACTATGGCATCATTTTAGGTTTGAAACCTTTCAAGCCCAGTTGGTCCATTATAATTATAAAAGTTAGAATTACCCGATTTGTATTTGCTACTTTTTATTAATTAAATTACAAATAAACAATTATAATAAAAAACAACAAAACAATATTTTTATGATAATCTCTTTCTTCTCATTTTTTAAATATACACATTTGGCTGTCAAAAAAACAAGACATTAAATATTGAAGAACAGGTTAAGTAAACACAACGAATATGAAAATATACTGGCAATATATTTTGCAAAACGCTCCTTTCTAGAGTTAATTTTTCTAGCTGACTAACAAGTTTTGAATGGCTTTTCTGAGGTATATGTAAAGTTGCGTGACATTGTTTACAGGCTGTTTTACTGATGTCTTTTCACGGTTGAAACACCGATTGAGCAATTAAATGAGACATGATGCGGATTTCGTTAAGTTGTATTGTTTCTTTCAACATACCTTCTGATGTTCATTCATGTTTAATTTGTGCTTTAACTAATAATAATTCTCTTAAGGGAGAGGTGATCGGTTCATGAGCAAAAGTAACAATGCACAAAGCTTACTGCAATTTATTGGATGGGAGGCATCAACTGAAAACAGCATGGACTAGAAAATGAATTTTTGGGATTTAAGAATCAATATCGATTTATCAAAATAAGAATCAATTAAAATTGAAAAATCTTTATTTTTAATTCAGCCCTAAAATAAATGCTCTGTAGAAATATGGAAGGATAAAATCTACTTCTGTAATATTTGCATAGTGAAACACAGTAGTATGGAACAGTTTTAAAATCAATAGAGTACAGAAGCAATTACCCATCTGCTTGCAACAGTGGAGCACTTTCATCAAAATTCCCAAGTTAGATGTGTCTAAACAACAGTCAAAGCCCAAAAACTCAGAGATCAGCTCGGAGGGACAACCGGGGAAAAACGCCATCCCTGCTGCCAATATAAAGGTCAACGTTTCATTTCTAAAAGTGTTTGTTTTTTTTCCTCTTTTTTTTTTTTTTTCCTGGAAGTCCCTGCCTGCTACATTTGGCGACACTCCATGTCATTATGGCAGCTTTCTGCACACTGACTGGCTTTCAGCACTGGCCATGCAAGAATAGTTTCAATACCTGGGTTTTTCCACAAGTTACCTTGAGTTTCCATTGCCTCCCGAAATGGGCACATTTTCACTGACTGACCAGCAACAATAAATTTACTGTGCTGGGGATCCGACGGGACACTCAATCTTTATTCTCAACATCCAATCCCTGCATTAACAGATGATATGAATAAGTTGCTCTTTTCGCACCGGGCCCTCACTGTAACAGGACCTCGGGTCTGGATTTTGCAAGCCTGGCTTCCTTCGTTAAATGGCTGTGTTTCCCACGCTAGAGGAGTTCTAGAGCCTGACATCTCCCATGCTAGGAGCCATCCAAGGAGATGGGAGGTCCAGCTTGAACAGGGGTGGATAAATAGTAAATAAGAAAAGAAAAAGGGGTAGATATTCAGTGAGAAAGCTCCTTTAAAATTTTTACAGGTAGTTATAAGCTAGTTATAAAGCTAGTTAAGCTAGTTATAAAGCATTTTATCTGACAATTATCTTAAGTTTTAAATGAAAGGATTAAAAGCTTCAAAACATGCACAGGGAGAGAATTTCTGGAAGCTATTTCCTTTTATTTAGTTTGAGCAGTGACAGCATAAACAAGGCTAGTTGCTGTGTGAACAGTGTAATCTACTAAAAACGCTTGATGTGTTCACAATATCAATTATGTGGTTTTCCTAGGATGAGTAAGCTCTATTGTATTTCATCTTATCCTAAAAAAAAAAAAATTCAAAAACCTTGAGGAAAACCTAACATGCATGTTTACAAAGCTCTATGCACACTTAAACAAGGAAAAGTTTGCACAAAAATAAAAATTCTGTCATTTACTCAACCTCATGTGTTTGTTTGTTGAACATTTTTTTTCTTTAAAAAAATGATCAAAAGTGATAGTAAAAATATGCATACAATGGTTACAAAAGATTTCTATTTTATTTCAAATAAATGCTGTTACTTTTATTCGTCAAAATAATCCTGTAAAAAATATTAAGCAGATGTTTTCAATACTGATAATAAGAAAAGTTTCTTGAGTATCAAATCAGGATATAGACTCTTTTCACAGACTGATGAAGCGTTTTGACGGTCATCAATATCGTAAATCCTGCAAAATTTTATATTTCATTTCATTTCATTTTTTTAAACACATACATACATTATATATATATATATATATATATATATATATATATATATATATATATATATATATATATATATATATATATATATATATATATTATATTATATTATATTATATTATATTATATTATATATTTTAATAACACTATACTTTGTATTACATTGCCTTTGCATCAAATAAAAAATAAACTAGTTAACGCTGCTGTGAGGGTGTTTCTAATACAACAGCTATGGGAGTGATAGTAAAACGACATCTTTCTCTCTTCTGACTGCCGTTATCTATCGCTCTCTATTTTTTTCCTCTTTTTGAAAGTTTTGAAAACAAGTTTTGAAAACAAGCAAAAGAAGTTTTTCTTTTGCTTTTTCAGCAAATGGAAACACAAAAAATATATTTCATGTAATTTCTCAGTCACCGCTATAGAATTTAACCCAACTATGACGACTTCCGCTTCTGAGAAATGTGAAAAGGGTCAATTAGAGTGATTACTGGAGGATCATGTGACACTGAAGACTGGAGTAATGGCTTCAGAAAAATCAGTTTTTACATCACAGGAATAAATTTCATTTTAAAATTATTAGTAGAGAAAAAAAAAAAATTATTTAAAAATATATTTATTTTTAATTTATATTTCACAATATTACCATTTTTACTGTATATTTGATCAAATAAATGCAGCCTTAGTGAGCATACATATTTTGAAAGTCTATTAGGTCCTGTGCTGTTTTGGACCCCATTGACTTCTAATGTATGGACAAAAACATTCTTCAAAAAAAAGAATTTTTTTGTGTGTTTTCGCAGAAACAAAAAAAGAAAGTCATACGTGTTTGGAATGACATGATGGTGAAAAATTATGACAGAATTCTCAAGTATCCCTTTAAGTATGTCCTTGATGCATCTATACTAATGAATATGCAAAAAGAGGGTGACAAAAACTGAAGGGTGTAATTCAAGGCTTGTCGGCCGTTCCTTCCCTCGGCTCCCACGAAAACCACAGAGACACAACAAACAAACAAACAAACAGCGTGACTGACGCTGCAAATCATCCACAAATGGGAAACATGTTGCAAATCTAAACAACACAGTCTTCATCACACCTCTGAAATGCTAAAACCAAGATTATTTAAAAATCAAATAAAGGGTTTCTTTTCGGTCACTTGTTGCTAAAGTGACACAGCCTCGCTTGGCAAACGTCTGGCCTTTTTTTACAGCAATGTAGGTTGAGTGAATCATACGTGAGAGCTGGTCTGAAGAAACAGGAGTGCATTCCATGTGAGAAGGCAGGCTATGTGGTTACGTGAGAAACACTCGCCGGCAAGGGAGTCTGATAACTTAGCCAGGCATGGAGCCTCTCGCAACACTCTTGGCCCAGGGCAGCGTTGACAATGGGCACCTCTCTTTAAGACACTGGACTACCTCCACACACTGCGGCCAGAGAGAAAGGAGCGGGTCAATTTGTTCGTTCCCAGCCGTCATTTGCCCCCCGCCCCACTTGCTAGACAGCACTGCGCTGGGCTCGGAGCGTCCGGCCGCTTTTCCCCATAAGTTCATCTTTCACTCATTTCTACAGGCAGTGGGAGAGAAGCCACAAACACCAGAGCCCCAGCAATGAGCCCTTTGTTTACAGAGGAAATAAGAAGTACGCACGTGTAACATGGATACTGCCAGTACTCTCAGTGAACTGCAATTATCTTCCCCCACAAACCTACTTTGGTATTATCTGATTCCAAAAGTATTCCACTGGTGAAAATTATTTAATCCAAGGTCCTCGGTGTATCACTGCCTGGATCTTTATCCAGACAACAACATTTAAAAAAAGGTAAAGAAGTAAAGGGAACTTAGAGGAAGATGTTAGTGTTTGTGTATGCTTTAGGCTAGTTTCACACTGCAAGACAAAACTAATTCCAATTCTATGCTGGAATCTTTTTTTTTTTTTTTTTTTTCCCCTGGTGAGGTTGTTCACTTAACCTTTTAAATGTAGTCCATATCAGACACGTATGATCAGGTGACAACTAATAAGCAAGTGAAAATCTTATCCTAAAGGGTTTATCACCGAAAAAATTTTTTGTAAAGAGAGTTTTACAAATCTTTTGTTTCGAATTTAGTTCAGAGCACCAAAATCATGTGATTTCAGTAAACGAGGCTACGTTATTTCATACGAAATTTCAATGGTTCACGTGACTTTGGCAGTTTGAGACATGTTTTGAACCACTGATTCAAAACAAAAGATTCGTCAAGCTTCAAAGCTTCATGAAGCAGTGTTTTAAAATCGCCTAACACTAGATATTATTGAATAAAGTCATTATTTTGTTTTTTGGCGCACAAAAAGTATTCTCGTCGCTTCATAACATTAAGGTTCGATCACGGTAGTCACATAAACTGTTTTTAAGATGTCTTTAGTAGCTTTCTGGACATCTGAAAGTGTTAATTATCTTGCTGTCAATGGAGGCCTAACTGAGCCATCGGAACGAAGGTCTTACGGGTGTGGAACGACAAGAGGGTGAGTAATAAATGACAATTAATACATTATATTATATTATATTATATTATATTATATTATATTATATTATATTATATTATATTATATTATATTATATTATATTATATTATATTATATTATATTATATTATATTATATTATATTATATTATATCCAAAAGTTTGGAAACACCCCTGACAATGTGTGGTTTTGGACAATATCAGCATAAATCCTTAAATCATTTTTTTGGTGCAAATACATTAAAGTAACTTGACATTATCATTGAAGCAATAATAATTTTCATTTTTATTACATAATAATGGCAATATATACATGTCAAAGTCAGATATGCCCCTTTGTCAGCTGTGATGCCTGGTTACTGGTCTAAACTTGGCCCAGGTTTGTAAAAGATGTTTGGGTAAGCACACATTAATAGCTTCAACAATTGATTTCCAATTAAGTTTAGAATACAATGAACCAATTAGAACCCAGTTTAGGTCAGATAGCTGCTAATGGTGGATATTTTGATTAATCGAAAATTTAAGTTTTTTCTATGTTTAAACTGTTTATGTAATACAATATGTTTTTGTAGTTTGTGTTGTCCCTTATCAGTGCAAAATTATCACAAATTAAAAAGGATTCACACCAATATTGTCCAAAACCCCACTTTTCTAGGGTGTATCCATACATACATACATACACAAAATTAGCATACTACTACTACAAATAATAATAAATATGCATGGATAATATAATAGACCAATCTACGTTTTTTATTATTATTATTATTATATAATCAATAATAATAAAGCTGCTACTATTAATCATAATAAGAAAAATAAATGCACTAAAGTATTATAATAAAATGTAATTTAAAAAATTAAGAAGTAAAAAAAAAAATATCTGATTTATTTCCAGATCAGAACAGAAAGGGATTTTTGCTTTTCAGAAATGTAATTCAAAAACTAGGAGGAGTAAGGCATTTAAACTGCATTGTGAATGTGGCCTTAGTATACTGTTATCCAATGTGATTTTGGATCAATAAAAGACTCAAAATGGTTTGACTGTTGGAAGAACACAAATTCTAGTCATCTTCTGTTGAAAAGCCTTTTTTTTTTTTTTTGGTGTCTTGGGATTATATAGAGCAAGCTGTGTAACCTTTAACCCTTGCAAAAACTGGGGAATCCTGTCAAACCAAGAGTGATTAGGCCACAAAATCCCCACCAATCATCTATGGGGAGTAGCACTGCCCATAAACCCATAAGCTTATGAAGTCTGCCACTAAACACAGCCCTGAAACAACTCCTAACCAAGTCCTTGAAGAGGTTCTTTTCAGCACTCAAGACATGCAAGGAATTTAACAAGCCATGGGATGGCACTTTTCAGAAGTAATTACAGATCAGGAGCTTTTAGTTCTTCGGATTGCCTCAAGTGCAAAAAAACATTGCCTGTTTTGTGAAGCAATGAATAAATGACACAGTATTTCATGATAAAAGGATTTGGATTCTAATTTGAGAAAATCTACCTGTGAGCGAGCCATGTCTACTTTTCATCTGCGTCATTTAGAAAAACACAACATTAAGTGCATGCGTAATGCTCGTAACTCATGGGATTTGGCAGAGTCTCGTACTAAAAAAGCAGAACCATATTAAGCAGAGACAATAATTCAAAGTCTCAATAGGGCAACCGTCTGGCTCTATTAACACTCACGGGGGAACTCTCCATCAAAATAAAACTGTTTGTCCATTAGACAAGAACTTATTAAACAAGAATGCATTTAATGGCATCAATTTGCGAAAGAGAAAATGAAAGAGTGTCGTGATGAAAAGAAGCTCTTGAAAATTGCCCCACTGGGAACGTCCCGGAGGAGAATGCTAGAAAACACAACTCTGTCATCTGTTAAAGACAGGGGTGTGGTAAGACACATACCAGGACTCTGAAGAAATAGAGGTACTCCGCTGCACCTGAGTAGTTCCCACACTCATACTGGAACTTGGCATATCGGTACAGGGTGTCCAAATACTCCTGCCGGAACTGCAAGGAAAGACAGACATTAAACAAAAACGCAAAGTGGGGATGCTCATAATTAACTGGTTAACAGTTCACCGACAGTAAGACTTTTAACCAATTAAATGATGTAAAGAATACATAATACACAATGTATAGGCCTACCAGTAATTGAGCAGTGTAACTTGTTTTGTTGTTTGGTTGACTGTATTTTATTTTGATAATGAAAAGACTGCAATGTCAAGTTAAAATTGCTAGAAAATTATATGTTATATAATATATATAAGGCATCTGTGCAATCACTTGAATTGTTTACTTATAACGGTGGAAATAACTTAAAATACACTTGTCATACAGGGTCATACAGAAAAGAGTAAGACATCATTCGAAACTGTAGGGTTTACTTTTATTTGTTTACACTTACACTATAAACAAAACACTGTGCTCTTGTAAAATAAAGAAAACAAACAGGATGCACTTTCTGACTTTCCGTGAACTTGTTTTTGGAGCGAGTCACAAAATTAACCAAAACTCAGCAAATAGCCTACTACTTGTCGCCCTTTTTTTTTTTTTTTTTTCATCTGTTAATTTAAGTGAAATATATTTTGAGTATTTATTCCTTTTATGTATATGATTTTAATCATTTTTTCTCCATTAACTGAAGCACTGCTTGTGCATGATTAATACACAAAATGTGTATCTATTTATGTGCAATGGTAATGAAGATTGACATTAATACAATTTCTGCTATATGAAGAAAATGCTGGATAAGCTACTTAAATTATTTCAACACTTCTAAAAATAAAAAAGGTTTAAATAATCTTATGAAAATCACTTTATATATTCGCAAAAACGCAAACTGAATTTTTGCAATATTCATTTCTAGTGAGTACAAACAAATTTGTACATCATTAGCTATGTTTCCATCCAAAATTACGAATTTAACTGGAATGTTGCATAAAACATTTGCGAATAAAGCACATCCAGTGAGCCGAAGATAATAATATCATCACTTCCTGTTAAACTGGCACTAAATATCACTTAGAAAAATGGAAGAGTAATTTAATTTTTTTAATGCGCATTTTTAGAATTTATGCACATTTCGGCATTTCCATTCAGCGTTTTTTATGCAATATCCCAAATTGCACATAAAAATAGGTGGATGGAAACATAGCTATTGTAACTCTTCAGGAAACTGTTTACATGTGAACCTATGTGACCTCAGGATTATCTGTCTCAAATACAATCCTCAATTTCAGCTAACAGCGATGACCAGAGAGCACCAGCAGTTTGACGGACAGTTCGATAGAACATGCTCGGGAAACCAGGGCGTCTTAGAACAGAGAGCTCATTGTGTGTCTAGTTTATGTCTGTGTTTTTGTGTGCTCACAGTAAACTAGAGCTCTGGTGCGGATGTCGTTAAGGCTACAGGGGCCTTCCTGGGGGCGGCGACGAGAGGGTTGTTAAGGCGAGGATCGTGTCGTAAAGACGGAGTAGCCTGTGCAGTGAAGGTGCACTGAGGACAGGCCTCAGGTCAGTCTCAGGATGCTGGGGTGGGAGTGCCGTCAAGTCAAATATAGAATCCCCAGCATTCTTGAGGCCATACCCACGGGTCCCGAGCTGTTCCGTTTATTCTTAACAATTCGCCACAGAATGTAAATGTCCACAGAAATTTCTGCAAGCCATAAAATCCCCGAAAATGACTTAAGGTTTTGGGAAGTCATTTAATGTCTCGCTGCTCAGGGCCACCCCTCCCGTTGGCCCCCCAAAACAACACTGGGTTCATAGAGGAGTCATGAGAACTTCTCAGAAGGGTGGAAGAGTCAGCAGAAGTACTTACACCATGCTTGTCAGCCAGATAGTCAAACAGCATACGCCCATCCCTGGAACACAGAAACATTTTTCAGTGAGCAAGAGTGGATGAAATACATTTATTTTTAAAAAGGTATAAATAATCATATTAAATAAAATCACTATATTTTATGGAATTCCTACATTTTTAAAATAAAAAAAATATATATAATAAAATATAAAATGTCAAATTAAGTATAAAATAGATTTTATTTAATAAAAAGTAATATATAAAAAATAAAATAAAATACCCCCCCCCCCCTAAACTAAGAGAGAAAGGTCGAAGCTACAGCTTAGTAGTATGCGCTCTGACACGTTGATGACAAGGACAACAAGCTCGAAACTGGAACAATACATTTCCTAACCCTATTTTCCTTCTCTCTTCTTTACATAATAAGTCTCAAAAAAAAAAAAAAAAAAAAGAAGAGATAGAGAGAGAAAGAGAAAGAACATTTGGAAAAAAGTTGGGAAACTACAAGAAAATTCAAAGAAATTTCACACTTTCTGAAGAAAATGTGATTTCTAGATTAGGCTTGCTGCGATAGTCGGCGTTACCGGTGTTCAGTGATTTTTTTTTTTTTTTTTAATAGTAATAAAAATCATCAGTTCAGTTAGAGGACAGACACTACATTAAAAACCAAACATGTCTGCTCATTTCAGCATGTGGCCGAACAAGATTTGCAGCACAGATCAGCAGCAGAAGTTAGATTTCACCCATTTCACCTCACTCTTGACTGACAAGACGATTGCGGCAGATTTGGTTTCAAAGCGAAAGGGAGTTTGTCATTGTATTGTTTTGTTGTTGTGTTTTTCATTAAGAATAATAATTAAAAAACCATTCAAGCAATTGCCGCGCCCTGAATTTCCGCAAATTCAAAAGTGAAAGAAAAATGTGCACGGCCGTACGGGCATTCATAATGGTGCGTGTTCACTAGCAAAGTGAGCATTTTCAATCAATTCCTATGGAAACTCAACTTCCAAAGGAATTACTTGAAAATGCTTGCTCTGCACCAGTGGACACACACCGCAAGTTCCTACAACACCACCTCAGTGATACCGGTATTACTGAAATTTCCTCACCGTCACATCTCTACACTAGATATGCCTCATGGTCCTCTTCAATAAAAGTATATCACGTTTTTTTGCCAATGTCTACCAGACAAAAATACTGTAGTAAGTCTGATTACTTATAATAGCAGACATTTTTCAACCAGCCTCGTGATTTGAGGTATCATTCATATCCGTAAAAACAAACTTTGTGGGATGAATTACACAACGACCTTTAATACTGGGGTTTAGAAAAACCAATGAGCCCAAATATGAGCTTAGTAAGAAACACCACGTAGGAAACGCCACTAATTAAAGAAAGAATAAGGTAATGAAAAACAAACACATTGTGTCTCCTCCTCAGGTGAGATGGAGTAAGAATCTACTGCAACTTGTGCGTATCATTTGAGTTTTGCCAAAATGCTCAGCACAGGGGGCTGGTAACCAAGCTTACCGCACGACCACCTCCGCCAAATGTGGCCGGCCTCTAAAGAATTCGGCAAACGAAGCCATGCGTCACTGTGTGCTCCAGACAGAATTGCACGTTTATTTTATTTGTGGGAAAGTTCAAAGGCTGTTTATAAAGGCATTCTCCTGCAGAACTGCTTCTGTTCCATTATACTATCATCTGACAGATGCTGGGACTCTGGGTGGAGACAAGCCACCTCCCTTACGCCGCATCCTAACCAGTGATAGTGCAAAAACCTACCTATCTCTTCTATGTAAATCAGATTTTAATGTACTAAGCAGACACAACCACAAACAGCAACAGTACATTTCTGCAATTGTCTGATTTATATTTCTGTGCCGTTGTGCTGGCGAGCCTCACCCTTTGTGAAATCTCATTAGTCTAAAATCTCGCTCTACATAAGAACATCAGGAAACAAGGAATAGTCCAACCAAAAATGACTCACATTTCAGTCTGTTCTTCACACAAAGTTTTTGTATGGCTTCAGAAGACTTGGAATATAGACCCACAAGTCATATGGACTACTTTTATGATGATTTTATGATGTATTTTTGTACATCATAAAAAAATGTACGTTTTTTGGAGCATAACTGCCCCAGTCCTAGAACTGCATGATTGATGAAAACTGACAAAAAATTTAATAAAATAAAAATAGTGATTTTGATTTAAACTTTTTTTTTTTTTTTAGATTTTTTTTTTTTTTAACTCCAGGTTTGATTTGCTTGTTTGTAGGGCCACATAATTTACACAACATTTTTGTGATTATATCAATATGACTATATAATAATAATAATAATAATAATAATAATTAATATTTCAATTAATCGTGTAGCTCTACCTAATCCCCAATTCACTGTCACTATATAGAAAAGAGCAGTGTGAATATTCTTAAAGTCTCCTTTTTTGATTGACAAAAGAAATAAAGTCATGCAGTTTTGGAAACAATGCATTTTTTGATAATATAGATAAATATAGAGATTGCTCTTTTCAAATTTTTTGTCTTGATTAGGACACAGTCCTTATGGAAGATTTCTTTTTTTCGTCCAACCTCCTCAGCTCTCACCTAGTATCTCAAAAAACTAACAGTCAGTCCATGTTTATCTGTCTGCTGAGGAGGACATTACATCTTTACTCCATCAGCTCTCACCACCTCCCGTCTGGGTTGAAATGAGGAACAGACAGGGCAGGTTTCACCATGGAGGTCAATGCATTGGTGCTGAGGGAACTGCGAGATAACTCGGCCCTCAGCCATTCAGCGCAGCTCATCCATCCATCACGCTCAGTCTGTTAAAGAAAAGATCCATCGCCACTCTATATGTCCTAACACTCCTGAACAATGGTCCTGACAGCTTTCCAAACATGATATCACCTGCTTACAGCATTCGTCCCGTAAGCGACATTGTCAGAGAGTTGACACAGTAAACATCCGACTGACGTCTTTTAAAAGAAACATGTCGCAAACAAGCAGCTATTAACAAATAAAAGAACAAATAAAGACGAGTCCTGATCCGCACTTCCTCTTGGTCGTCTCGGCCTGTGAAACTCCAGACACTGAAAAACGCCCCCCGAAACCCGAAATATTCAGATCGAACAAGTAAACTTCAAAGTCGCTCGTTAATGAAGAGCAGACATCCATTTTGAGTTGGTTAATTAAGACTGTGCCTGGTTCTAAGGCCACAGACTTAATCCTAAACTGTGATAAAAGCATGTTTTGGAGAAACGAAATGCAAACTGGTGTTTAAAAATGTCTAGGGAAGGCAATACCACCTACTGAGATTTCTCACTTTAGAGACACCACAAACACACATCGTTAGCCTGATAAAATATATGGAGGCACGGTTCTGTATTAACGCTAGTCAAAGCCAGCAATTAAACAATAACTAAGTGCAGATCGTGGCCTCAGCTACTGCCTCTACCTGCAGGGGCCAAAAGACAGAGAACAAAGACATAAAAAGATACAAAACAGCTACAGAAAAATGTGATTGTAAGTCAACTGTTAAAATTAGCAATGATTGCTATGGCAAGCAAATTTCAACGAATTTCAACAAACCCTTAACCCCAAATATTAAATTTGAGCAAACCTTGTAATACAAGGAGTAGTGCGCATATCATGGAGTAGTCGCCTTTTTCTGAGCTCCTCTCCACTGACATTATATTTTGAATATTTTTGTAATTAAAGTACCGCCAATCCACTTCACAGTCGATAATGACTAATTGATAGTCAACTTTAGTAAGTTGTTTTGGATATTTAGTGAAATTTAAGTGCATGAAGGGCGATTCTGTTACTTCGCTGACTCGTTCTGTCAGAAAAATGGCATCTAAGAAATCTTCAAAAACTGTTGCAACTAAGGAGGACGCCAACCCAGGTGATCCTATCTCACAGGGAAATGTGAATGCGATACTTGCTGCAATTGGTGCCCAATGGATGATTTTAAAAAAAGCTGATAGAGGACAAGATGACAGAATTAAGTGCTCACTTGGATACGTTGGATGCTACGCTGGTCAACCTGCAGTTAGAACAGGCTGGCGTTAAACAAAAAATGGTGGAGATAGAAGGTGCCCTGAAAGGTACTGATTTACACCTTGGTGAGTTCGAAAAGGTGTGAGAATACTTACGTGTGGAAAACAAATCTCTCTGGGCTAACTGAACGACTTGGAAGGACCCTCTCGAAGGCTGAATCTCAAATTTGTGGGAATAAGCGATTGTGAGGAGTGGGGGCGCCCTTCAGTATTCATTTTGGACTTGATTACCGAACTTTTTGGCTGAGACGACTTCCCTAAACCTGTGAAGATTGACCAAGCTCATCGGGCGCTGTTACCCAAGCCGTCAGAGACTTCGCACCATTATCGCATGGATCCACAATGATCGGGATAAAGACTTAATCTTCTGTCTGAGCCGGGATAAGTTTCCTCTAAAATATAAAGGGATCCATATCTTCCCTGATTTTACACCGGAGATGACAGCGCGGCGACGTGCATTTAGTTCGGTAAAGAAAGCTCTGCGGGAGGCTGGGTTGAAATGGTCCCTGCGTTTTCCAGCAAATGCTGCATTACAACGGTTGCGAGCTCTCTCTTTCGATTCTCTGGTAGAGGCCAAGAAGTTTGTGGATAACTTGTCGAATGACTCAGCGTAGCCTCTAAGTATGCTTTAACTCAGCTTGGTAATGGAAGTGGACTGTTTTTGGAACATTCGGTTAACTTTCACTGTGGATTCTGATTACTGACTATTTGTGTGGCAGAGAACTTGTGTACTCCGGAGAACTCCTTGTGTGTTTTTCATAATTTCTGCTCTTCTTTTTGGCTAAGGTAAGAGTGGAAAGGTGTTTTCACATTTAAAGTCACTGTCGGCTGACATTTTCCTTCAGGAAACCCATATTAGACCTAATGAAAAGATGCGACTTAGGGCAAACTGGATTTCGCAAGTTTATCAAGCCACTTTTTCCTCTAAAGCTAGAGGTGTGGCTATACTTTTTTGGAAATCAATTCCTTTTCGAATGCACTCCATGGTGTCTGACATTGCGGGAAGATATATTAAATCTCAAACTGGCTTCGTCCCAGGAAGATTTTCATTTTTTTAATTCAAGTCGCCTGCTAAAAATTTGGTACAGTAATCAGAGTAAGAATTCCAAGGCAGCTGTTCTTTCTTTAAACGCCGAAAAGGCCTTTAACCGTATTGAATGGAGTTATATGTTTTCTGTCCTGGATCGGTTTGGCTTTGGTGAGAATTTTAGACTATTGATAAAAATGCTTTATTCTTCCCCCAAATCTGCAATACTTACTAATTCGGAAAGGTCTTCTAATTTTCCTCTTCAGCGTGGTACACGACAGGCTGTTGTTTAAGCCTACTGTTATTTGATCTAGCTTTAGAACCCCTGGCCATCCGTCTTCGTAATCATTCTGAGATCAGGGGTATATCATACGGTCATACTGAGGTTAAGCCGTCCTTAAATGCAGTCGACCTGCTTTTATATTTGAGTGATCCTTCTTCTGCTTTGCCACTTTTAAATGGAATCACTTGAGGTTTTTGGCTCTTTTTTTGATTATTCTGTTAACTGGGCTGCTAATGCAAGAGCTATGATGTTCTGGCGAATTAGCGATCAAGCTGCCGATAATTTGATGGATACACAACCAAAGTGGTTGTATATTGAGGCAATGTCAGTTGTTGGTTGCTCCTTAGCTGCTATCCTTTTTTCTATCTTTAAAGAAATTATAAGTTATTGATATTAAAATTGGATCTACAGGCAATTGAATCAAAGGGTTCCTAACTTTGTTACCCATGGTTTTTCCATCTTGGCTTTATTTTTCGCTAAATAAATAATGTCATGGTGTGATATGTCATGTGTTGTTGTTCATCTGAGGTTTTATTTTCCAAAAATTAAGACCTGCCAAGCACTAGATGATTTTTTATTATGTTCTGATATGGAAGACCATGGAATTCAATAGGGTGTCCTAACTTTTTCACATGACTGTATAATATATACACTTTTCAATTGTAGCCTTTTAAAAAGCCATCTGAAAAAATAAACTAAGTGCAATGTAGCCAAAAATAGCGATTTTTGGATACTGAAATATATGAAGTGCTTCCAATACTCATTTTCTGCAGAATAGATAGACGATACCAAAAATAACTAGGTTGTAACTAGGTTTAGTTTAATATACCCACAAAAGCATAAAACTGCACTAGGGATAAAACTACTAAGATTCACAGCACCCATATTTACACTAATAAATGTAAATTAAATCGGTAAATGTAAATTATTTCATTAACCAAACAATATTGTCAAAAAAAAAAAAACACTCAATCTTTATTACCATTTTTTAATATTTACTCAAATTAATATTATTTAGGAAACAACTGAAAGCTACATGTCATTGCATTATGATTTGCCATTTTATTTGTAAATTATTTATATCAACAGCATATTTTGCAAGATTTGGCTGGGTTAATGAAGACACTATGAATTAATGAAATGCTAATTATTACTTAAATCATAAAAAAAAAAATACAATTTAAAAGTTTAAAATAAAAATAAAACACTTTGCCATATATGACCAAATATAGCCATTAATGAACATCAGAGAACCATGAACTTGTGAATGTTGTTAATTTATTAAAATATTAACTTGTCAAGGAGTACTTCAAGTAAACATTTTAGGCCAAAAAGGTTCGGCTGACAAAAAAGGGAATCCCTGGTATAGAGGATAGGCAAAGATTCAAATCTTTGACATTTCAAGGCTATAAAAGGTCTCATGATCAGGTCTAAATTATCTCAAATATAGTGGCTAAATCAGTCACTAAGTCATTGCTATGCAGTCTCTTCTGTCTAGGTTTGTTGGCGACTGATTGTGAGCAGAACAATGTCTTTTCAATCCAAAATAATCAACGAGACTCCACTGTCTCTAATCCAGAAAATCCCTCCAACTGCTAATGGAGACAACTATTTGAGAATATCTATACCGCCTCCAGTGATCAGTGCAACAACCTTCTTTTAATTAAGTAAAAACATCTCTAATCCCTAATACACCACTTATCTAAACCTAAAACATCTAGATTGGCTGGCGGCTAAAAATGAGGCACATCCATCAAAGAAAAGCAAGCATTAGATGGAGGACCGAGTTTAACCAAAATATTTTAATTACGGCAAAGTCAGCATCACAGAAATCGAAAAGTAGCCTTTGTGAAACTCACCACAGGATGCTCTAACATTCTGCTCTTCTGAAATTTGCAGAGTGAAACCATATACTCATCCACATGGCAATTTCAATCAAATGCGAAACGATTGTGATTGCAAATGCCCACTGATGTTCTGCCATCCACTTAATTAAAAGGCACTTAAGCCAGACCATCCAGAAAAAGAGCCACAAATGTTCTGTTTGGAGTATCGTCTAGCATCGAGCAGGGCTTCATCCCACATCCCTGAGGACTGTCTTGTCTCAAATGTGCAATTGA